>NC_089503.1:249449402-249795457 GCF_036850995.1 Saccopteryx leptura | reverse complement strand
ATGGACACATTTCTTTTGGTTGAATGCTTAAGAGTTAGATTCCTAGGCCTCAGTGTACAGACTCTGTCCTATGTCCCTCAGAACTCGAACCTCCATACCTTTATTTTCTAATGCAATTATGTGCTACTGCACACATAACTTTGCACATACTTGTCCTCACTCTCATGTCCTCTGCCTCCTCACGCAGTGCCTCTTCCAATGCTCAGGTATATTTTCTCATATAAAACTTCATTTTCACATGATCACATCTCTTTATTTTTCACGATATTTTACAAATTCACTAATTGCCCCTGTCCCAAAAGAATATGATCAGTACACATTCCAAATAGAAACCACAGAATATTTAAAGCTCACAATCCATAGTTTAGAAAAAGCAATCCACACACTAAAGAATGTGCAGAGCTAACACACAAACACCAAACACACATTCAGTCCTCAGTCACACAAAACTCATCACATTTTAAAATTTGCAAACTCAATCAGACAATAAACCCTGACCCAGTGTTAACCAACACTTTACGAACATAAACAAAAAACAGATTACATTTACCATGAGCTTTTGCTACAAATGTGAATAATATATGCACCGGACACATTCGATAGAGATGGCAAAATCATAAAATTTCAATAATGACCAGTGAGCATGTTTAACATTGAAACATGGAAAGACAGTTCATTTCATACAAGATAAAATTTTATTTATACATTGTTTTCTATATCTATTTTTACATAAACTAATTTAAATCCATATTTATTTATGTGTGTAGGTGTGTAAGCAGAATTCTTTATAAAATTTCTAACACATATCACCAAATTGTATAATTTTTCATGAATGAATAGAGTTGACATCCAACTTTTAGTTTTTGAAGACTGTCTTTCAGAGAAGATTAAAGTTTCTGATGCTCTATATAAATCTCGAGAATTATCACATACAAAATTTCTGTTCCCAGTAACATCCATCAAGCTCAATTTTTTAATAAGTGCTTAGTTATATCATATTACCAGGTAAATGAACTTTTTTTTTTTTTAGTCAGAGACGGGAAGGCAGAAAGACAGACTCCTGCATAAACCTTGAGCTGGACCCACCTGGCTGCCAACTAGGCAGTGATGCTCAGCCCATTCGCTGTCTGTTGCTCCTCTGCTAAGCAACAGAGCCAAAAAATGTGTGTGTGTGTGTGTGTGTGTGTGTATATGTTTTGTTTCTTTGTTTTGTTTTTTAGTGCTTGAGGTGGAAGCCACAAATCTATCCTCAGTTTCAAGGCCAAATGGCTTGAATGAAACAAGCTATGGCTGTGGGAGAAGAATGAGACAAAGAGAGACAGAGAGATAGAGGGAGACACGGGGGGATGGGTGAAGAAGCAGAAGGTTGCCGTTCCTCTGTGCTCTGACCAGAAATCAACAGCAGGACATCCACATGCCTGCCTGACACTCTAACACTTATTAAAATGGTCATAACTGTAAAGTAAATTTTAAATAAGAGAGGCACTTTAATTTCTATGCAAGCAAGCATCATGTGAGGTAATGATGCCTGACATAAAGTGACCACTCAATGGATACTTATTGAATTCACACTACTTCCAGAGAATGACTCATCCTAATATCTTTTTTTTATCTTATTTTTTCATATAATTCAATTCCCCAGATGTTGAATCAGATATGGAGGTTGCATCATCTGGGCAGGCAGCTGGAGAAGATCATTCATCCTCAGGAGATTTTACGGGGAGCTCTTCTACATCCCAGCATACCTGTCCCATGGAGGAGGGTAAGGAATATACACAGGTGGGATCTCAGCTTGGACAACAGATAGTTCTAAGCTGCTCAACCCAGTATCTACCGATTTCACTGTCCACTCAACAACAGGAAAAAGCTGCAGGGCAGAGCAACTACTACTGAAACTCCTGCACAGGGACACATAGGGAGTGTACACTCACTGACAGGGCACAGAGGCTCACTACACATTTACAGCACAGGATCACGGGGACAGCTGTGGGGGACATGGTAGACAGTGCAGATATGTGAGCTAGAGTGTCATCACAACCTGTCCCCTTAGATGAGCACTAACTCAGCCTCACAGACACACACACACATCTGAAACCTTCACACAACATATGCCCCTTTCTCCTTTTTCATTCCCTTTTTCCCTCATATACACAAGCATTCCTTCCATCTCTTCTTCCCCTTCTCCAGTAGTATTACGTACATGTGACCTTAATTTTATTCCTTCATAGAGTCATTTCAGACTCAACATTTACAACCAATTCCTTAATTGTGATCATTTCATCCCCTCACACAGATAACCTCTTTCAAATCTGTCATTCTCAATCTCTAGAAAACTGATTCCCTCAATGGAATAAAACTCTCCTCTGTTGCCTTTCTAATCCATATATCCCTTTAGGTACAAAGCCTCATATCTTCATATAAATGCTCATTGTGAGACATACACTCATGTCCTCTAACATTCTAATACTTACAGTCTCACTCAGATAACAAGTCACATTCCTGCACTGTCCACATGTGCCCTCACACCACTATCAAACATGAACATTTCTCATTTACCATCTCCTTCTACCTACATCAAAAAAATAAAATAAAAATCACCAGATATGTTCCAGAAGGTACACAAAACACCATCAGGACATAAACTCAATGCTACCTTCTCATTCCCACAATACGGTACCATGTAAACAACTCAAATTATGTATAACATACAGGAAATTCTGAAATATTGCATAGACATGAACTGTCACCCACATGCACACATGTGCATGGTCATCTTTACAACTACAAATTACACAGATACACTGCTTGTTGTCTGTTCACACATTTGGTTCCTTGAAAAACATCAGTAACAACAAAATGTTATCTCTCTTGAAATCCCCAAAATACCTTTATCCCAGGCAGCTAGGAAAGGCAAGAGCCTGTAGAGGCACACAAGGTGTTTGTATGGCGATGCCTAGAAGTGGCTTGTGTCATTTCCAATCATTTCCATATACAATCCCATTCACATGGCCAGACTATCTGAAAGGGAAACTGGAATTGTACTTTAGTTCTATCTCTACGTAGAAAAGAGACAGCATTCTGTTCCATTTAATAAAAAGCTTATTTATACAAACTCAGTCACCCATGGTATTCAGTGACACAATCAATATCACTGTGCATTTATAGGTTCCATACTAACCATGCTACACAATTTACAAGATGGAGGCTGTGTGTGCTCACCCGACAATCCATAGCAAACTCTTATGTTTGTTCATCGCACAGAAGAAAAGAAATATTAAAATCATGGTCCTTATTTCTATTGTTTTTATTTAACTTCTCAGCAGATGAGAATATACAAGAACATGCTTTGCAGCAAAGACAAAACGCTGTTGCCCAAAATCAAACACAGGATGATGCCTCTACTTCAGATGAATTCATCTACATTTCTTCGGAAGATGAGCTCTCAGGTGCTATAACAGGGAATTACTGAATAAAAAACAAAGGGAGGTTGGGATCTACACAGAGCCCAGAGATGAGCAGAGTGATTCTGTTCCCAATGAAGAAAAGGGTGCCCAGTACATACATATACACACAAAAAGCCTCAAAATGCTTTTGCATATTTGTCAATAGGAGCTCCAGAGAAAGCAATATTTTCCCAAGAAAAACAAGAACTCTTTATAGGACTGTAAAAGGCCAAAGTGAACAGAGGACACTAGTGTTATATTTGAGAAATACTAGTTAAAGGAACTAAGGATATAAAAGTGTTTCCTCAGAATAACATGAAAGAACATGTTAATATCAGCCAGAGAAGAGCATGTTACACTCTGTGGAGGGTATGAAAGCACTAAACACTTAAAACAGGACCAAAGTGGTAGTAGAAGTGAAATTATAATACAGATGCCAACTGGAAGACCCTTCCACATCCACATGTTTCCACAGCCCAAGTGCTCACATTCATGTTCACCTGTCATCAGACCCATCAGCACTCATATCCCTGTTTGTTTCCTTACATCAGTGGTTCTCAACCTGTGGGTCGTGACCCTGGCGTGGTCGCTTAAAGCCATCGGAAAATACATAACGCATATCAGGTATTTACATTCTGAATCATAACTGTAGCAAAATGATAGTTATGAAGTAGCCACCAAAATTACTTTTTTGGTTTGGGGTCACCGCAACATGAGGAACTGTATTGCGGGGTCACGGCATTAAAAAGGTTGAGAACCACTGCCTTACACTCTACCACATGCATCGAAATTCTCTGTACTCTAAATTTCTATTAACTATACAAATACTAATAATTTCTCAAATTTTTATGACCGTAAAATAGTTATATCTGCTTAAATTGTATGGCAATGGCAGAAAACAATATATACTTTTGTTCTGGTTCCTTTCACTCATCATCATATTTCTTTAATTTATCCATGCTGCATTGGCAAGACTTTAATTTCTTTCCTTACTATACTCTTCTAAGTTTTGTATTGTTTTCATTTGTGAGTACTTGACAATTGTTCTCAACATTTTATTGCATTTATTTGCAATATGGACACATTTCTATTTGTTGAATGCTTAAGAGTTAGATTCCTAGGCCACAGTGTACAGATTCTGTCCTATGTCCTTCAGAACTCAAACCTCCATAACTTTATTTTCTAATGCAATTATGTGCTACTGCACACATAACTTTGCACATATAACTAAACACATAACTTTATTCTCACTCTCACGTCCTCTGCCTCCTTACGCAGTGCCTCTTCCAATGCCCAGGTATATTTTCTCGTATAATCCTTCTTTTCACATGATCACATTGCTTTATTTTTTGGCCATATTTTAAAATTTCATTAATTGCCTCTGTCTTGAAAGAATGTGGTCAGAACACATTGCATATCTAAACCACACAATACGTAAAGCTCTAATCCAATAGTTTAGAAAAAGCAATCCACACACTTAAGAATGTACGGAGCTAACACACAAACACCAAGCACACACTCTGTCCTCAGTCACACAAAACTAATCACATTTTCAGATTGGCAAAATCAATCACACATTAAACCCTGAACAAGTTTTAACCAACACTTTATGAACATAAACACAAAACACATTACATTCACCATGAGCTTTTGCTACAAATGTGAATAATATATGCACCGGACACATTCAATAGAGATGTTGATAATCATAAAATTTCAATAATGACCAGCAAGCATGTTTAGCAATGAAACACGGAAACTGACATAAGAGTTCATTTCAGCAAAGGTAAATTTTTATTTCTACATTATTTTCTATATCTATATTAACATAAACTCTAATATAAATCTATATTTATTTATGTGTGTATGTGTGTAAGCAGAATTCTTTATAAAATTTCTAACACATATCACCAAATTGTATAATTTTTCAAGAGGGAATAGAGTTGACATCCAACTCTTAGTTTTTAAACACTGTCTTTCAGAAAAGATTATAAGTTTCTGATGCTCTGTATAAATCACCAGAATTATCACACAAAAAATTTCTGGTCCCACTAACATCCATCAAGCCCAATATTTTAATAAGTGCTTAGTTATATTACTAGGTAAATGAAGTTTCTTTTTCAGTGAGAGAAGGGAAGGCAGGGAGTCAGACTCCTGCATACACGCTGAGCTGGTCCCACCTGGCTGCCAACTAGGAAGTGATGCTCAGCCCATCTGCTGTCTGTCGTTCCTCTGCTATACAACAGTGGAAAAACAATATGTTTATATATATGTTTAAATATATATATATATATATATACACACACACACACATGGTTATATATACATACATATTTATAATGTATAAATAGATAGATAAAAACATATATATATTATAAATATGTATATTTAGTGCTTGAACTGGAGGCCACTGAGGCATCCACATTGCTTGAGGCCAACTTGCTTGAACCAAACAAGCCATGGCTGTGGGAGAAGAATGAGACAAAGAGAGACAAAGAGAGATAGAGAGACTAATGGAGCAGGATGGGTGAACAAGTAGAAGGTCGTCTTTCCTGTGTGCTCTGACCAGAAATCAACAGCAGGACATCCACATGCCTGGCCGACACTCTAACACTTACTAAAATGGTTATAACTGTAAATGAAATTTTAAATAAGAGAGTCACGGCCCTGGCCGGTTGGCTCAGCGGTAAAGCGTCGGCCTGGCATGCAGGGGACCCCGGTTCGATTCCCAGCCAGGGCACATAGGAGAAGCACCCATTTGCTTCTCCACCACCCCCCCTCCTTCCACTCTGTCTCTCTCTTCCCCTCCCGCAGCCAAGGCTCCATTGGAGCAAAGTTAGCCCGGGTGCTGGGGATGGCTCCTTGGCCTCTGCCCCAGGCACTAGAGTGGCTCTGGTCGCAACAGAGCAACACCCTGGAGGGGCAGAGCATCGCCCCCTGGTGGGCAGAGTGTCGCCCCTGGTGGGCGTGCCGGGTGGATCCTGGTCGGGCACATGCGGGGGTCTGTCTGACTGTCTCACCCCGTTTCCAGCTTCAGAAAAAAAAATACAAAAAAAATAATAAATAAGAGAGTCACTTTAATTTCTATGCAAGCAAGCATCATGTGAGGTAATGATGCTTCACATAGAGTGACCACTCAACACATACTTTTTGAATTCAAACAACTTCCAGAAAATGCCTCTTCTTAATTTCTTATTTATTTTTTTCTTCTTTTTAAATATAATTCAATTTCCCAGACCTTGAATCAGCCATGGAGATTTCAGCATCTGGGCAGGCAGCTGAAGAAGATCATTCATCCTCAGGAGATTTTACGGGGAACTCTTCTACATCCCAGCATACCTGTCCCATGGAGGAGGGTAAGGAATATACACAGGTGGGATCTCAGTTTGGACAAGAAATGGTTCTAAGCTGCTCAATTCAGTATCGACCGATTTCACTGTCCACTCAACAACAGGAAAAAGCATCAGGACAGAGCAACTAGTATTGAGGCTTCTGCACATGGACACATAGAAAGTGTACGTTCACTGACATGGCACAGACACTCACCACACATTTACAGCACAGGATCACTGGGACAGCTGTAGGTGACATAGTAGACAGTTCCGAGATGTGAGCTAGAGCAGTGGTCCCCAACTCCCTGGCTACAACCCTTACCGGTCCGTGGATAATTTGATACTGATCACCACAGAAAGAATAAGAACTTACATTATTTCCATTTTATTTATATTTAAGTCTGAATGACATTTTATTTTTTAAAAATGACCAGATTCCCTCCGTTACATCCGTCTAAGACTCACTCTTGATGCTTGTCACGGTCACGTGATAAATTTATGCGTCCCACACTAAATGCCGGTCCGTGAAAATATTTTCTTAATTTCATTCCTTCACACATTCATTTCAGACTCATACATATACAAATCATGTCATAAAAATTTACATTCCTCACTCAGGTAACCTATTTGAACTCTCACATTCTCAACCAAACTCTAGAAAACAGATTCCCTTAGTGAATTTGAGCTCTCCTCTGTTGACTTATTACTCCATATTTCACTTCAGTTAGAAACTCTCAGATCTCCATACAGATGCTCATTCTGAGACCTACACTCATGTCCGCTAACACGCTAATACTTAGTCTCACTCTAAAAACAAGTCACACTCCTACACTGTTCACATGTGCTGTCAACGCTAACAAACATGCACATGCTCATTCTCCATCCCCTTTGACCGACATCAAAAAAATTACCAGATATGATCCAGAAGGTACACACAACACCACCAGGACATAATTTCACTGCTACATTCACATTTCCACAATGTTATATTATGTTAACAAATCAAATTATGCATAACATAAAGGAAATTTTGAAATATTGCATACACATGAATTTTCACCCACATGCTCACACGTGCATGGTCATTTTTAGAAATACACACTGCACACATATTCTGCTTGTCTTCTGTTCACAAATTTCATTCCTAGAAAACCATCAATTACATCAAAATGGGTCCTGTATACAACTCCCCAAAATACCATTATCCCAGGCAGCTAAGAAAGGCAAGAAAAACCTGGAGGGGCAAACAAGGTGTTTGTATGGCAATGCCTAGAACTGGCTCATGTCATTTCCAATCATTTCCATTGTAGAATCACATTCACATGGCCAGACTATCTGCAAGGGAATCTGGAATTGTACTTCAGTTCTATCTCTACGTAGAAAGAGACAGCATTCTATTCCATTTACTAACAAGCTTATTTGTGCAAACTTAGTCACCCATGGTATTCACTGAAACAATCAATATAACTGTGCAATTACTGATTCTACACTAACCATGCTACATTATTTACAAAATGGAGGCTGTGTGTGCTCACCCGACAATCCATAGCAAACTCTTATGTTTGTTCATCGCAGAAAAGACAAACACATATTAAAATCATGTTCCTTATTTCTACTGTTTTTATTTAACTTTTCAGCAGACGAAAATTCACAAGAACATGCTTTGCAGCGAAGAGAAAACACTGTTGCCCAAAATCAAACACAGGATGATGCCACTACTTCAGATGAATTCATCTACATTTCTTCGGAAGATGAGCTCTCAGGTGCTATAACAGGGAATTACTGAATAGGAAGCAAAGGGAGGTTGGGATCTACACAGAGCCCAGAGATGAGCAGAGTGATTCTGTTCCTGTGGAAAAAAGGGTGCCCAGTACACACACACACACACACACACACACACACACACACACACACAAAAGCCTCAAAAAGCTTTTGCATACTTGACAATAGGAGCTCCAGAGGAAGCAATATTTGCCCCAGAAAAACAAGAACTCTTTATAGGACTGTAGAAGGCCAAGGTGAACAGAGGACACTAGTGTTATATTAGAGAAATACTAGTGAAAGGAATTAAGGATATGAAAGAGTTTTCTCAGAATAACATGAAAGAACATGTTAATATCAGCCAGACAAGAGCATGTTACACTCTGTGGAGGGTACAAAAGCACTAAAAATTTAAAACAGGACCACAGTGGTAGTAGAAGTTAAATTATAATACAGATGCCAACTGGAAAACCCTTCCACATCCACATGTTTTCACAGCCCAAGTGTTCACATTCATACTCAGTTCTCATCAGACCCATCAGCACTCACATCCCTGTTTGTTTCCTTACACTCTACCACATGCATCGAAATTCTCTGCATTCTAATTTTCTCCTAACCATACAAAGACTAACAATTTCTCAAACTTTTATGACTCTAGATTAGTTTTATTTCCTTAAATTTTATGGCAATGACAGAAAAGAATATATACTTTTGTTCTGGTTCCTTTCACTCATCATCATATTTCTGTAATTTATCCATGCTGCATTGGCAAGACTTTAATTTCTTTACTTACTGTTATTCTTCTAAGTTTTGTATTGTATTCATTTCTGAGTACTTGACAAGATGTTCTTAACATTTTCTCACATTAGTTTGGACACATTTAATTTGTTGAATGCTTAAGAGTTAGATTCCTATGTCTCAGTGTCCAGATTCTGTACTATGTCTTTCAGAACTCAACCATCCATAACTTATTCTCTAATGCAATCCTGTGCTACTGCACACATAACTTTGCACATACTTGTCCTCACTCTCATGTCCTCTGCCTCCTTACGCAGTACCTCTTCCAATGCCCAGGTATATTTTCTCATATAATCCTTCATTTTCACATTATCACATTGCTTTATTTTTCGCCCTATTTTACAAATTCGCTATTGCCTCTGTCCTGAAAGAGTATGCTCAGTACACATTTCATATCTAAACCACACAATATATGAAGCTCACAATCTAGTAGTTTAGAAAAAGCAATCCACACACTTAAAAATGTACGGAGCTAACACACAAACACCAAGCACACACTCTGTCCTCAGTCACACAAAACTCATCACATTTTCAGATTTGCTGACTCAATCACACATTAAACCCTGACCCAGTGATAACCAACACTTTATGAACATAAACACAAAACACATTACATTCACCATGAGCTTTTGCTACAAATGTGTATAATATATACAACGGATACATTCAATAAAGATGTTGATGATCATAAAATTTCAATAATGACCAGCAGCATGTTTAGCAATGAAGCACAGAAACTGATATGAGAGTTCATTTCAGCAAACATAAAATTTTATTTCTACATTGTTTTCTATATCTATACTAACATAAACTCTAATATAAATCTATATTTATTTATGTGTGTATGTGTGTAAGCAGAATTCTTTATAAACTTTCTAACTCATATCACCAAATTGTATAATTTTTCATGAAGGAATAGAGTTGACATCCAACTTTTAGTTTTTAAACACTGTCTTTCAGAAAAGATTATAAGTTTCTGATGCTTTGTACAAATCTCCAGAATTATCACACACAAAATTTCTGTTCCCACTAACATCCATCAAGCCCAATATTTTAATAAGTGCTTAGTTATATTACTAGGTAAGTGAGGTGTTTTTTTTTCAGTGAGAGAAGGGAAGGCAGGGAGTCAGACTCCTGCATACACCCTGAGCTGGACCCACCTGGCTGGTAATTTAGGCAGTGATGCTCAGCCCATCTGCTGTCTGTTGTTCCTTTGCTATGCAACACAAAAACAAAAAAATGTTTATATATATGTTTATATATATATATAGATGCATGGTTATATATACATATATATTTATAATATATATAAATAGAGTGATAGATATATAAAATATAGATATATTATAAATATATATAATTTAGTACCTGAGGTGGAGGCCACAGAGACATCCTCGGTTATCGAGGACAACTTGCTTGAACCAAGCAAGCTATGGCTGTGGGAGAAGAATGAGACAAAGAAAGACAAAGAGAGATAGAGAGACTAATGGAGCGGGATGGGTGAACAAGTAGGAGGTGACCTTTCCTGTGAACTCTGACCAGAAATCAACAGCAGGACATCCACATGCCTGGCCGACACTCTAACACTTACTAAAATGGTCATAACTGTAAATGAAATTTTAAATAATAAAGTCACTTTAATTTCTATGCAAGCGTCATGTCAGGTAATGATGCCTGACATAAAGTGACCACTCAACACATACTTTTTGAATTTAAACAACTTCCAGAAAATGCATCATCCCAATTTTTTCTTTATTTTTTTCTTCTTTTTTCATATAATTCAATTTCCCAGACCTTGAGTCAGCCATGGAGATTTCATCATCTGGGCAGGCAGCTGGAGAAGATAATTCATCCTCAGAAGATTTTACGGGGAACTCTTCTACATCCCAGCATCCCTGTCCCATGGAGGAGGGTAAGGAATATACACAGGTGGGATCTCAGCTTGGAAAAGAGAGGTTCTAAGCTGTGTAATTCACTATCTACCAATTTCTCTGTCTACTCAACAACAGGAAAAAGGATCAGGACAGAGTAACTAGAACTGAGGCTTCTGCACAGGGACACATAGAGAGTGTACGTTAACTGACAGGGCACAGACGCTCACCACATGTTTACAACACAGGATCACTGGGACAGCTGTGGATGACATAGTAGACAGTTCAGATATGTGAGCTAGAGCAGTGGTCCCCAACCCCTGGGCCACAACCTGTACCAGTCCGTGGGTGATTTGGTACGGGTCAGCACAGAATAATATGTAACTTACATTATTTCCTTTTTATTTATATTTAAGTCTGAACGATGTTTTATTTTTTAAAAATGAACAGATTTCCTCTGTTACATCCGTATAAGACTCACTATTGACGCTTGTCTCGATCGCGTGATAAATTTATTCGTAAAACTCTAAAGGACGGTCCGTAAAAACATTTTCTGACATTAAACCAGTCTGTGGCCCAAAAAGGTTGGAAACCATAGAGCTAGAGAATCATCACAACCTCTACCTTCAGATGAGAACTAACTCAGCCTCTCTCATTCTCTCTCTCTCTCTCAAACACACAGTCACATACACACACACAGACACACGCACACACAAATCTAAACCCCTTCATACAAGGTGCGGCCCATTATTCATTTAGTCACATTTTTGGTCAAATACACAACCCTTTTTATCCCATCTAACTTTCCCTATCTCTGGTAGCAATATGCAGATTCCCTTAATTTCATTCCTTCACACATTCATTTCAGACTCATACATATACAAATCATTTCATTAATAATTCACATTTCTCAGATAACCTATTTGAAATCTCTCATTCTCAACCAAACTCTAGAAAACAGATTCCCTTAGTGAATTTGAACTCTCCTCTGTTGACTTCCCTCTCCATATTTCACTTCAGTTAGAAACTCTCAGATCTCCATACAGATGCTTATTCTGAGACATACACTCATGTACTCTAAACACTAATACTTACAGTCTCACTCTAAAAACAGGTCACATTCCTGCACTGTTCACATGTGCTGTCAACGCTAACAAACATGCACATGCTCATTCTCCATCCCCTTTGACCAACATCAAAAAAATCACCAGATATAATCTAGAAGGTACACACACCACCAGGACATAAATTCAGTACTACATTCACATTCCCACAATATGATACCAAGTTAACAAGTCAAATTATGCATAACATAAAAGAAATTTTGATATATCGCATTCACATGAACTTTCACCCACATGCTCACACATGCATGGTCATTTTTAGAACTACATACTGCACACATATTCTGCTTGTCTTCTGTTCACAAATTTTATTCCTAGAAAACCAGCAATTACATCAAAATGTGTTCTTTATAGGACTCCCCAAAATACCTTAATCCCAGGCAGCTAGGAAAGGGAAGAGTCACACAAGAGGCACACAAGGTGTTTGTATGACAATGCCTAGAAGTGGCTCATGTCATTTCCAATCATTTCTATTGTAGAATCGCATTCACATGGCAGGCTATCTGCAAGGGAATCTGGAATTGTACTTCAGTTCTATCTCTACATAGAAAGATACAGCATTCTGTTCCATTTATTAACATGCTTATTTGTGCAAACTCAGTCACCCATGGTATTCACTGACACAATCAATATAACTGTGCAATTACAGGTTCTATACTAACCATGATACACTATTTACAACATGGAGGCTTTGTGTGCTCACTCGACAATCCATAGCAGACTTATTTGGTTGATCGCACAGAAGAAAAACAAATATTAAAATCATGTTCCTTATTTCTATTGTTTTCATTTAACTTTTCAGCAGACAAGAATTTAGAAGAACATGCTTTGCAGCGAAGACAAAACACTGTTGCCCAAAATCAAACACAGGATGATGCCTCTACTTCAGATGAATTCATCTACATTTCTTCGGAAGATGAGCTCTCAGGTGCTATAACAGGGAATTACTGAATAGGAAGCAAAGGGAGGTTGGGATCTACACAGAGCCCAGAGATGAGCAGAGTGATTCTGTTCCTGAAGAAAAAAGGGTGCCCGGTACACACACACATACACACAGACAAAAAAAGCCACAAAATGCTTTTGCATATTAGTCAATAGGAGCTCCAGAGGAAGCAATATTTTCCCAAGAAAAACAAGAACTCTTTATAGGACTGTAGAAGGCCAAGGTGAACAGAGGACGCTAGTGTTATATTTGAGAAATACTAGTTAAAGGAACTAAGGATATGAAAGAGTTTTCTCAGAATAACATGAAAGTACATGTTAATATCAGCCAGACCCTCTGTGGAGGGTATGAAAGCACTAAAAACTTAAAACAGGACCAAAGTGGTAGTTGAAGTGAAATTAAAATACAGATGCCAACTGGAAAACCCTTCCACATCCACCTGTTTTCACAGCCCAAGTGCTCACATTCATACACAGCCCTCATCAGACCCATCAGCACTCATATCCCCGTTTGTTTCCTTACACTCTACCACATGCATCGAAATTCTCTGTACTTTAATTTTCTCCTAATCAAACAAAAACTAATAAATCTCAAACTTTTATGACCGTAGATTAGTTATATCTGCTTAAATTGTATGGCATTGGCAGAAAAGAATATATACTTTTGTTCTGGTTCCTTTCACTCATCATCATATTTCTGTAAGTTATTTATGCTGCATTGGCATGACTTCAATTCCTTTACTTACTATATTCTTCTAAGTTTTGTACAGTTTTTGTTTTTGACTACTTAACAAGATATTCTTAAAATTTATTGTATTAGTTTGCAATATGGACACATTTCTATTTGTTGAACGCTTAAGAGTTTGATTCCTAGGTCTCAGTGTACAGATTCTGTCCTATGTCCTTCAGAACTCGAATGTCCATACATTCTTCTCTAATGCAATCCTGTGCTACTGCACACATACTTGTCCTCACTCTCATGTCCTCTGCCTCCTCACGCACTGCCTCTTTCAATGCCCAGGTATATTTTCTCATATAATTCTTCATTTTCACATTATCACATCCTTCTATTTTTCGCCATATTTTACAAATTCACTAATTGCCTCTGTCCTGAAAGAGTATGCTCAGTACACATTTCATATCTAAACCACACAATATATAAAGCTCACAATCTAGTAGTTTAGAAAAAGCAATCCAGCCCTGGCCAGTTGGCTCAGTGGTAGAGCGTCGGCCTAGCGTGCGGAGGACCCGGGTTTGATTCCCAGCCAGGGCACACAGGAGAAGCGCCTATTTGCTTCTCCACCCCTCCGCCGTGCTTTCCTCTCTGTCTCTCTCTTCCCCTCCTGCAGCTGAGGCTCCATTGGAACAAGGATGGCCCGGGCACTGGGGATGGCTCTGTGGCCTCTGCCTCAGGCGTTAGAGTGGCTCTGGTCACAACATGGCGACGCCCAGGATGGGCAGAGCATCGCCCCCTGGTGGGCAGAGCATCGCCCCCTGGTGGGCGTGCCGGGTAGATCCCAGTCGGGCGCATGCAGGAGTCTGTCTGACTGTCTCTCCCCGTTTACAGCTTCGGAAAAATGAAAAAAATAAAAGCAATCCACACACTTAAAAATGTACAGAGATAACACACAAACACCAAGCACACAGTCTGTCCTCAGTCACACAAAACTCATCACATTTTCAGATTTGCTAACTCAGTCACACATTAAACCCTGACCCAGTGATAACCAACACTTAATGAACATAAACACAAAACACATTACATTCACCATGAGCTTTTGCTACAAATGTGTATATTATATACACCGGACACATTCAGTAGAGATGTTGATGATCATAAAATTTCAATAATGACAAGCAAGCATGTTTAGCAATGAAGCACAGAAACTGACAGAAGAGTTCATTTCAGCAAAGATAAAACTGTATTTATACATTGTTTTCTATAGCTATACTAACATAAACTCTAATATAAATCTATATTTATTTATGTGTATATGTGTGCAAGCAGAATTCTTTATAAGCTGTCTAACTTATATCACCAAATTGTATAATTTTTCATGAAGGAATAGAGTTGACATCCAACTTTTAGTTTTTAAACACTGTCTTTCAGAAAAGATTATAAATTCCTGATGCTTTGTATAAATCTCCAGAATTATCACACACAAAATTTCTGTTCCCACTAATATCCATTAAGCCCAATATTTTAATAAGTGCTTAGTGATATTACTAGGTAAATGAAGTTTTTTTTTCAGTGAGAGAAGAAAAGGCAGGGAGTCAGACTCCTGCATACACCCTGAGCTGGACCCACCTGGCTGCCAACTAGGAAGTGATGCTCAGCCCATCTGCTGTCTGTTGTTCCTCTGCTATGCAACACAGAAACAATAATATGTTTATATATATCTTTAAATATACATATATATATATATATACACTCATGGTTATATATACATATATTTATAATATATATAAATAGATAGATAGATAAAATATATGTATATATTATAAATATATATAATTTACTGCCTGAGGTTTCGACCACATAGACATCCTCGGTTATCGAGGACAACTTGCTTGAACCAAACAAACTATGGCTGTGGGAGAAGAATGAGACAAAGAGAGACAAAGAGAGATAGAGAGAGATAGAGAGACTAATAGAGCGGGATAAGTAAACAAGTAGAAAGTCGCCTTTCCTGTGTACTCTGACCAAAAATCAACAGCAGGACATCCACATGCCTGGCCGACACTCTAACACTTACTAAAATGGTCATAACTGTAAATGAAATTTTAAATAAGAGTGTCACTTTAATTTCTATGCAAGCAAGTGTCATGTGAGGTTATAATGCCTGACATAAATTGACCACACAATACATACTTTTTGAATTCAAACGATTTCCAGAAAATGCCTCATCCTAATTTTTTCTTTATTTTTTCTTTCTTTTTCATATAATTTAATTTCCCAGACCTTGAATCAGCTATGGAGATTTCAGCATCTGGGCAGGCAGCTGGAGAAGATCATTCATCCTCAGGAGATTTTACGGGGAACTCTTCTACATCCCAGCATACCTGTCCCATGGAGGAGGGTAAGGAATATACACAGGTGGGATCTCAGCTTGGACAAGAGATGGTTCTAAGCTGAACAATTCAGTATCTACCGATTACACTGTCCACTCAACAACAGGAAAAAGGATCAGGACAGAGCAACTAGTACTGAGGCTTCTGCACAGGGGCACATAGAGAGTGTACGTTCACTGACATGGCCCAGACGCTCACCACACATTTACAACACAGGATCACTGGTACAGCCGAGGATGACACAGTAAACAGTTCAGATACGTGAGCTAGAGCAGTGGTCCCCAACCCCCGGGCCACGACCCTTACTGGTCCGAGGGCCATTTGGTACCGATCAGCATAAAAAGAATAAGTAACTTACATTATTTCCTTTTTATTCATATTTAAGTCAGAATGATGTTTTATTTTTTAAAAATGACCAGATTCCCTCTGTTACATCCATCTAAGACGCACTCTTGATGCTTATCTCATTCACGTGATAAATTTATCCGTCCCACGCTTAAGGCCGGTCCGTGAAAATATTTTCTGACATTAAACTGGTCTGTGGCCCTAAAAGGTTGGGGACCACTGAGCTAGAGGATCATCACAACCTGTACCTTCAGATGAGAACTAACTCAGCCTCTCTGTCTCTCTCTCTTTTTTACATACACACACACACACACACACATACAGACACACATGCACACACACATCTCTACTCATTCATACAAGGTATAAACCGTTTCTCCTTTTTTTCACTTCTTCTCTCAAACACACAAGCCTTCATCCCCCACCCACCCTCTCGTTCCTTTAGTGGATTCACACAGTTACACAGTCACCTTCATTCTTTCACACAATCATTTGAGACTCACTCACTTACAAACTAATTCCCTAAATCAGTCACATTCCCCTCTTTCTCAGCCAAATTCTACAAAACGCACTTGCCCTGATGGAAATGAACTTCCATCTGTTGTCTTTCAAATGCCTATCGTACTACAGCCACAAAGCCTCAGCTCTACACACGGATACTCATTCTCAGGCCACACTCACGTCCTCTAACACTGTCTTACCATCTCACAGTGTGAACAGGTCCTATTCCTTCACTGAGAATTCTGAACTATCTCATGGACATGATCTTTCATGCCACATGCTCACACAGACCATGGCCATTTTAACTCCTACAGACTTCATGCCCATATGCTAGTTTTCTCATGTTGGAAATTTTCTTTCCTAGGTATCCTTCAGATGCCTGTATCCCAGGACCTGAAGCAATCAGAGGTTCACCCGCCCCATTCACCTGCCTCCTCTCCATTCTATCCAGTTAATCAGAATAAGCCCTTTACATCTTCAGCACAAGGCCCAGAGGAAAGGGTCATGACAATTTACTACATGCCTGTCCCATTGGGGAGGGTTTTTACTATGTCAGGGGATACACAGGAAGGACCGGTGCCTCCTTCAAAAGAGATGAAAATGGAGGAAATGACCTATATTGAAAAGGTCCATAAAAACGTCCCCCTCTCTCACATGTCTCGAAAAAGACACCTAACTGACAGTGACCACAGCTTAGACAGCACAGCCCAAGGGAAAAGGAAGAAGGCTGACAGTCTAGCCGAGCCTCCAGCTGGGGAGGAGTATCCCAGGGCCAAGACGCCCGAGAGGCTGGTGACCCTGGAAAGTGGCTACAAGTGCGTGGCCTGCTGCCGGGTCTTCCCCAGCTTAGAGGCCCTGCAGGAGCACGTGGAGCACGGGGTCACTGAGGGCTTCAGCTGCCGTGTTTTCCATCGTACTCTGGCCCGTCTCAACCACAAAAAACATAGAGAAGAGAACAAGAACATCAAGATGGCAACATTCACATGCCAGAAGGAAAAACATTCTGGCATGAAGACAACTCAGTATAAGTAAACAGCCCCTAAAAGAGGACGTGAAGCACGTTAGACTCTATGAAGAGGCTTCACTATTTTTAGCAGCCATAGAACCCTCCTTTTTATGTACATTATATTTGTCCCCTCCACCATTAGTACCATAGCACAAATACGAGTGGACAACCCCTGCTAGTGAAATCCATCACTTTCCTGAGGGAGAAGGCAGATCAAAGCCCCTAAAAGAGAGGAAGTGAATCACCTTAGACTCTACTAAAGGTGCTTCACTATTTTTAGGTGCCACAGAACCCACCTTTTTATGCGTATCTACAACCATCGTCTCCACTAGTATATACTGTCAGTTTGAGCACACGACCCCTTTCTTAAATACACCCACCACTCTCCTGAGGGAGATGGCAGACTACACCATCCCCGATATTGCATGTTCTCTGTCCAAGTGTAACTCCCGTCCGAAGAACATCCATGGATACATGCTTCAGCGAGAGTGCAGAGTCTACAGAGTTTTTTTTTTTTTTCATTTTTTTTTTTTTTTTTCATTTTTCTGAAGCTGGAAACGGGGAGAGAAAGTCAGACAGACTCCCGCATGCGCCCGACCGGGATCCACCCGGCACGCCCACCATGGGGCGACGCTCTGCCCACCAGGGGGCGATGCTCTGCCCATCCTGGGCGTCGCCATATTGCGACCAGAGCCACTCTAGCGCCTGGGGCAGAGGCCACAGAGCCATCCCCAGCGCCCGGGCCATCCTTGCTCCAATGGAGCCTTGGCTGCAGGAGGGGAAGAGAGAGACAGAGAGGAAAGTGCGGCGGAGGGGTGGAGAAGCAAATGGGCGCTTCTCCTGTGTGCCCTGGCCGGGAATCGAACCCGGGTCCTCCGCACGCTAGGCCGACGCTCTACCGCTGAGCCAACCGGCCAGGGCTACAGAGTTTTTAATGCTACAGATTTTAATTCCCCAGCCCTGTACTCACCCCCACATTTCTCTGAAATGTGGTCTTTGTTGACAATTTCACACATTTTTCTATATCCTTTCTTTAAAAAAATATCCCTTTTTCCCATGTCCCTCTATATATTTACCTACACAGTTATTTGGCTGGAGGACAGACATTATTATTGAGAGAGCAGCAGGGATGATAAAAGCAACTATACTGCAGCTCTTCAATTCTCTGACCTTGTGGACACAGCAGTGCATATCCACTCTGCACATACACATCCATAGGGAAGGATGGCACACAAAATGAATTGATTCATAATTATCTAATATATACAGTTATCCACAATACCATAATGAAGTTTTAATCTTAGTAACTTTAGAAGGGTAAAAGCTACCAAATTTTGAAAAACAGAATTTGTGTGTTTGCTTACTTGCCCGTTTTTTATACTTGTTTAACTTGCACATTTCAAAAATAAATTTTAATTTTTGTCACTGTGCCATCTTCAGGGGTTCAGAAACAAAAAGTGAAAATTTTAAAAGTATTATTTACACTTCGCTAAACAGGAGAAGAGAAATAAAAATAGTCCCACTTTTAAATGATCATTACAATTTTTATTCCCCTTCTCCTGTATACTTTTGTGAATTGTGCAGTATAGTTGCTGTCAGTTTTATCTGACTAGTATGTTTTACACCTTCCATTAAAAAAGAGGGCCTAAATTCTGGCCAAATATGTGGGCAAGTGGAAAGACTAGCCAATTAAAGCCATTACTCACAAACTGGCTTTCATGATCGACCTGGGGGTAAACACATATCCATGTTGGACCAATACACACTAATAGCTGGGGAATTAGAAGAGACAGAGATTGTGGGAATAGTGCTGATTTATCCTTTGTCTGCAACTCATATTAAGGTTTATACATTGCTGAACTTCCTTCAAGTTCACTTTTTGAAAGACATGGCTGTTTTAACTGCTATTATAATTCACTAACCCTATGCACTAATATTTCAATAAAGTTTTTCTTTTTTTCTTCAATTTGCCTGTGTCTTTTATTGCCATTGGTAACACAAAGTGCCTTCACTGATGCAGTTTAGCTCCAACATGATAATTTCTCCCATTTTAATAGTTGAAATGATCTAATCTAGAAAGGAGTAACATATATACCTCTGACTTCATATTGAAACTAAAGGGATAATCTTGTACTTAGATTGTATGCTATATTCTTGATTAATTAGGAAGGTCCATTAAAAATGTTTGGGTGTATAAACAAAATAACTTCAATGAACAAAATCGACTTCCATAAAGTAGACCTGGGTTAAAATTCCTTACTACTGCTCAGTAGATCTATATACTCTGAGTCATCACTCTCATCCTGAAATTGAAGATCATAATACCTAAAATAAGAGTGATTGTGAGAGGAAGAGACACAGATAAAAGCACCTCATTGAAAGTCTGGCATAGTTCACAGGAAACAGGGTTTTTTTTCATTCATTTTTGAGATTATTATTTACCTTTTTTTTATTAGCAGTTTGATTATCATGTATCTAAGTAGAATTTAGTTTTACTTTATATAGTTTTCAATTCATTGAGCTTTAAAATTTTTTAATTTTTGAGACCCTGGTCAGTGGTTCAGTGGTGGAGGGTCAGCCAGCATGTGGATGCCCCGGGTTCCATTCCCAGGCAGGGCACACAAGAGAAGCGACCATCTGCTTCTCCCCCTTTTCCTTTGCCCCTTTTCTCTCTCTTCCCCTCCCGCAGCCAGTGGCTCGATTGGTTCAAGTGTGGCCGAGGACACTGAGGATAGCTCGGTTGGTCCCAGTGCATCAATCTCACATGCTAAAAATAGCTCAGTACTTGAGAATCAGCACAAGATGGGCATGCCAGGTGGATGACAGTCAGAGCGCATGCGGAGTGTGCCTCACTATCTCCCCTCTAACTTAAATCAAAAAAGTAATTTAATTTTTGAAATAATCATAAATTCACAAGACGTGGAAGAAATAGTCCAGAGAGGTCTCATGTACCCATTACCCAGCTTCTCCCAACAGAAGCACAGTATTATCAAAACCAGGACATCAACTGGAGCACTACACTCAACCTGACTGCAGACCCTACTCAGATTTACTACTTTTCATGCATGCATTTCTGTATGTTTTTATGGATACTTAGGGCATTTTATTACTTGTATAGATGTGTATAGTCATCACTGCAATCAGACAGGAAGGGTTCTGACACCACAGCAGTTTTCTCATGTTCCCTTTATTGTCACATCCGTCCTCCGTTTCTAACGCCTGGCATGTCTGCTTTGCCGAACTGTCTACAAAAACAACAAACAGAAAAATATATTTACTCATATCAGAAATGAATGCTAATTTCTAATTTCCTTAATGTACAAAAAGGTCCATAAAAGTAATACCTCAAAAAAAAAAACCTTGAACAGTTTCACTTTAAAAATACAAATAATCTTTAAGTAAAAGTACATAATGCAACTCTTTAACGTTACAATTATCTTTTTATCTATTAAATTGTGTTGAAAAGTATGTAGGAAAATGAAAACATTCTCTATTATTGATGGAAATATTAAAAATATTAAATGTACATATTCCCTCTTTACTTTTATAAGTATATTTTATATTTAAATACATATATATACATATACACACAAAATATGTTCATTGTGGCATTTTATAAAAATATTTTAAGCAAATCATCACAAATAAGCTATTCATCATCACATTACTGAATAAATATATATTTTTTTCAGTGGAATACTAAAAAGCTACTTTAAAAATGAAACAGTGGCCCTGGTCAGTTTGATCAGTGGTTAGAGCATCAGCCTGGCGTATGAACATCCCAGGTTCAATCCCTGGTCAGGGCACAAATAAGAAGAAACCATCTGCTTCTCTTCACTTCTCTCCCCCTTTTCTCTCTCACCCTCTCTCATAGCCAGTGGCTTGATTAGTTCAAGTGTCAACTCCAGGTGCTAAGAATAGCTCGGTTGATTCCAGCATCGGCCATAGATGAGGGTTGCCAGATTGATCCTGGTCCGGGTGCATGTGGGAGTCTGTCTATCTCCCCTCCTCTCACATATAATTAAATAAACAAGTAAATAAGAAATAGAGAAAAAGCTCCAAATACTTTAAGTGAAAATTATCTTATATATATTTACATTTATGTAAAAATTTCAGACAAACCTTGGATATATCTATCCATCCATTTTTATTTATTCTTGAAACGCTCTGCTCATTGGATTTCAAGTTTTAAAAAGCCCACAATAAATGTGGAGGTTTGGATATCTGATATTCTGTTTATGTGATTTTAATTAGCAACTGACTCTAGCCTAAATTTTATTAGTTTTCTATCCTTTTGTTGGATGGCTAACATTAAACATCTTTAACTGTTGTATTGATGTAATGATATATCGGCTAAGTGAATTGTTTTCGAGGACATTTATGCCACGTTGTGAAGGTTAATGTCCAGTTGCCATTCAGATAGAATTTCTCTCCAAAATTAAAATAAGCATATGCTCCACATCAATGAAAATATGTTTTGCTTTAGTAAAATTAGATTTAGATTTGAGGGACAGGATTTCAATTTTTTTATCAATGATAATAACACGAAATGAATACTAAAAGGCATACTTGCTCAAATCATAATATTTAACAAATGGGACTATGAATTAGATCACTTTATTGTTGCAAGTATTTGACAAATAAAAACACATTTTTAAATAGACTCTTAACAAATAAACAGAAGATGAAACCTAAGTGCTTTTCAATGAAGCATGTTTTACTCTTTCATTTGAGGTTTTAAGTTAGTAAAATGAAACTTCAATCACATTAAATCATATACTAGTCAATAATCTGATTTATTATTCGTAAAGCCAAATAAATGCAATATCATAGACACTGATTAAAGCTATTTTGTGAAATGACTTCATGCATGGCATTCGTGTTAATTCAAAAAAAAGAAAAAGTAGCTTCAAAGCATATTTCTCATTTAATCTTGTATTTTAAAAGCTATATTTAATAGTGGTTTGAAGAAATAGCACATGTGTGGGGATTTATCATAGTTGTCTTACTTGGAGGGCTAGAAATACATAACAGCCTGCATGAGTTCCTAGGGAAAGTCTTGTTCAGACACATGAAACTCAGGTAGAACTGCCTGTTCTCTTCTTCAATGGAAGTAAATGCGGTTTATCTCCACTAAAGGAACTTCCATGAAGCCTCCCACTAGACCCCTTCACATCTGATTCAACCTTTAATATCTATATACACTATATAGGTATGAATTTAATGCCAAAGTAGTTTCTTATAAGTAAAAACTATGCGCATTATAATCTTTCAGCATTAAACTTACTGAATGAAAATTAATATGTAAATAAAGAACTGCTATTTTCAGAATTATTTCATTTGTGAGCACAACAGAGACCATGCTGTTCTGAAATGATTACTTTAAAGGCAATTAAATAGATGTTCATTACAGATTATAGAACAGTGTTCACAAAAGTAGGATCCCAGAGTTCTTATGAATTAATGTACATGAAAACATTTCATTTACTATATACTCTATTAATATTACCCACTTGTTGTAATACTTTAGTTTACTGTCCATATTTTATCAAATGGATTTTCTACATTTTTTCTAGAAAACAAATAAAACCGCAAACTAATAAAGTATGCATAAAAGAAGAATGAACAAAAAATCTACTTAAGATAGCATTATATTTTTTAGAAATAATATTCTCATTCCATGCTTAACTGAAACAGATCTTAGTGAAGTCAACACTGTTCACAATTTTATTAAATCTCCAAATATTCATTTTACTCAAATATTCAGCATCATAAACAATAAGGACCAATTATTTGTGCGTGTGTGTGTGTGTGTGAGAGAGAGAGAGAGAGAGAAAGAGAGAGAGGAAGGCAGACAGAGGGACAGATAGGGACAGACAAGCAGGAAATGAGAGAGATGAGAGGCATCAATTCTTCATTGTGGCTCTTTAGTTCTTCATTGATTGCTTTCTTATTTGTGCCTTGATGGGGGCTGCAGCAGAGCAAGTGACCCGTTGCTCAAGCCAGCGACCTTGGGCTCAAGCCAGTGACTATGGGTCATGTCTATAATCTCACGCTCAAGCCAGTGACCCCATGCACAAGCTGATGAGTCTTCATTCAAGCCAGATGATCTCTTTCT
This sequence comes from Saccopteryx leptura, assembly GCF_036850995.1. Classification (NCBI taxonomy): domain Eukaryota; kingdom Metazoa; phylum Chordata; class Mammalia; order Chiroptera; family Emballonuridae; genus Saccopteryx; species Saccopteryx leptura. Next base: position 249,771,144 of record NC_089503.1, on the reverse strand, counting down.
CAAGCTGGTGACCTCAGGGTTTCAAACCTGGGTCCTCTGTGTCCCAGTTCCACACTCTATCCTCTGTGCCCCCAACTGGTCAAGCAAGACCAATTCTTAAAACACTTTCTTTCCTTCGCTTTTACTCTGCAATATTTCCCGGATTTTTACTTCTACTTCTCTTTTCCATCACTCCTTCGATATCTACTTTGTAAGCATTTGGCCTGGGTAATAAACATTAATATTCTTCACATTTATTCCTAAAAATGTTTTTTTTTCTCATCCATTATTTCTCCTTCCACCATCTTATTCATGCACATGACTTATTTATTCCATATACAAATAATTCACAAGCGAGTAACTAAGTTCAGACTTCTCCTTTGCTGGCCACACTCTCCTATCTAATTAGCATCTTAACATCTGCCCTTTGATGTCTCAGAGATGACTCAAAGTCAGTCTCTCCACAGTGAACTTAGTATCTTCATTCAAAGCACTGCTTTGCTACCAATGTTCGTTCTCCTAGTGAAAGGCATTACCAATCACTCCAGGCATACAATGAGAAAACTGGGGGTCAAGCGGGACACTTACGTCACTTCATGCCCTACATCCAGTCTATTACCAAGCTCTGTCAATTTTACTTGATATATATGTACCTTAAATCTAAAGCACTGGCAGAGATAACTTCAGAATATGAATTAAACAAAATTCTGGTTTAACTCTCTCAAGAAGAACTAAGTCATTCTAAAAGACCCAAGATAACTAAAATTATACCGCCCGGCTACTAGATGGGCTGTATAACACTGAGGTTCTGCCTAAAATTTAAATTCTCAAATAGATTACAATTTTGGGACCACAGTGTCTTCATTTGTTAATACATATATATTTTTTTCAATAAAAACTGTTCTTTTACCTGTTTTCAGTATAGGCTATATTGTGATTGAGCAAACAACTCTAAAGTATTAGTGGTTCAAAATGATGAAGATTATTTCCAATTTTTGTTACATGTACATCTTCGGTGGTCATGATTCTATTATGTATCATTCCTATCATAGAGCCAAGCAGATGAAGAGTAAGACATTGGAAGGAAAAGTGTGGATCAACATCAAAAGAAAACTCTGGATCAGCCATCAAATATTCGGGAAGTAACACACATATCTCCTGCTCATAACTCATTAGCCAGAGCTACTCAAATGTTCATTCTTCTCATAAAAGGGCCAGAAAAAATGTCCCTAAGACACAAAGAGACTAAAGTATTTACTGAACAGTAGCAATCACTTCTTCATTAACCAAAAGAATTGTTTTCATAAAAAAGAGCTGAAACTTTAAATTTGGGCTCTGTATATACATTCTGGGCTAATCTTACTGACAAACATTTTTTGTGCCAGGAATATTATAAGGAAGCCAGTAACTTTTCATAACTTCAATTAAATTATATTTTCAATGACATTTGTTTTCTTAGCTCTTCAAATACTAAGCTTTTAATTAACTATGAACTCGTCAACCTTTCAGACAAATACTTATGGTTTCTGAAGTCTGAATTACCATGGCCCACTCCTTGTAAGAATTTATGGAAAGCCGAGTTTGTCCAGAAAGAAACACGTCTTCCTTGGGCTCTGATCATTAATTTGCTACTTCAGAAAGGAGAACAGAAAGGAGAACCTTCAGAGCTAAGGTCCAATGAAAAGACTTTAATCCATACCAGTCCCTGTTAGAATAGTCACACCGGGTAAGTGTTGGAAAGACAGATAAGAGCTTTGAAATACTCATGGAGTTCTCTAGTTCCAATTATTCTGCTTTTTATCCATTCTTTTTTCTTTATTGAAAAATCATTTGCCCTTTTAGTGAGGGTCTATAAGTGGAAGAATTACATTTTTCTCAGTAAAATATTTTTATACAAATATAACAAGTCTAAAGGAAAAAATGATGCATTAGGCCTTGGCCGGTTGACTCAGTGGTAGAGTGTCTGCCCGGTGTTTGGAAGTCTTGGGTTTGATTCCCGGCCAGGGTACACAGGAGAAGCACCCATCTGCTTCTCCACCTTTCCCCCTCTCTTTTCTCTATATCTCTCTCTTCCCCTCCCACAGTCAAGGCTCCATTTGAACAAAGTTGGCCTGGGTGCTGAGGATGGCTCCATGGCCTCCACCTCAGACACTAAATGGCTCCAACTGCACGAAGCAATGCCTCAGAGGGGCCCAGCATCACCCCCTGGTGGGCATGCCGGGTGGATCCTGGTCAAGCGAATGCAGGAGTCTGTCTGACTCACCCCCCCCCCACTCAACCCCGCTTTTCACTTTGGAAAAATACTAAAAAAAAGAAAAAGAAAAAAGAAATGATGCATATAATGTCAAAGTAGTTTAGTTTTAGTCAAATTTCCAACCTCCTTAGGATCACATGGAGTAACAATGTCAAGTATGTATTGGTTCTTGGAAACTCTTACTGAGAGACTGTGATAATAGTCATCTACAACTTGGTTTCCAAACTGTGTCATAAAAGTTTCCTTTCCATTCATCATCACGGACACTTCTTGCCATCCATGTGAAAGTTTCCTGACAAGATTTTTAATGCTGTCCTTATGTGGAACAGAGAGTGACTGCAATTCTATACTGCTCACAAAAATTAGTGGATGTTTCAGAAATGAATATGAAGCAATAAAAAATCCCCTAATTTTTGTGAGCAGTATATTATCAGAGTACAGTATGCCCAATTGGCCAAGGACACAGAGACTTTAAATTCTGCACCAAGTAACAAGAGGCACCCATGCCTTTTGCCCATAGCTGTAGCGAAATCATACAATATGACTTGGAAAGTGTAGATGACATCTCATCATAGTATTTCTGCATTGCAATTTCCAAAAGAAACAGCTGTGAGCCCTTCATGTCAATCTGAAGACAGTGCCTTTTTCATAGTGTTCTTTTTAATGAAAGGAAGTATATAATTATAATTCCAAGTACACAATAATATTTATTCAACTTTGTGAACCATATATTATAATGTGTAGCCTTATAAAAAGCACTCACCCATTTCCCAAGGCCCACTGGTAACTATCACTGACATCATCAGAAGGTTTTCTAAACTGAATCTGGATATATTTCTTATTGAGTTCCATATTCTAAGGGTGTGTTATGCACATAACTACTATGTGTTGACTGACAAGCCTAACAGACAAGGTAACATTTTCCCCACTGAGTATCCAAAATAAAGTATTGGAATATAAAATGACAGCCAGAACTAATGGGTTAACAACTTAGAAGTAAGGTTATAGTCAATTATTAATAATTATTCTTTAATTACTATACAGAGACTTTAAGTATACTGTTTGGGATCTTGCTCTCCTCCTGTTTTTCACAAGTTTAAAATACCTTGGAAATCAGTTGAGAAAGGGGTTTGGTTCTAAAATAGTGATATGTAGAGAAAAATATCAAAACAGGCTTCTCTTTTACATGGTAGTAACTAATCAATCTAGTATTTGCTATTGTTATTTTGTTTACATAGGTCATCCTGATGGTTCTTATTTAAAAGACTACACTACTTATTCTAGTAAGATAATAAAAAGCAGAAAAGGTAAATCACATAGATTAGGTCAAAAATAGGTTATAATTGTAAGTATGTGAAATACAAGTTTATTCTTAAATTATTATTTATTAATTATGGTGCTATTTTCCAATACTGCAAACAGCATTAACCTACTTTGCCCCACCACGTATATTTGAAATCTCATGTCTCTAGTTGTGTTCATGAAGTGTTACAACTCTGAAAATCCTGAGTGCTCACAAAGACTCTGAAGCAGTCTTGTTACAATTCACTGCTATTCTCTGTTCAATCAGAGGATAAAGGCAGAGTCATTTGTACCTTTAGGCAAAGTTCTCCTTAGCCACACTACTTCCGGTTCCATTTGCAGTGGTTTGGTGCACTGCCCTGGTTTCTGATTTCTTAAGGATTGACAATCTCAAACAAAAACTCATCTTGTAGGGGCCTCCATCAGCTAATAAGTGAAATTTATTACAGAGAGGCAAGGCTGATACAATATTTGCAAATCAACAAACATGATTTATCACATAAGTAAATAGAGGATAAAAATCACATGATCATCTCAATAGATGTAGAAAAAGTATTTGATAAAATCTAGCACCCATTTATGTTCAAACTCTCTGCAAAGTGGGAATGCAGGAAACATACCTCAATAAAATAAAGGCCATATGTGACAAACCGACAGCCAGCATTATACTCAATGAACAAAAATTAAAAGCCATCCCCTTAAGATTAGGAACAGGACAGGGGTGTCCCATTTCACCACTCTTATTCAACATGGTACTGGAAGTCCTAGCCACAGCAATCAGACAACAATAAAAGGTGGGGGCGGCTGATGGCAATGGAGTAGGTGGACATTTCAACTTCCACCTCCCAAAATCAAAGTGGATTACAACTTAACTTTAAGAACAATCATCTGGAAAAACCAACTTTGAGCTAAACCAAGAGGAATCTATAACCAAAGATCACCAAAGAAGCCACACTGAGACTGGTAGGAAAAGCAGGAAATGCAGAGTAGGCTGCCCAGCTCCTGGGAGTGAGCAGCAGCCCAGAGGGACTTGCGTGGTTGGAGGGGATTTTCCCAGAGAGGGTAGAGTTCTTGGCCCCAGGACCAAAGCTCCAGACTGCAGCCCTGGAGCCTAGAAGAGGCATATGGACAGTATTTAGCTGCAATACAAGCCACAATACTGTTTTCAAGAAAGAGACAGATTTCTCAGACCCAGAAGTCTTGAAGGGGCCACGTAGGAAACCTCTTTCACAACCACTCTCCCGGGGCTCCAGGGTATGGGGAGAGATGAGAGGACTGGAGTAGCAGGAACAGAGTGTACTCTAGGAGACACAGGCAGAAACACTTTGAGTGACAGCCAGCATAACCTCAGGGTTGAGACACTCCCCATATCTACAGTGAATATTTTCCCTGGAACCAGCAATACCAGGAAACAGAAGCAGTTCATCAGCCAAAAAGAACCTCCCCTACTGCAGTCAGAGCAAAGACTTGCTAGAAGCAGGGAGCCATGAGGGTTACAGTATTGAGTGCTGAGGTCTGAGCTACATCGCCACCCCCACACTGCTGAGTGCTAGCAGAGATCTGGTGGTGGCAGGATGCTGGAGCGCAGTCCCACCCGCGGTGGAGGAAGCTGGAGGGCTGGCTGTGACTGCAGCCTGGGCGCACAAGCACAGACCCACCCATGAGCTGGAAGATGGGGGCCGGCGTGAGCAAAGACCCGCCCACTGGGGCAAAGGCAGGGGGCATGCCGCAGCTACGGATGGGGCGCAAGAAAGTGGTCTGGACCATAGCTGCGGGGAAGGCGCAGAAGAGTGGTCCCGCCTGCAGTCCCACTAGCAGGGGCAATGCAGAAGCAGGGAACTGGCTGAGTCATGCCGCTGGGTGTGCAAGCCCAGTCCTGCCCTCAGGGCTGAGGCTTGTGTCCATGATGCACAAGCACAGTCCAGCCCATTGGGACGGGGCGAAGCCCGGGTGACAGCCAGGGTTATGGTTCAGACACATCAACGCAGTCCTGCCTGTGGGGCCAGGCGGAAGACAGGGGCCGGCCAGGGCTTGCAGCCCAGGCGCATGAGCACAGCACAGCCTGCAGAGATCGTGCAGTGGCCAACGTTGACCAAGGCTTGCAGCCCGTGCACGCAAACACAGTCCCGCCTGTGGAGGCAAGGCAGAAGCTGAAGCAAATGCAGCATTAGGCCAGCACAGGCAACACCCGTGTCCGAACGGCACCAGAGAGGGTGGTGGGCCTGCACAGACATCACACCTAGGGAACACAGAGGCCACACTCATTGGACTCCTGCGGCCACACCCTTCTTATACACAGACAAAATGAGAAGGCAGAGAAATGCAACCCAAATAAATCAACAAGAGAAATCCCCAGAAAAGGACCCGAATGAGATGGAAATGACAAGATTACTGGATGCAGAGTTTAAAATAATGATTGTTAGGATGCTCAAACATCTTAGAATAACAATGGATGGACATAACCAGCATATAAATAAAGAGACAGCAAGTATCAAAAAGGACATTGAAATTTAAAAAAAGAACCAGTCAGAAATGACAAACACAATATTAGAAATGAAGACCACACTAGAAGGAATTAAAAGCAAGATGGATAAAGCTGAGAATGGAATTAGTGATTTAGAGGACAAGATAAACAAAAGCACGGAAACAGAGTAGCAAAAAGAAAAGAAGCTCCAAAAGTCTGACGAAACTCTAAGAGAGCTCTGTGACAAAATGAAGAGAAACAATATCCACATCATAAGGGCTCCTGAAGGAGAAGAGAAAGAACAAGGGATAGAGAATAGGACTGAAGAAATCATCACTGAAAACTTCCCTAAATTAATGAAGGAAAAAGTCACACAAATTCAAGAAGCACAGGGAGAATAAGGATGAACCCAAAGAGGCCAACACCAAGATACATCATAATTAAAATACAAAAATTAAAGAGATAAAGAAAAAATACTAAAAGCTGTAAGAGAAAAGCAGTCAATTACCTACAGAGGAACCCCCATAAGGATGACATCTGGCTTCTCAACAGAGACATTAGAGGCCAAAAGGGAATGGCAAGAAATATTCAAAGAAATGCAAAACAAGAGCCTACAACCAAGACTTCTCTAGCCAGCAAGGCTAACATTTAAATTTGAAGGAGAAATATAAAGCTTCCCAGACAAAAAAACCCAAACCAAAACAAAAAAAACAACTCAAAGAATTCATTACAACCAAACAAATGCTACAAGAAATGTGAATGGGCCTGCTGTAAACTGAACAAAGGGGGAGGGGAATCTAGTAAAAGGGAATGTAGATTTAAAGAATAAAATGGCAACAAATGAGTACATATTAATAATAACCTTAAATGTAAATGGATTAAATGCTTCAATCAAAAGACATAGGGTAACTGCCTGGATAAGAAAACAGGACCCATACATATGCTGCCTACAAAAGACCCACCTCAAAACAAAAGATACACATAGACTGAAAGTAAAAGATGAAAAAAAAAAATTTCATACAAATGAAAAAGAAAAAATATTGGGGTAGCAATACTTATATCTGACAAAATAGACTTTAAAACAAAGAATATGTCAAAGAATGAATTAACAAGGAAGATATAACTATTATAAATATCGATGAACCTGATATAGGAGCACCTAAATATATAAAGAAGATTTTGATGGACATAAAGGGCGAGATCAACAGCAATACTATAATAGTAGGAGATTTTACTACCCCACAAACATCACTGGATAGATCCTCAAGAAAGAAAATTAACAAAGAAAAAGCAGACTTAAAGGACACACTAGATCAACTGGATTTAATAGATACCTTCAGAACCTTTCACCCTAAAGCAGCAGAATATACATTCTTTTCAAGTGCTCACGGTACATTCTCTAGGATAGACCACATGTTAGGACACAAAACGAGTCTCAATAAATTTAAGAAGATTGAAATCATAGCAAGCACAATGGCACAATGGCATGAAACTAGAAATCAACTACAATAGAAACACTGGAAAACACTCAAATACTTAGAAACTAAATAGCATGTTATTAAATAACAAAAGGTTTAACAATGAGATAAAAAAAGAAACCAAAATTTTCTTGAAACAAATGCAAACAAACATACAACAACTCAAAATTTATGGGACACAGCAAAAGCAGTCCTGAGAGGGAAGTTCATAGCACTATTTAGCTTACTGTCTATCCACAAGAAATATCAGCATCTAATACATAGTAGGCATTCAAAAAACACTGTTGAATGGGTGAACAAAAATGTCAATGTACACACTGATTCCTATGACTGGTGTGACTGGAAAATGGAGTATTATGACCAAAATGAATGGCATGTCCTTCCCAGGGTAATCAAGATTGATTCACACAATATAGTGTACAGAGATGTGTTGTAGAATTGTGTGCCTGAAACCTGTATAATTTTGTTAACCAGTGTCACCCGAATAACTTCAATAAAAAGGAGAAACTGATTGATAGTACAACCAGAACAACAGTGAATTGGCACTGGGCCTTCGACAGAAAAGCAGGGAACAACTGATAAGAAGGAAGGAACGTCGGGGTAGGCAGAAACCAGAGCCACTCACCACATCCCATGTCTCCCAATCCCACACACAGCCCTGCACATAAATGTGCAGGGGGAGGTCAGAGACAGATGGAACAGACTTTAAAGCTGTTGTGTAACTACTATTCAAGGCCCACAGCCAAAAGCCACTGTCAAAGTCACGCCCCTTTCATAGACAAACTCACATAAGCAAGAAATACACAAATACAAAATTTATCACAATGCCTAATAAAAACTACAACCAGCCCCAGCATTCTGAAGTAAGGCTCATCAAGTGAGTGACAGGTCATTGGAAAAGTGAATGGCATTTTGTGCTAAAGCAGGAGTTGAGAGAGAGAGAGAGAGAGAGAGAGAGAGAGATGCTTAAATCAAACCACAGTACTATGAAAAGGCAAAGTGCAGGCGGAAAGGATAATTTCTCAAAAAGGACCTTTCTGACTAAGAGAATGGATTGATCGCACTAACTGTTCTGTAGAGGAAAGTTCCCAACAATGAATTTCCTTGTCATAATCTCATAATCATCTAATATTGCTTACCACCTATTACTCTCATTTGTCATGTTCCACATCCACACCAAAGGACAAACAGTATTAGAGATTTCTTCAGTCATATTTCATGGCACTTCTTGAAGGGGGTGGATTTTGTATTCAAGTGCAAACCGAAGTGTTCCAAATCTATCTAGGCTCATAAAAACTATAAATGACCTGCCTTGGGGCGTATGGATGCCCAGTGGTGCTATAAAATGTAAGGTTGGCTGGAAATACTGCTGGAAGCCACACTTGTTTTAGAAAATTTACTTATCCTTACAACCACATTTAAATTAAGCTGCTCCACATAGAATCAGATTGCTTCTACTGAAGTACCTGTGCTGTTCCTTCATGCTCCAAGTCAACTCAGCTCCAGTCCCCTTCCTTCTCTGATCCCTGTAAGTTGTAGCTACCTTTATTGAGTGCCTATTATCTCCTGCTAAACTTCACACAATGTCTCAGACTATCACAACAGTCCCTCGAGATGGCATTATCATCCCCACTTAGAGACAAACCACGACTAAGCACCATTGAGTTGTTTTCCCCACACCCCACAACTGGTGTTTGGCAGAATCAATCATTAATTCTGATTTGTCTGATTCAAAAGCCCACAACATCTTCAAATCTCTTGCATGGCCAACCTGCCCAGTTAGCAAGTTCTGCCATTACTTCCTTCAAATATTTCTTGGGTTGACCATTCCAACTATCCCATTCTCATTCCAACCTTCATTACCTCATGTCCAAATCGCTGCAACCACATCCTGATTCCTCTCCATAATCCCGATCTCTTCTGACTATAAAATCTCCTGTAATATTATTATCTTTATCTCCAGAACCCTAATTCTTTCCCAAAGTCTTATCAGAACAAGTGTAGACATTTCTGCTGGAGTCTGCTAGCTTGACAGCAACTTCTGTTCCTCCTATAGCTGTAGGCAGGCAAAGCTCTGTGATCGGCTCTGCCAACTTCAGAGTACACCGCTTGCTGTCTCTGCCATATTAGTATACTCTCTCACATCCTCGTGACAGAGAGACTCAGAAAACAGAGACACAGATACGCAGAGCTAGAAATACAAGATCCTGGATGGTGGTTCATTGGACAGAGCATCAGCCCAGCATATGCACTTCCCAGGCTTGATCCCTGATCAGGGCACACATGAGAAGTAATCATCTACTTCTCTTCCCCTCTCTCTCACCCATCTCTTCCCTCTTTCTCTCCCACAGACAGTGGCTCAATTGGTTCAAGCTTTGCCCCAGGGAATTGAAGATAGCTTGTCAGCCTCAGGTGCTAAAACCAGCTTGGTTGATTTGAGCATCAGCCCCAGATGGGGGTGGCTGGGTGGATTCCAGTTGGGGTATATGCAGGAGTCTCTCACTATCTCCTTTCCTCTCATTTATAAAAAAAGAAAAGGGAGAGATAGAAAGAGAGACACAGAGATAGAGACATAGCTAAAGAGATAAAGAGAAAGAATGAGATAGAGACAGAGAGAGGGGATAGAGATTGAGAAAGGCAAGACAGATACAGAGACACACACTGACAGAGATACAGAGACATAGATGCAAAAAGTGACTTACAGATAGATATAGAGAGACACACAGAGAGAGGCAGAGACATCACAGACACAGAGAAAAGTAGATATAACCATAGACCCTGACCCACTCACCCTACACCTGAGTGCTGTGTGTGTCCAGGCACTACTGATATTGTCAAAGCTGTCTTATTGAGCTCTCATGTTCTCAGTGTAATCTTTTCAATCATCTTAGGAAACACAAAATTTTTATCCTCACGTTATAAATTAAATACTATTGGCTCTTATAGATTCACTTGCCTAGCTCATAAAAGACAAAATATTTCAACGCAGATGTGCCTGGTTCTCTGTTCTAAGACTGTGTACACCAGCAGTTCTCAACTGGTGATTTTTCTCCCCCAAGAACACTTGGGGAATGTCTGGAGATAGTTTGGATTCACACAGGTGATGAGGGAAGGATGCTACTGCCATCCAGTGAGCAGAGGCCAAGGAGGCTGCTAAACATGCTGCCATGTACAGGCCTAAAGAACTGCCCAGCCCAAAATGTCAGTAATGCAGAAGAAACTTGGTCTAAACATACAATCTGATCCTAACACTCAGTTTTCTTTCAACTGCTATAGCCCACTCTAGTCCTTCTCTTCTAGACAGCTAAATCACCTGCAGTATGTATTTATTCATTAGTCAAAAATGTATTTACTGAGAGTCTTCTAATTAGTAGACACTGGGAAAAATGATTAAGACATGGTTCCTCAGACTCTATTATATAAACAGACAAGAGACATGTGAACATATAGCTTCAAGTCAATGTGCCTGGAGCCATGCTAAAGACATATGTAATGTTTGTGCGATGGGAACACAAACAAGGAGCACTGAAGGCAGGCAATACAGTACCATAATTCTTTATTATTATTATTTTTTTTTCTGAAGATGAAAACGGGGAGAGACAGTCAGACAGACTCCCGCATGCGCCCGACCGGGATCTACCCGGCACGCCCACCAGGGGCGACACTCTGCCCACCATGGGGCGATGCTCTGCCCCTTCGGGGCGTCGCTCTGCCGCGACCAGAGCCACTCTAGCGCCTGGGGCAGAGGCCAAGGAGCCATCCCCAGCGCCCGGGCCATCTTTGCTCCCATGGAGCCTTGGCTGCAGGAGGGGAAGAGAGAGAGAGGAAGGAGGAGGGAGGTGGAGAAGCAAATGGGCGCTTCTCCTATGTGCCCTGGCCGGAAATCGAACCCGGTTCCCCCGCACGCCAGAGTACCATAATTCTTAACTCTGAAATTAGAAAGGTTTTAAGAACTGAAACAACTTCTACATAGCAAAGGAAGCAATCAACAACATGGAAAGACAAACTACAAAATCAGAAAAAAATATTTGCATTCATATATCCAATATGAGTTTAACATCCAAAATATATGAAGAACTCATACAAGTCAATAGCAAAACACAACCTGATTTTTAAAATGGGCAAAGGACCTGAATGGACATTTTTTTCAAAGACAACATTGGGGTAATTTCAAAAATATCAATTTGTCACATTATACATTTTAAATATATAATACAATTTTTGTCAGTTATACTTCCATATTGCTTAAAAAACTGAAATAAGTTTAAAAACTGAACAATTTTCCTGTTTAGTTTAGCACCAAAATCACTTCACTTATGGTAAAACCCAACTTGACCTGAAGTGAGATGGCAGGTGTGTATTGGTGGCCTTGCCCGTCCGTCATAAGTGCTTCTGCACCTCTGCTGTTCTTTGCCACTTTCTAACTTTTGTTTTAATTACACTATGAAAATATCAGAAAGAACTAAATATACACCGATAGGTAACAGTGAGAAAAACAAGTAACATCATGACCAAGAGTACCAAAAGTAGGGTCATTCCAAAAGTTTAATTAAGGTTCACCTACTGAAGAATATGGTGAAGAATCTACATGACAAAGAAAAAGACAGACAAGTTAGGGGAGTTGTACAGTGATACTAATGACCAAGCACAAAGGATAAATGGGAAAGCATTGCAAAGCTTTAAAAAAATGAAAATCTTCATTGTTTGTTAAATAAATTTTTATTCACCGAAGAGTGTACATATGCCATTAACTGGTTTTTTCGCTTTCAAACCCACTAGGAGGTACTTTAAAGAACTGTACGTTAACATTAAGTGTGAACATTCAGAATATCAGCTGCAGAAAATGTGTCTCCTAGTGCATAAAATATCTGAATCAAAGGTGAAAGGGGGTCTGTTGATTGCAAGAGCTACTGAAAACCTTAGCCCTGAATAAATTAACAAGAGGTCTTATGAAAGCCAACAACATGGTGACATGCTAGTGCCCCAGACAGCAGTAAGAAAAACACATGGCAATAACAGATAAAAGCCAACATCCAAAATGCTACACACGGCTCTAACCTGAAAACATTGTGCTAAGTGAAAAAGACCAGTCACAGAATGCCACACATTAAAGGAACCCATTGATATAAAATGTCCTGCATAGGCAAATCTATAGAGACAGAAAGCAGGACAGTGGCAGTGGCTGCCAGAGGCCAAGGGAAGAGAGAATGAGACTGACTGCTAATGGGTGCATGGTTTCATTTGGGGATAAAGGAAATGTTCTGATATTAGATATGGCTATAGTTGCCCATCTCGGAGAATGCACTAAAAACTACCAAACAATTTAAACTGTCTTTGGATGGTATATGGATTATATCTTAATAATGCTGTTAAAAGAAAAACATATAGGTTATCGGAGAAATTTTTCCTGACGAAGAATTTGCCTGGAAGATGAATAAGGAGGAGAAAGCAGCATGGCAGTCCTTTGTGGCAGTTACAAAGAACTTCCTTGGCAATAAAAAAGGAGAAAACTATGAACTTCTGGTTCAAAGGATGCTGTTAGCTTTCTGAGACACTGGATGAAACATGAGCGTTAAGATTCACTTTCTGAACAGTCACCTGGAGAAGTTTCCCAAAAATCTTGGAGCTGGTTCAGTGATGAGCAGACTACTGCTGGAGCATCAAACGAGATTGTCCTCAAAAGTACACAAACGCAAGAGCTACAAACGCAAATTTTTGCTGAATAGAACTTAAATAAGTTTTTTGAAAATTTTATGATTAAAATAAGTGTTTGAGGCCCTGGCCGGTTGGCTCAGTGGTAGAGCGTTGGCCTGGCGTGCAGAGGTCCCAGGTTCGATTCCCTGCCAGAGCACACAGGAGAAGCACCGATTCGCTTCTCCACCCCTCCCCGTCTCCTTCCTCTCTGTCTTTCTCTTCCCCTCCCGTAGCCAAGGCTCCATTGGAGCAAGGATGGCCCGGGGGCTGGGGATGGCTCCTTGGCTTCTGCCCCAGGCGCTGGAGTGGCTCTGGTCACGGTAGAGCAACACACCGGAGGGGCAGAGCATCGCCCCCTGGTGGGCAGAGCATCGCCCCCTGGTGGGCATGCTGAGTGGATCCCGGTGGGGCGCATGCGGGAGTCTGTCTGTCTCTCCCTGTTCCCAGCTTCAGAAAAAATACAAAAAAAAAAAAGTGTTTGAATATGTTCTATTTTGAAATTGTAGACAAATTCTGACGCAATTATATCTTTTAGTGTATTAGTATATTTACTGCATTATATAAATTATTATATTTTCACAAAAATGATACCCAAGAAGACATTATACTTCATTATGTTAAACTAAATGTTGAAAATTTGACAATAAGATGAAAGCATAAAATATTGAATTGCAAAAAAACTGTAGCTTACAGAGAAAAACTAATGTCAGCTTTGAGATCAGCACACTCAAATTAGGTAAGAACAAGTGTTTTTGTGGATGCAACAAAAATTTTGTGTTATTTATGTGAGGCCAGGGTAAACATAAGAGTCTACATGAGCCCTGGCTAGTTGGCTCAGTGCATAGAGCATTGGCCTGGCATATGGACGTCCTGGGTTCATTCCCTGGTCAGGGCACAGAGAAAAGCAATCATCTTCTTCTCTCCCATTTTCTCTCTTCCTTCTCTCCCTCTTACCCTCGCCACAGTCAGTGGCTCAATTGCTTTGAGCATCAGCACCAGGCTGATTCGAACATTGGCCCCAGACAAGGGTTGCTCGGTAGATCCTGGTGGGGGTGTATGTGGGAGTCTATCGCACTATCTCCCCTTCTGTAACTTAAAAAAAAAGGGTGATCTATATAACAGGAAGATAGGGGACTAATAGAATGGCGATGTAACAATGGGAGATGGTGCAGTAATGTGTTTTGAAGATGAAGGAAGAGAACAAAAGCCAAGGAATGCAGGCAGCCTATTGAACCTTACAAGGGCAAGGAAACAGATTTTCTCCTAGAGTTCCAGATGGACCCTATCCTGCTGACACCTTGGTTTGGGGCTTTAAAACCTGCATTGAACTTGTAACATACAGAACTGTAGTGTACTTTTATCTTAAGCCACAAAATTTGTGGTGATTTGTTAGAGCAGCAAGAGGACACTAATACAATAAGGGAACTTTACAACATTCTTTCATACCTAGACCTAATCTGGGCTATTCTGGGGGGAGGGAATATTCTATTTTTTAATATTTAAAAATTATTTGCTATTAAGTTAATAATTCTTCTTAGTCACTTGCCTGGTTAAAGAACCATTTGTGATTTTTTTTATTAAAAACAGTTTTCTTTTACCTCTCTGATCACCAATTCCTTCTACATACGCCTCCCTCTATGAATATATTTTAATGGGCTTGACTTCTATCTTTGGAAGTTAATTCTGTAATATGTACACACTACATTTTGCTTACCCATTCCCCTTGAGTGGAAATTAACTAAACTAAAATTCTAACTCCCTGCTGGTGTAAACAATGCTAGTTTTCTCAGGTAATGCTTAGCCTCCCCACTGAGATTTAGCAGTGTGCTTACCCTAGATGCATAAAATAATTTCCCTGGTTGAGTCCAAGTAATCTATCCTCTAGTTTTAATATCAAGGAAAAGATTTTTAAAAATTTAAGTTCACGGCCTGGCCTATGGTGGCGCAGTGGATAGAGCCTCAGCCTGGAACACGGAGGTCATGTGGTTCAATACCCTAGGCTTGCTCAGCCAAGGCACACACAACAAGCAAGCAATGAACAACTACAACGAAACAATTATACTCCTCACCCCCACATCACCCTGCCATAAAAGCAAGAAATAACATCTTTCCAAAAAAATAAAAGTAAATAAGAAAAATAAAAGTAAAAATTCAAGTTCATGGTAGAGTTTTCTATTGGATAAAACGAATCACTCTAGTCAGTGGGTGTGACAGCGGTGTATACTCCTATGAATATTAGCTGGGTCCTTGGAGTGCATGATGTAATACCCAGGTTGTAAAATACTGCTGATGCCTTACTGATGTTATAGCGAGGTCATAGAATTCTGTGGTCGCCTTAGCGATAACAGTCCTGGTCATGTGCTAAGCACTGGTCAGAACAGTGACTTGGTGAGGAGAAAAGTCTCTCTAGTGACTTGTTATTAATTTGAATTTGTTTCTATTGATTTCACTTGTAGTATATTAGCTCATTGTCATCATCAACGGACACTCTGAGAGTAGAGTTAGGGTTAGAAGTACACCTGCTCTGACTCTTTAAAGAGTTGAACCATGAAGCGTAAACATAAAAGGAGACATCTGGACAGCAGCTATTCCATCAAACCTGCAGAAGTGTCAAGAGGTATGTGTTAAGTACAATCTCTGAGCATGGGGTAATCAGGTACTGTTTTCTAAAGAGAGTGAGAGAATTCCTAGTAGTCATGACAGAGCAAGAGAGAGGGGGAGCAATGGAGAGAGGGAATAACAGGGAGAGAGGGCGGGAGAAAGGGAGAGAGGGAAAGAAAGGCAGAGAGGAAGGGAAAAGGGAGAGAGGAAGGGAAAAGGGAGAGAGGAAGGGAGAGAGGGAAGTTGCTGGTATATATACATATATTTTTTTGAGGGCCCAGATAGTCTGAGAACAGAAAACCCAGATGGCTGTGTCCTTGTCACTGTGGCTTAGGACTTGTGTTACCTATACTGTGTCACTCTGGATCACTGTTATAGACATAGTGCTTGATTAGTATGATATTTCTTAGAAAAGGTATTTCCCTTCATTTGATTTCTATTTAAGGGTATTGGTTAAATAACTGATTTTGTTACTAGTTTCCAATAGGACTTTCTCCTGTTAAAAAAAAAATCTGGCTCTCCTGACGAGGGGTTGCACAGTGGATAGAGTACTGGACTGGGACACAGAGGACCCAGGTTTGAAACACCGAGGTCAATGGCTTGAGTGCGGGCTCATCTAGTTTGAGCACAGCTCATCAGCTTGAACCCAAGGTCACTGGCTTGAGCAAGGGGTCACTCGCTCTACTGTAGTATCCCCCCTCCCCAGTCAAGGCACAAATGAGAAAGCAGTCAATGAACAACTAAGGTGCCTCAACAAAGAATTGATACTTCTTATCTGTCTCTCTCCCTGTCCATCTGTCTTTATCTGTCCTTCTCTCTGTCTCTCTCTCTGTGACAAAAAGAGAAAGAGAGAGAGCGAGAGAGAGAGAGCGAGAGAGAGAGAGAGAGAAGAAAGTCTGGCTAATAGAGGTAATGAGAAAATTGGGGTGCGGGCAAGAACTTTGAACACTAAATCTGGTTGTATGAAGAAGAGGGTAATGATATAAAGAATTTTTTTACTCAGGATTAAAAATAAATTGTTTTCTTATTGATGGTGAGGATGTAAACGTGAGGTTTCTGTGTGCAATGCAAGGAAAAAATGATACACACAAACACACATGTACAAACACAAAACACCTCTTAAATGAGAAACTGAAAGTTTGTTTACTCTGGAGATTAAAAGTAAACAAGTAACTGCTATGAGGAAGTTTCTCAGTGCTGGGAGGGGGGACAGAATGGAGCCAACCCCAAGGTTCCAAGTGGTGGCTCACATTGCTAAAGAGACCGCTATTTCCAACAGGTTTGGGATTTCTGCATCCTCCAGTGGACCTCCGTAAAGGCTATCTTCATTTCACTTAAAAAATTGTGTATATTTATAGAAGTTATTGAGTATAAACTATGAGACATGTAAAAACACATTCACACGTATTGACATATACACATATTTAGAACATTAAATAAGCAAGGGAAAGACATGTTAATATTTAATATAACTGGCCAATAATTATGTACCAGGTCCAATTACTTGCATCTCAAAAACACATTATACCCCTAGCTCATTAAAATAGATTAGGCTGTAGCGACAAATACACAAGTGAATCCATCTACTAACTACATTACAAATCAGCAGACATGTAGAGACGACTAGGGCAAGTCCCCTCCAGGAGATAATTTATGTGCCTGGGTAGATGGAAACTTTATCATTAACATGCACCTTTCAAATAGACCCTGGTATCAGTATCCCAGATATCTAGGAAAGAGAGGAGCTGACGGACACATACAGGTTTGTATGGACATGTGTGAAAGTCAAACATGGCATTTCCATTCATTTTTCAACATGGAAATTTAATCACATGGTCATTATCTTCAAGGAAAGGTGATAATAAATATAGTTGTATATCCAGGAAGAAAGGAGACAGCTGTCTCTGTTCTATTTACAAAGAACTTTGTGCAACCCCTGTCATCCATTATAGATATATATATATGTGTGTGTGTGTGTGTGCGCGCGCAGATAGATAGATAGATAGATAGATAGATAGATAGATAGATAGATAGATAGATTACTACACATTTAAAAGTTTCATAGAAAACATTTCACTATCCATGAAGATGAAGGCCAACTATATTCACTAAACATGTCACATAGTAATCTCTTATTGTTTAATGGACAGATAAAATACAAAACTAAGAAACACTGCCTGACATGTGGTGGCACAGTGGATAAGGAATCAACCTGGGATGCTTGGGTCTCCAGTTTGAAACTCAAGGCTTGTCTAGTCAAGGCAATATGAGAAGCAACTACTACAGGTTGATGCTTCCCCTTTCTCTTTTCCTCTCTAAAAAATCAATAAAATCTATATTTTTAAAAAAAGAAACAGAGAACACACCTATAATTATTATTATCCTTTTGTTCTGTATTAGTGAGAGGAGGGGAGGCAGAGAGACAGACTCCTACATGTTCCCCAATGGAGATCCACATGGCAAGCCCACTAAGGGGCGATGCTCAGCCCATCTGGTGTGTTGCTCCATTGCTCAGCAACCAAGCTCTTCTTAGCGCCTGAGGCAGAGGCCATGGAGCAATCCTCAGCGCCCCAGGCCAACTCACTGAAGCCAATCAAGACATGACTGCAGGAGAGGAAGAGAGAGAGAGAGAGAGAGAGAAGGGAAAGAGGAAAGGGAGTGAGGGAAGAAGAAGAGGGAGAGGAGGAAGAGGAAGAGAAAGAGGAGGGGTGGAGAAGCATAGTTGCTTCTCCTGTGTGCCTTGACCAGGAATCAAACCCAGGATATCTTCACACCAGGCTGATACTCTATCACTAAGCCAACTGTCCAGGGCCTCTCTTATTTCTATTTAATTTCTCAAGATCTTTATAAGAAGATGATTTACAGTCTATATATAGAACCATGGCTCTAACTCAAGGTTAGGAAGCCTGGGAGGCTGCTTCTTAGTCATTAGATGACTTAATTTGCATCTCTTCTAAAGACACACTAACTGGTGATGGTAAAGAAGAACTATAGAACAGGTTGTAAAGGGAGGTTGGAATTTGAAGAGGCCAAAGATGAGCTGAGTGAGTCTGCCCATCAATTGATACAAAAGAAAACCCCAAAACAAACAAACAAACAAACAAAAAACCTCAAAATGCTTCTGCATGTTCTTTAATGTGATCACCAGTGGAAGCAATAAATTCCAAGGAAAAAAAACATAAAAAAAACTGGAGGTTACCTGACCTGTTGTGTCACAGTGGATAAAGTGTCAATCTGGAATGCTGAGGTCTCCAGTATGAAATCCTGGGCTTGCCGGGTCAAGACACATACAAGAAGCAATTATTATAAGTTGATGCTTCCTGTTCTTCCTCCCCCTTTCTCTCTCTTTCTCTCTCTCCTCTCTCTCTCTTTCTCCTCTCTCTAAAATTAATATACAAAATGTTAAAAAAAATGGAGGACCCTCAAGGATCAGTTTACAACAGTGTTATATTTGAGGAAATAATGGGAGAAGGACTAAGGGATGAGAGTTATTTGAGAGAAACAAGAAAGATTACATTACTATGAGTCAAACAAGGGTATGTTATATTACTGAGAAGGTATGAAAACCATAATAAATTGAAACAGGCCTAAAGTGGTGGGATCCTGAAGAAAAGAACTCGAGGTAGGGTTCAGAAATGCCCAGTTGAAAACCCCACCACATCCATATGTTTTCATAGCCCAGGTGTTCACATTCATAGTCACCCTCATCAGAACCATCAGCGCTCACTATCCTCATCATTCGTTTCCTTATAATCCTCTACATGCATCTAAATTTTCTATGCCATACTTTTCTCCGACCATACAAAAAAATAATTTCTCTCATTCCTAAAATCCTAGATTAGTTATTCCTGTTTTTAAATTTTATGGAAATAGAAGGGCACAATATATATAATATATACCTTGTGTCTGGATCCTTTCACTCATTGTTATCATTGTGTAATTTATCCAAGTTGCATGTAGAATTAGTGTGTTCATACTTTATATATGCATAACGATACATAAATATAATGGCTATATTGATTACACCTTTCTTATTTTGGGGTGGCTTTAAGTCTGGAACTACTAGGAAAGGAGATGTTAACATTCTATTACATCAAGTCTCAATGTGGACACATTTTGTTTGATGAATGCTTGAGAGTTATACTGCTAGACCATAGTTTCTGTACTGTATATATTACTGGTCAGAACTCAGACCTCCATATTTTTATTCTAATCACATGTTCCTGCACACTTGAATTGACATACTCATCTCTGCACTCTCATTACTTTGGCTTCTCACACAGTGTCGTTTTGTTTAAAGTCCTTGTATTCTTTCTCTTACTCTCCTTGATTATCACATCCTCACCTTCCTTAATTATTCCCTAACGTTTACAGGTAAACTAATTCCACTGATTTCAAAAGCATATGCTCAGTAATAGCATTCCATACATAAAACATAGAATATACAAAACACAAAAAAATCTCTATTTATAGGAAATTCACTTTACACACATAAATATGTCCTGACTAACAAATAGAAACATATACATTCCATCCTCAGTCACACAAAATTCATCAATATTCAAGATCACACACACCAAACCAATCACGCATTAAAAACTGACCCAGTAAAACCAACATGTTATGCACTTAAACACGAAGCACATTACATTCAACATTCCATTTGGCGACAAATGTGAATTATATATACACCAGAAATATTCATGAGACATAGAAATATTCATGAGACACATTTCAATAATGACTAGTGTGCATGGTTAACATGGAAACAGAAACAATGACATCATAATAATGCAGTTAATTTTTGCAAAAAAATGTATCTTTACATCTCTGTCTATATAAATCTACAACATAGATATCAATATAAATAGATATATGTGCAGAATTCTACATAAAAATTCCACCAAATATCATCAAATTGTACCATTTTTTCATGAGGAAATTGAGTTGATATCCAATGTTTAGTTCCTCCATACTATTAATACCTTTCAGGCATGTTTCTAAGTTTTTATAATCTTTATAGATCTATGGAAATTTCATATAAAAGATAACTAATCCCACAGACATCCCTCTTTCCCAATATCTTAATAACTGTTTACTTATATTTTGGTGTACATAGAATTTTAAATGGGAAAGTCACCTTAATTACTATGAGACCAATGTCACAGGTGGTAATGATGTCTGAAAAATAATGTCCACTCAACATGTATTTTTTGAATTCACACAGACCATAGCAAATACCTCATCTCAATTTTCTTTTTTCTTTTTTTATTCAATCTCCAGACTGTGAATTAGTAGTGGAGGTCCCACGACCTGGACAGACAGCAGATGAAAACTCATCCTCAACAGAATGTTTCTCTTCTGTCTCCTCTGTATCCAAGCGTCCCCGTCCTGCTGAGGATGGTAAGTAATATACAGGTGGGATCTGAGCTTGGACAAGAGACAAAGCTGAGCTGCTTGACCCAGTATCTACCGATTCCACTGTCCCCTCAGAAACATGAAAGGGCTACAGGGCAGACAGATTAGTTCTAAACTTTGGCAGAGGTAAAAAAAAAAGGGGGGTGTGTGCCTTCAATGACAGGGCAAGGAGCCTCAGTACAAACTATCAGCAGCATAGCAACACTGGGACAGCTGTGGGTGACGTAGTGGACTGAGCTGACATGTGAGTGGGAGAGTCATCACAACCTGCCCCCTCAGATGAGCACTGACTCGTGTCCTCACACACACGCACACGTCTCTACCCTTCACACAGGTATGGCACTGCTTCTCTTTCTTCCACATCTTCTCACAAATACACAAGCCCCCATTCCCCATTGATCCTTCCCTTTTCTTTACTAGCATCGCATAGTTATACCTTCACCTTCATTTCTTCACATAATCATTTCAGACTCACATATATACAACTAAATCCACAAAAGATTTCACACTCCCTCATGTAGATAACCTGTAGAAATCCCTCATTCTCGGCCAAACTCTAGAAAACGCACTTGCCCCACTGTGCATGACCTTTTTTCTATTGTCTTTCTTATGCGTTGTCCCTCCACCACCAAGACTCCAACCTGCATAAAGATGCTCATTCTGGCCCTGGCCAGTTGGCTCAGTGGTGGAGTGTCGGCCTGGCGTGCAGGAGTTCCAGGTTCAATTCCTGGCCAGGGCACACAGGAGAAGCGCCCATCTGCTTCTCCACCCTTCCCCCTCCCCTTCCTTTCTGTCTCTCTCTTCCCCTCCCACAGCCGAGGCTCCACTGGAGCAAAGATGGCCTGGGCACTGAGGATGGCTCCATGGCCTCTGTCTCAGGTGCTGGAATCCCTCTGGTCACAACAGAGTGACGGCCCGGATGGGCAGAGTATCGCCCACTCTGGTCGCAACAGAGTGACACCCCAGCTGGGTGGAGCATCGTACCCTGGTGGGCATGCCGGGTGGATCCCGGTGGGGCGCATGCGGGAGTCTGTCTGACTGCCTCCCCATTTCCAACTTCAGAAAAATACAAAAAAGAAAATCCAACAAAAAAAATCAAACAAAAATAAATAAAGATGCTCATTCTGAGAGCTACACTCATGTCCTGACACTGCATCTTACAATCTCACTCTGAGAACAGGGCCCTCTCCTGCACTGTGCACATGTGCTGTCACACCACTAACAAACATGCACATCCATTCGCCATGTCCTTTTACCAACATCAACAACGCTCACCAGAAATGTACCAGAACATACACACGCAACTCCACTAGAACATACATCCAATACTTCATCCTCATTCCACAGAGTTACATCATGTAAGTCACTCAAAATAGACATAACATACAGAGAATTCTGAAATATCACGTGATGAACTTTCACTCGACATGCTCACACAGGGCATGGCCATCATTACCACTGCAGACTTCACACATAATCTATTTGCCTTCTCTTTGAAATTTTTATTCCTAGGAATCCTAGGATTATACCAAAATGTTTCACATATAATTAGAACTTCCAAAATGCCTGTATCCCATTCATCTAGTAAAGGCAATAGACCAGAGGGGCACAAAAAAGGTCTGTATGGCAATGCCTAGATATGGCTCATGACAATCCAATCATTTCCATTGTGCTATAGGGGGAAATACTGAATAGGAAGCAAAGGGAGGTTGGGATCCAGATAAAGCCCAGAGATGAGTGGAGTGATTCTGTTCTTTGTAGATAAAAGGCTGCCCAGTACATAAAAAAAAATTCAAAAGTCTTCTGCATGTTTTTCAATGGGGGCCCCAGTAGAAACAATATTTTTCCAAGAACAAAAAAAACCAAACACTTTATAGGACTGATGAAGGCCAAAATAAATAGAGGACACTACTGGTATATTTGAGGAAATACTAGTAAAAGGGACTAAGGGGATGAGAGTTTTCTCAGAATAACTTGAAAGAATATGTTAATATAAGCCAGACAGGGACATGTTACATTACATGGAGGGTGTGCAAGTACTAAAAACTAAAAACAGGACCAAAGTGGTAGGATCCTCCAGAAGTGAGATTAAAATACAGATGCCCACTTGAAGACCCTTCCACATCCACATGTTTGCACAGCCCACGTGTACACAGTCATGCTCACCCTCAGCAGACCCATCGGCACTCAGATCCCATCGTTTGTTTCCTTACACTCTACCACATGCACCGAAATTCTCTGCACTCTAATTTTGTCTTTACCATACAAAGATTAATAATTTCTTAACTTTTAAGACCGTAGATTAGTTATACCTGCTATAAATTTTATGGCAATGGAAGACCACAATATATACTTTTGTTATATAATTTACCCCTGTTGCATGTGGCATGACTATAATATCTTTACAGATTACACTCTTCTAAGCTTTGGGTTGCTTTCAGGATGGGACTACTTGACAAGATATTCTTAACATTCTGTTACATTGATTTGCAATATGGACACATTTCTACTTGATGAATGCATAAGAGTTAGATTGCTTGGCCTCAGTATCCAGATTATGTCCTATGCACTTCAGAACTTGGAACCTCCATACTTTTATTTTCTAATGCAATCCCATGTTACTGCATACATAACCTTACACACTCTTCTCTACACTCTCATTTAATCGGCCTCCTCACTCAGCGCCTTTTGCAATGCCCAAGTATTTTTTCTTATACTCCTGGATTTTCACATCCTCTCATTCTTTAATTTTATCTCATATTTTACAAATATTCTGATCCCACCTGTTTCATAACAATATGCTCAGTAAGACATTCTATATCTAAATCACCTAATATATAAAGCACACAATCTACCATTACAGGAAATGCAATGCACATACATAAATAAGTGCAGAACTAACACACAAACACCCAGCACACATCTATCCTAAATCACAAAAAATTCATCACATTTGCAGATTTGCAAACACCAATATTCATCCACTAAACCATGAGCCAGCGTTAATCAACACCTCATAAACTTAAACACAAAGCACATTACATTCATCATACCCTGTTGCTACAAACATGAATAATATATACGTACACCAGACACATTCATGAGAGATGATAATCTTAAACATTTCAATAATCAAAAGTGAGCATATTTAACATTGACACAAGAAATATGATATAATACTAATTGATAATTTCAACAAAATTAAACTGTATCTATACATTGTTCTCTATATCTATATTAACACAGATTTCAATATAATTATTTATATAGATAGATAGATAGATAGATAGATAGATAG
Organism: Saccopteryx leptura; assembly: GCF_036850995.1. Classification (NCBI taxonomy): domain Eukaryota; kingdom Metazoa; phylum Chordata; class Mammalia; order Chiroptera; family Emballonuridae; genus Saccopteryx; species Saccopteryx leptura. The sequence continues at coordinate 249,746,656 of NC_089503.1, read as the reverse complement.
ATAGATAGATAGATGTCTGGGTGTGAGAATTCTTTATAAAATATACACCACATATCCCCAAATTGTATAATTTTTCCTGAGGGAATTGAGTTGACATCCAACTTCTACTTTCTGAATGCTGTCTTTCAGGCATGATTTTAAGTTTTTGATGCTCTGTATAAATCTTCAGAATTATCACATACAAAATTTCTAATCCCAATGATATCCATCAAGCTCAATATTTTAATAAATGCTTAGTTATATTGCTGAGTAAAGATATATATATATATATATTTAGTGAGGGGAGAGGAGGCAGCGAGACAGACTCCAGCTCTACAACTGAATCAACCTGGCAGCCCACTACTGGGCAATGCTCTATGCATCTGAAGGCATTGCTCTGTTGCTAAGCAACTGAGCCTTTTTTTTTCTTTTTTGGTGCCTGAGGTGGAAGCCACAAAGACACTCCCAGTGCCTGAGGCCAACTCGAGGCCCACTTGCTCAAACCAATCAAACCATGGCTGCTGGAGGGGAAGACAGAGAAAAGGGACAGCGGAAGGGGTGAAGAACTAGATGCTTCCCTCGCCTCTGTGCCCTGACAGGAAATCAAACTTGGGACATCCACACACCCAGCCAATGCTTTACCACAGACCAAACTGACCAGGGCTGTAAAAAATTTTTTTAAATCAAAAAGTCACCTTAATTTCTATGCAAGCAAATGTGATATGTGCTACAGATGTCTGACATATAATGGCCACTTAGCATATATTTTTTGAATTCACACAAACTTCAGAAAATATCACATCTTAATTTTTTTAAATAATTCAATTTTTCAGACCTTGCATCAGCTTGGGAGTTACCACCATCTGGACAAACAGCAGGAGAAAATCATTCATCCTCAAGAAATGTCATGGGGAACCAGCATCCCTGTCCCATGGAGGACGGTAAGAGATATAAACAGGTGGGCTCTGAGCTTGGACAAGAGAAGGTCTGAGCTTCTCAGCCCAGTATCTACCGATTTCACTGTCCCCACAAAAACAGAAACGATCTACGAGGCAGACGCACTAGCACTGAGGCTTTTGCACAGGGACACACAGGGAGTGTACCTTCAATGACAGGGCACAGAGCTTCATGACACATTTCTAACACAGGATCACTGGGACAGCTGTGGGTGATGAAGTAAACAGTGCATATGTAAGAGAGACGGCCATCATGAACTGTGCCCTCAGATGAGCACTAACTCATATCCTCACACACACACATCTCTGCCCCTTAACACAAGTTAGGGCCTATTTCTCCTTTATTCACTTTTTCCCTCAACTACACAAGCCTTCTATAATCATCTATCTTTCTCCTTCTCTAGAAGAATTACATAGACATGCCCTTAATTTCATTGCTTAACACAATCATTTAGATTCACACATTTACAACTAATTTCATAACTAATTCACATCCCCTCACACACATAACCTGTTTGAAATCTCTTTCTCAAACTCTAGAAAACAGATTCCCTTAATGAAATTGAACTCTCCTCTGTTGCATTTCTAATCCATATTTCACTTCAGTTACAAAGCCTCAGAGAGTCATACGGATGCTCATTGTGCATCATACACTCATGTCCTCTAACACTCTAATACTTACAGTCTCACTCTGGATTAAGGTCACATACCTTCATTGTTCACACGTGCTGTCACACCACTAACACACATGCACATGCTCATTCTCCATCTCCTTCTACCTCCATCAAAACAACTCACCAGATATGATCCAGAAGGTACACACAACACCACCAGGACATAAATTCAATGCTACATACACATTCTCACAATATGATACCAGGTAACCAACTAAAATTACTCAAATTACTCAAATTACGCATCACATAAAGAGAATTCTGAAATATCACATACACGTGAACTTTCAAACACATGCTGACATGTGCATGGTCTTCCTTACAATACAGAATTCACGCATTCTGCTTGTCATCTGTTCACAGATTTCTTTCCTAGAAAACCATTAATAACATCAAAATGTGTCCTGTGTCGGAATCCCCAAAATACCTTTATCCCAGGCAGCTAGGAAAGCAAGAGCCCGGAGGGGCACACAAGGTGTTTGAATGGCAATGCCTAGAACTGGCTCATGTCATTTCCAATCATTTCCCCTGTAGAAACGCATTCACATGGCAAGACTATCTTCAAGGGAAACTGGAATTGTACTTTGGTTCTATCTCTACGTAGAAAAGAGGCAGCATTTTGTTCCATTTACTAACAAGGTTATTTGTGCAAATTCAGTCACCCACGGTATTCACTGACACAATCAATATCACTGTGCAATTACAGGTTCCATACTAACCATGCTATACTATTTACAACATGGAGGCTGTGTGTGCTCACTCGACAATCCATAGCAGACTTATTTTGGTTGATCGCACAGAAGAAAAACAAATATTAAAATCATGGTCCTTATTTCTATTGTTTTTATTTAACTTCTCAGCAGACAAGAATATAAAAGAACATGGTTTGCAGCGAAGACAAAACAGTGTTGCCCAAAATCAAACACAGGATGATGCCTCTACTTCAGATGAATTCATCTACATTTCTTCGGAAGATGAGCTCTCAGGTGCTATAACAGGGAATTACTGAATAGGAAGCAAAGGGAGGTTGGGATCTACACAGAGCCCAGAGATGAGCAGAGTGATTCTGTTCCTGAAGAAAAAAAGGGTGCCCAGTACACACACACACACACACACACACACACACAAAAAGCCTCAAAATGCTTTTGCATATTCGTCAATAGGAGCTCCAGAGGAAGCAATATTTTCCCAAAACAAGAACTCTTTATAGGACTGTAGAAGGCCAAGGTGAACAGAGGACACTAGTGTTATATTTGAGAAATACTAGTTAAAGGAACTAAGGATATGAAAGAGTTTTCTCAGAATAACATGAAAGAACATGTTAATATCAGCCAGACAAGAGCAAGTTACACTCTGTGGAGGGTATGAAAGCACTAAAAATATAAAACAGGACCAAAGTGCTAGTTGAAGTGAAATTATAATACAGATGTCAACTGGAAGACGCTTCCACATCCACATGTTTTCACAGCCCAAGTGCTCACATTCATACACAGCCCTCATCAGACCCATCAGCACTCATATCCCCGTTTGTTTCCTTACACTCTACCACATGCATCGAAATTCTCTGCACTCTAATTTTCTCCTAATCATACAAAGACTAATAAATCTCAAACTTTTATGACCGTAGATTAGTTATATCTGCTTAAATTGTATGGCATTGGCAGATAAATATATACTTTTGTTCTGGTTCCTTTCACTCATCATCATATTTCTGTAATTTATTTATGCTGCATTGGCATGACTTTAATTCCTTTACTTACTATACTCTTCTAAGTTTTGTACTGTTTTCATTTTTGAGTACTTGACAAGATATTCTTAACATTTTATTGCATTAGTTTGCAATATGGACACATTTCTATTTGTTGAATGCTTAAGGGTTAGATTCCTAGGCCTCAGTGTCCAGATTCTGTCCTATGTCCCTCAGAACTCGAACCTCCATACCTTTATTTTCTAATGCAATTATGTGCTACTGCACACATAACTTTGCACATACTTGTCCTCACTCTCATGTCCTCTGCTTCCTCACGCAGTACCTCTTCCAATGCCCAGGTATATTTTCTCATATAAACCTTCATTTTCACATTATCACATTGCTTTATTTTTCGTGATATTTTACAAATTTACTAATTGCCCCTGTCCCGAAAGAATATGCTCAGTACACATTCCAAATAGAAACCACACAATATTTAAAGCTCACAATCCATAGTTTAGAAAAAGCAATCCACACACTAAAAAATGTGCGGAGCTAACACACAAACACCAAGCACACACTCTGTCCTCAGTCACACAAAACTCATCACATTTTAAAATTAGCAAACTCAATCAGACATTAAACCCTGACCCAGTGTTAACCAACACTTTACGAACATAAACAAAAAACAGATTACATTCACCATGAGCTTTTGCTACAAATGTGAATAATATATGCACCGGACACATTCGATAGAGATGGCGATAATCATAAAATTTCAATAATGACCAGCGAGCGTGTTTAACATTGAAACATGGAAAGACATAACAGTTTATTTCAGCAAAGATAAAATTTTATTTATACATTGTTTTCTATATCTATTTTTACATAAACTAATTTAAATCCATATTTATTTATGTGTGTATGTGTGTAAGCAGAATTCTTTATAAAATTTCTAACACATATCACCAAATTGTATAATTTTTCATGAATGAATAGAGTTGACATCCAACTTTTAGTTTTTCAAGACTGTCTTTCAGAGAAGATTAAAGTTTCTGATGCTCTATATAAATCTCGAGAATTATCACATACAAAATTTCTCTTCCCGGTAACATCCATCAAGCTCAATATTTTAATAAGTGCTTAGTTATATCATATTACCAGGTAAATGAACTTTTTTTTTTTTTAGTCAGAGAAGGGAAGGCAGGGAGACAGACTCCTGCATAAACCTTGAGCTGGACCCACCTGGCTGCCAACTAGGCAGTGATGCTCAGCCCATCCGCTGTCTGTTGCTCCTCTGCTAAGCAACAGAGCCAAAAAATGTGTGTGTGTGTGTGTGTCTGTGTATATATATGCTTTGTTTGTTTGTTTTTTAGTGCTTGAGGTGGAAGCCACAAATCTATCCTCAGTTTTCAAGGCCAAATGGCTTGAATAAAACAAGTTATGGCTGTGGGAAAAGAATGAGACAAAGAGAGATAGAGATAGAGAGAGACACGGGGGGGGGGGGGGGGGATGGGTGAAGAAGCAGAACGTTGCCGTTCCTGTGTGCTCTGACCAGAAATCAACAGCAGGACATCCACATGCCTGGCTGACACTCTAACACTTATTAAAATGGTCAAAACTGTAAATAAAATTTTAAATAAGAAAGTCACTTTAATTTCTATGCAAGCAAGCATCATGTGAGGTAATGATGCCTGACATAAAGTGACCACTCAGTGCATACTTATTGAATTCACACTACTTATAGAAAATGACTCATCTTAATTTTTTTTTATTTATCTTATTTTTTCATATAATTCAATTCCCCAGAAGTTGAATCAGATATGGAGGTCGCATCATCTGGGCACACAGCTGGAGAAGATCATTCATCCTCAGGAGATTTTATGGGGAACTCTTCTACATCCCAGCATACCTGTCCCATGGAGGAGGGTAAGGAATATACACAGGTGGGATCTCAGCTTGGACAAGAGATGGTTCTAAGCTGCTCAACCCAGTATCTACCGATTTCACTGTCCCCTCAACAACAGGAAAAAGCTGCAGGGCAGAGCAACTACTACTGAAACTCCTGCACAGGGACACATAGGGAGTGTACACTCACTGACAGGGCACAGAGGCTCACTACACATTTACAACACAGGATCACGGGGACAGCTGTGGGGGACATGGTAGACAGTGCAGATATGTGAGCTAGAGTGTCATCACAACCTGTCCCCTTAGATGAGCACTAACTCAGCCTCACAGACACACACACACATCTGAAACCTTCACACAACATATGCCCCTTTCTCCTTCATTCCCTTTTCCCCTCATATACACAAGCATTCCTTCCATCTCTTCTTCCCCTTCTCCAGTAGTATTACTTACATGCACCCTTAATTTTATTCCTTCATAGAATCATTTCAGACTCAACATTTACAACCAATTCCTTAATTGTGATCATTTCATCCCCTCACACAGATAACCTCCTTCAAATCTGTCATTCTCAATCTCTAGAAAACTGATTCCCTCAATGGAATAGAACTCTCCTCTGTTGCCTTTCTAATCCATATATCCCTTCAGGTACAAAGCCTCAGATCTTCATATAGATGCTCATTGTGAGACATACACTCATGTCCTCTAACATTCTAATACTTACAGTCTCACTCAGATAACAAGTCACATTCCTGCACTGTCCACATGTGCCCTCACACCACTATCAAACGTGAACATTTCTCATTTACCATCTCCTTCTACCTACATCAAAAAAATAAAATAAAAATCACCAGATATGTTCCAGAAGGTACACAAAACACCATCAGGACATAAACTCAATGCTACATTCTCATTCCCACAATACGGTACCATGTAAACAACTCAAATTATGCATAACATACAGGAAATTCTGAAATATTGCATAGACATGAACTGTCACCCACATGCACACATGTGCATGGTCATCTTTACAACTACAAATTACACAGATACACTGCTTGTTGTCTGTTCACACATTTGGTTCCTTGAAAAACATCAATAACAACAAAATGTTATCTCTCTTGAAATCCCCAAAATACCTTTATCCCAGGCAGCTAGGAAAGGCAAGAGCCTGTAGAGGCACACAAGGTGTTTGTATGGCGATGCCTAGAAGTGGCTTGTGTCATTTCCAATCATTTCCATGTAGAATTGCATTCACATGGCCAGACTATCTGCAAGGGAAACTGGAATTGTATTTTAGTTCTATCTCTACGTAGAAAAGAGACAGCATTCTGTTCCATTTAATAAAAAGCTTATTTGTACAAACTCAGTCACCCATGGTATTCACTGACACAATCAATATCACTGTGCATTTATAGGTTCCATACTAACCATGCTACACAATTTACAAGATGGAGGCTGTGTGTGCTCACTCGACAATCCATAGCAGACTCTTATTTTTGTTCATCGCACAGAAGAAAAGAAATATTAAAATCATGGTCCTTATTTCTATTGTTTTTATTTAACTTCTCAGCAGATGAGAATATACAAGAACATGCTTTTCAGCGAAGACAAAACACTGTTGCCCGAAATCAAACAGAGGATGATGCTTCTACTTCAGATGAATTCATCTACATTTCTTCGGAAGATGAGCTCTCAGGTGCTATAACAGGGAATTACTGAATAAAAAAAAAGGGAGGTTGGGATCTACACAGAGCCCAGGGATGAGCAGAGTGATTCTGATCCCAGTGAAGAAAAGGGTGCCCAGTACATTCATATACACACAAAAAGCCTCAAAATGCTTTTGCATATTCATCAATAGGAGCTCCAGAGAAAGCAATATTTTCCCAAGAAAAACAAGAACTCTTTATAGGGCTGTAAAAGGCCAAAGTGAACAGAAGACACTAGTGTTATATTTGAGAAATACTAGTTAAAGGAACTAAGGTATGAAAGAGTTATCTCAGAATAACATGAAAGAACATGTTAATATCAGCCAGACAAGAGCATGTTACACTCTGTGGAGGGTATGAAAGCACTAAACACTTAAAACAGGACCAAAGTGGTAGTAGAAATGAAATTATAATACAGATGCCAACTGGAAGACTCTTCCACATCCACATGTTTCCACAGCCCAAGTGCTCACATTCATGCTAACCTGTCATCAGACCCATCGGCACTCATATCCCTGTTTGTTTCCTTACACCAGTGGTTCTCAACCTGTGGGTCGCGACCCTGATGGGGTCGCCTAAAGCCATTGGAAAATACATAACACATATCAGGTATTTACATTCTGAATCATAACTGTAGCAAAATTATAGTTATGAAGTAGCCACCAAAATTATTTTTTTGGTTTGGGGTCACCGCAACATGAGGAACTGCATTGCGGGGTCACGGCATTAAAAAGGTTGGGAACCACTGCCTTACACTCTACCACATGCATCGAAATTCTCTGTACCCTAAATTTCTCCTAACCATACAAATACTAATAATTTCTCAAATTTTTATTACGGTAAATTAGTTATATCTGCTTAAATTGTATGGCAATGGCAGAAAACTATATATACTTTTGTTCTGGTTCCTTTCACTCATCATCATATTTCTGTAATTTATCCATGCTGCATTGGCAAGACTTTAATTTCTTTACTTACTATACTCTTCTAAGTTTTGTATTGTTTTCATTTGTGAATACTTGACAATTGATCTCAACATTTTATTGCTTTTATTTGCAATATGGACACATTTCTACTTGTTAAATGCTTAAGAGTTAGATTCCTAGGCCTCAGTGTCCAGATTCTGTCCTATGTCCTTCAGAACTCGAACCTCCATACCTTTATTTTCTAATGCAATTATGTGCTACTGCACACATAATTTTGCACATATAACAGAACACATAACTTTATTCTCACTCTCATATCCTCTGCCTCCTCACGCAGTGCCTCTTCCAATGCCCAGGTATATTTTCTCATATAATCCTTCATTTTCACATTATCACATTGCTTTATTTTTTGCTATATTTTACAAATTCACTAACTGCTTCTGTCCCGAAAGAGTATGCTCAGTGCACATTTCATATCTAAACCACACAATATATAAAGCTCACAATCTAGTAGTTTAGAAAAAGCAATCCACACACTTAAAAATGTACAGACTTAACACACAAACACCAAGCACACACTCTGTCCTCAGTCACACAAAACTCATATCATTTTCAGATTTGCTGACTCAATCACATATTAAACCCTGACCCAGTGATAACCAACACTTTATGAACATAAACACAAAACACATTACATTCTCCGTGAGCATTTGTTACAAATGTGTATAATATATACACCGGATACATTCAATAAAGATGTTGATAATCATAAAATTTCAATAATGACCAGCAAGCATGTTTAGCAATGAAACACAGAAACTGACATAAGAGTTCATTTCAGCAAAGATAAATTTTTATTTCTACATTGTTTTCTATATCTATATTAATATAAACTCTAATATAAATCTATATTTATTTATGTGTGTATTTGTGTAAGCAGAATTCTTTATAAAATTTCTAACACATATCACCAAATTGTATAATTTTTCATGAGGGAATAGAGTTGACATCCAACTTTTAGTTTTTAAACACTGTCTTTCAGAAAAGATTATAAGTTTCTGATGCTCTGTATAAATCACCAGAATTATCACACACAAAATTTCTGTTTCCACTAACATCCATCAAGCCCAATATTTTAATAAGTGCTTAGTTATATTACTAGGTAAATGAAGTTTCTTTTTCAGTGAGAGAAGGGAAGGCAGGGAGTCAGACTCCTGCATACACCCTGAGCTGGACCCACCTGGCTGCCAACTAGGAAGTGATGCTCAGCCCATTTGCTGTCTGTGATTCCTCTGCTATACAACAGAGGAAAAACAATATGTTTATATATATGTTGAAATATATATATATACACACATGGTTATATATACATATATATTTATAATGTATAAATAAATAGATAAAAACATATATATATTATAAATATGTATATTTATTGCTTGAACTGGAGGCCACTGAGGCATCCACATTGCTTGAGGCCAACTTGCTTAAACCAAACAAGCTAGAGAAGAATGAGACAAAGAGAGAAAGAGAGATAGAGAGACTAATGGAGCGGGATGGGTGAACAAGTAGAAGGTCGTCTTTCCTGTCTGCTCTGACCAGAAATCAACAGCAGGACATCCACATGCCTGGCTGACACTCTAACACTTACTAAAATGGTCATAACTGTAACTGAAATTTTAAATAAGAGAGTCACGGCCCTGGCCGGTTGGCTCAGCGGTAGAGCGTCGGCCTGGTGTGCAGGAAATCCGGGTTCGATTCCCGGCCAGGGCACATAGGAGAAGCGCCCATTTGCTTCTCCACACCCCCCCCCTCCTTCCTCTCTGTCTTTCTCTTCCCCTCCCGCAGCCAAGGCTCCATTGGAGCAAAGATGGCCCGGGCTCTGGGGATGGCTCCTTGGCCTCTGCCACAGGCGGTAGAGTGGCTCTGGTCGTGACAGAGCGATGCCCCGGAGGGGCAGAGCATCAACCCCTGGTGGGCAGAGCATCACCCCTGGTGGGCGAGTCGGGTGGATCCCGGTCGGGCGCATGCGGGAGTCTGTCTGACTGTCTCTCCCCGTTTCCAGCTTCAGAAAAAAAAATACAAAAAATAAATAAATAAGAGAGTCACTTTAATTTCTATGCAAGCAAGCATCATGTGAGGTAATGATGCTTCACATAAAGTGACCACTAAACACATACATTTTGAATTCAAACAACTTCCAGAAAATGCCTCATCCTAATTTCTTATTTATTTTTTTCTTCTTTTTAAATATAATTCAATTTCCCAGACCTTGAATCAGCCATGGAGATTTCAGCATCTGGGCAGGCAGCTGAAGAAGATCATTCATCCTCAGGAGATTTTACGGGGAACTCTTCTACATCCCAGCATACCTGTCCCATGGAGGAGGGTAAGGAATATACACAGGTGGGATCTCAGCTTGGACAAGAGATGGTTCTAACCTGCTCAATTCAGTATCTACTGATTTCACTGTCCCCTCAACAACAGGAAAAAGCATCAGGACAGAGCAACTAGTACTGAGGCTTCTGCACATGGACACATAGAAAGTGTACGTTCACTGACACGGCACAGACACTCACCACACATTTACAACACAGGATCACTGGGACAGCTGTAGGTGACATAGTAGACAGTTCCGAGATGTGAGCTAGAGCAGTGGTCCCCAACTCCCTGGCCACGACCCTTACCGGTCCGTGGATAATTTGATACTGATCAGCACAGAAAGAATAAGAACTTACATTATTTCCGTTTTATTTATATTTAAGTCTGAACGACGTTTTATTTTTTAAAAATGACCAGATTCCCTTTGTTACGTCCGTCTAAGACTCACTCTTGATGCTTGTCACGATCACGTGATAAATTTATGCGTCCCACACTAAAGGCCGGTCCGTGAAAATATTTTCTTAATTTCATTCCTTCACACATTCATTTCAGACTCATACATATACAAATCATTTCATAAAAATTTACATTCCTCACTCAGGTAACCTATTTGAAATCTCACATTCTCAACCAAACTCTAGAAAACAGATTCCCTTAGTGAATTTGAACTCTCCTCTGTTGACTATCCACTCCATATTTCACTTCAGTTAGAAACTCTCAGATCTCCATACAGATGCTCATTCTGAGACCTACACTCATGTCCTCTAACACACTAATACTTACAGTCTCACTCTAAAAACAGGTCACATTCCTGCACTGTTCACATGTGCTGTCAACGCTAACAAACATGCATATGCTCATTCTCCATCCCCTTTGACCGACATCAAAAAAATCAACGGATGATCCAGAAGGTACACACACCACCAGGACATAAAATCAATGCTACATTCACATTTCCACAATATGATACCATGTTAACAAATCAAATCATGCATAACAAAAAGGAAATTTTGAAATATCACATACACATGAACTTTCACACACATGCTCACACGTGCATGGTCATTTTTAGAACTACACACTGCACACATATTCTGCTTGTCCTCTGTTCACAAATTTCATTCTTAGAAAACCATCAATTACATCAAAATGGGTCCTGTATACAACTCCCCAAAATACCATTATCCCAGGCAGCTAAGAAAGGCAAGAAAAACCTGAATGGGAACACAAGGTGTTTGTATGGCAATACCTAGAACTGGCTCATGTCATTTCGAATCATTTCCATTGTAGAATCGCATTCACATGGCCAGACTATCTGCAAGGGAATCTGGAATTGTACTTCAGTTCTATCTCTACATAGAAAGAGACAGCATTCTATTCCATTTACTAACAAGCTTATTTGTGCAAACTCAGTCACCCATATTATTCACTGAAACAATCAATATAACTGTGCAATTACTGGTTCTATACTAACCATGCTACATTATTTACAAAATGGAGGCTGTGTGTGCTTACCCTACAATCCATAGCAAACTCTTCTGTTTGTTCATCGCACAAAAGACAAACACATATTAAAATCATGTTCCTTATTTCTATTGTTTTTATTTAACTTTTCAGCAGACGAAAATTCACAAGAACATGCTTTGAAGCGAAGACAAAACACTGTTACCCAAAATCAAACACAGGATGATGCCTCTACTTCAGATGAATTCATCTACATTTCTTCGGAAGATGAGCTCTCAGGTGCTATAACAGGGAATTACTGAATAGGAAGCAAAGGGAGGTTGGGATCTACACAGAGCCCAGAGATGATCAGAGTGATTCTGTTCCTGAAGAAAAAAGCGTGCCCAGTACACACACACACACACACACACACAAAAAAAAAGCCTCAAAATACTTTTGCATATTTGACAATAGGAGCTCCAGAGGAAGCAATATTTTCCCAAGAAAAACAAGAACTCTTTATAGGACTGTAGAAGGCCAAGGTGAACAGAGGACACTAGTGCTATATTTGAGAAATACTAGTTAAAGGAACTAAGGATATGAAAGAGTTTTCTCAGAATAACATGAAAGAACATGTTAATATCAGCCAGACAAGAGCATGTTACACTCTGTGGAGGGTATGAAAGCACTAAAAACTTAAAACAGGACCACAGTGGTAGTAGAAGTGAAATTATAATACAGATGCCAACTGGAAAACCCTTCCACATCCACATGTTTTCACAGCCCAAGTGCTCACATTCATACACAGCCCTCATCAGACCCATCAGCACTCATATCCCCCTTTGTTTCCTTACACTCTACCACATGCATCGAAATTCTCTGCACTCTAATTTTCTCCTAACCATACAAAGACTAATAATTTCTCTAACTTTTATGACTATAGATTAGTTATATCTGCTTAAATTTTATGGCAATGGCAGAAAACAATATATACTTTTGTTCTGGTTCCTTTCACTCATCATCATATTTCTGTAATTTATCCATGCTTCTTTGGCATGACTTTAATTTCTTTACTTACTGTACTCCTCTAAGTTTTGTATTGTTTTCATTTGTGAGTACTTGACAAGATGTTCTTAACATTTTATCGCATTAGTTTGGATATGTTTAATTTGTTAAATGCTTAAGAGTTTGATTCCTAGGCCTCAGTGTACAGATTCTGTCCTATGTCTTTCAGAACTCGAACATCCATACCTTATTCTCTAATGCAATCCTGTGCTACTGCACACATAACTTTGCACATACTTGTACTCACTCTCATGTCCTCTGCCTCCTCACGCAGTGCCTCTTCCAATGCCCAGGTATATTTTCTCATATAATCCTTCATTTTCACATTATCACATTGCTTTATTTTTCGCCATATTTTACAAATTCACTAACTGCTTCTGTCCCGAAAGAGTATGCTCAGTGCACATTTCATATCTAAACCACACAATATATAAAGCTCACAATCTAGTAGTTTAGAAAAAGCAATCCACACACTTAAAAATGTACAGACTTAACACACAAACACCAAGCACACACTCTGTCCTCAGTCACACAAAACTCATCACATTTTCAGATTTGCAAACTCAATCACACATTAAACCCTGACCCAGTGTTAACCAACACTTTATGAACATAAACACAAAACACATTACATTCACCATGAGCATTTGTTACAAATGTGTATAATATATACACCGGATACATTCAATGGAGATGTTGATAATCATAAAATTTCAATAATGACCAGCAAGCATGTTTAGCAATGAAGCACAGAAACTGACATAAGAGTTCATTTCAGCAAAGATAAATTTTATTTATACATTGTTTTCTATATCTATACTAACATAAACTCTAATATAAATCTATATTTATTTATGTGTGTATGTGTGTAAGCAGAATTCTTTATAAACTTTCTAACTCATATCACCAAATTGTATAATTTTTCATGAGGGATTAGAGTTGACATCCAACTTTTAGTTTTTAAACACTGTCTTTCAGAAAAGATTATAAGTTTCTGATGCTCTGTATAAATCACCTGAATTATCACATACAAAATTCCTGTTCCCACTAACATTCATCAAGCCCAATATTTTAATAAGTGCTTAGTTATATTACTAGGTAAATGAGTTTTTTTTTCAATGAGAGAAGGGAAGGAAGGGGATCAGACTCCTGCATACACCCTGAGCTGGACCCACCTGGCTGCCAACTAGGCAGTGATGCTCAGCCCTTCTGCTGTCTGTTGTTCCTCTGCTATGCAACAGAGGAACATCAATATGTTTATATATGTGTTTATATACATATATATGCATGGATATATATACATATATATTTATAATATATATAAATAGACGGATAGATATATAAAATATGTATATATTATAAATATATATAATTTAGTGCCTGAGCTGGAGGCCACAGACACATCCTTGGTTTTCGAGAACAACTTTCTTGAACCAAACAAGCTATGGCTGTGGGAGAAGAATGAGACAAAGAGAGATAGAGAGACTAATAAAGCGGGATGGGTAAACAAGTAGAAGGTCGCCTTCCTGTGTGCTCTGACCAGAAATCAACAGCAGGACATCCACATGCCTGGCCGACACTCTAACACTTACTAAAATGGTCATAACTGTATATGAAATTTTAAATAAGAAAGTCACTTTAATTTCTATGCAAGCGTCATGAGTTAATGATGCCTGACATAAAGTGGCCAATCAACACATACTTTTTGAATTCAAACAATTTCCAGAAAATGCCTTATCCTAATTTCTTCTTTATTTGTTTCTTCTTTTTAAATATAATTCAATTTCCCAGACCTTGAATCAGCCATGGAGATTTCAGCATCTGGGAAGGCAGCTGAAGAAGATCATTCATCCTCAGGAGATTTTACGGGGAGCTCTTCTACATCCCAGCATACCTGTCCCATGGAGGAGGGTAAGGAATATACACAGGTGGGATCTCAGCTTGGACAAGAGATGGTTCTAAGCTGTTCAATTCAGTATCTACTGATTTCACTGTCCACTCAACAACAGGAAAAAGCATCACAACAGAGCAACTAGTACTGAGGCTTCTGCACAGGGACACATAGAAAGTGTACGTTCACTGACATGGCACAGACACTCACCACACAATTACAACACAGCATCACTGGGACAGCCGAGGATGACATAGTAGACAGTTCAGATATAAGAGCTAGAGCAGTGGTCCCCAACCCCCTGGCCACGACCCTTACCAGTCCGTGGACCATTTGGTACCGACCAGCACAGAAAAAATAAGTAACTTACATTATTTCCATTTTCTTTATATTTAAGTCTGAACAATGTTTTATTTTTCAAAAATGACCAGATTCCCTTTGTTACGTCCGTCTAAGACTCACTCTTGATGCTTGTCTCGGTCATGTGATAAATGTATCCGTTCCACACTAAAGGTCGATCTGTGAAAATACTTTCTGACATTAAACCAGTCCGTGACCCAAAAAGGTTGGAAACCATTGAGTAAGAGGATCATCACAACCTGTACCTTCAGATGAGAACTAACTCAGCCTCTCTCATTCTCTCTCTCTCTCTCTCTCTCTCACACACACACACATACACACACACAGACACACACACACACATGCGCGCACACGCACACACAAACTTCTAAACCCCCTCTTACAAGGTGTGGCCCAATTCTCATTTAGTCACATTTTCGGTCAAATACACAACCCTTTTTACCCCATCTAACCTTCCCTTTCTCTAGTACCATTATGCAGATATGCTCTTAATTTCATTCCTTCACACATTCATTTCAGACTCATACATATACAAATCATTTCATAAATAATTCACATTCCTCACTCAGATAACCTATTTGAAATCTCTCATTCTCAACCAAACTCTAGAAAACAGATTCCCTTAAGGAATTTGGACTCTCTTCTGTTGACTTTCTACTCCATGTTTCACTTCAGTTAGAAACTCTCAGATCTCCATACAAATGCTCATTCTGAGACCTACACTCATGTCCTCTAACACACTAATACTTACAGTCTCACTCTAAAAACAGGTCACATTCCTGCACTGTTCACATGTGCTGTCAACGCTAACAAACATGCACATGCTCATTCTCCATCCCCTTTGACCGACATCAAAAAAATCACCAGATATGATCCAGAAGGTACACACAACATCACCAGGACATAAAATCAATGCTAGATTCACATTTCCACAATATGATACCATGTTAACAAATCAAATTATGCATAACATAAAGGAAATTTTGAAATATCACATACACATGAACTTTCACACACATGCTCACACGTGCATGGTCATTATTAGAACTACACACTGCACACATATTCTGCTTGTCCTCTGTTCACAAATTTTATTCTTAGAAAACCATCAATTACGTCAAAATGGGTCCTGTATAGGACTCCCCAAAATACCTTTATCCCAGTCAGCTAAGAAAAGCAAGAAAAACCTGGAGGGGCACACAAGGTGTTTGTATGGCAATGCCTAGAACTGGCTCATGTCATTTCCAATCATTTCCATTGTAGAATCGCATTCACATGGCAGACTATCTGCAAGGGAATCTGGAATTGTACTTCAGTTCTATCTCTACATAGAAAGAGACAGCATTCTGTTCCATGTACTAACAAGCTTATTTGTGCAAACTCAGTCACCCATGGTATTCACTGACACAATCAATATAACTGTGCAATTAATTACTGGTTCTATACTAACCATGCTTCACTATTTACAACATGGAGGCTGTGTGTGCTCACTCGACAATCCATAGCAAATGCTTATGTTTCTTCATCACACAGAAGACAAACACATATTAATATCATGTTCCTTATTTCTATTGTTTTTATTTAACTTTTCAGCAGACGAAAATTCACAAGAACATGCTTTGAAGCGAAGACAAAACACTGTTGCCCAAAATCAAACACTGGATGATGCCTCTACTTCAGATGAATTCATCTACATTTCTTCGGAAGATGAGCTCTCAGGTGCTATAACAGGGAATTACTGAATAGGAAGCAAAGAAAGGTTGGGATCTACAGAGAGCCCAGAGATGAGCAGAGTGATTCTGTTCCTGTGGAAAAAAGGGTGCCCAGTACACACACACACACACACACACACACACACACAAAACAAAAAGCCTCAAAAAGCTTTTGCATACTTGACAATAGGAGCTCCAGAGGAACCAATATTTGCCCCAGAAAAACAAGAACTCTTTATAGGACTGTAGAAGGCCAAGGTGAACAGAGGACACTAGTGTTATATTTGAGAAATACTAGTTAAAGGAATTAAGGATATGAAAGATTTTTCTCAGAATAATATGAAATAACATGTTAATATCAGCCAGACAAGAGCATGTTACACTCTGTGGAGGGTATGAAAGCACTAAAAATTTAAAACAGGACCACAGTGGTAGTAGAAGTGAAATTATAATACAGATGCCAACTGGAAGACCCTTCCACATCCACATGTTTTCACAGCCCAAGTGCTCACATTCATACACAGCCCTCATCAGACCCATCAGCACTCATATCCCCATTTGTTTCCTTACACTCTACCACATGCATCGAAATTCTCTGCACTCTAATTTTATCCTAACCATACAAAGACTAACAATTTCTCAAACTTTAATGACTCTAGATTAGTTTTATTTGCTTAAATTTTATGGCAATGACAGAAAAGAATATATACTTTTGTTCTGGTTCCTTTCACTCATCATCATATTTCTGTAATTTATCCATGTTGCATTGGCAAGACTTTAATTTCTTTACTTACTGTACTCTTCTAAGTTTTGTATTGTATTCATTTGTGAGTACTTGACAAGATGTTCTTAACATTTTATCACATTAGTTTGGACACATTTAATTTGTTGAATGCTTAAGAGTTAGATTCCTAGGTCTCAGTGTCCAGATTCTGTCCTATGTCCTTTAGAACTCGAACATCCATACCTTATTCTCTAATGCAGTACTGTGCTACCGCACACATAACTTTGCACATACTTGTCCTCACTCTCATGTCCTCTGCCTCCTCACGCAGTGCCTCTTCCAATGCCCAGGTATATTTTCTCATATAATCCTTCATTTTCACATTATCACATTGCTTTATTTTTCGCCATATTTTACACATTCGCTAATTGCCTCTGTCCTGAAAGAGTATGCACAGTACACATTTCATATCTAAACCACACAATATATGAAGCTCACAATCTAGTAGTTTAGAAAAAGCAATCCACACACTTAAAAATGTACAGACTTAACACACAAACACCAAGCACACACTCTGTCCTCAGTCACACAAAACTCATATCATTTTCAGATTTGCTGACTCAATCACACATTAAACCCTGACCCAGTGATAATCAACACTTTATGAACATAAACACAAAACACATTACATTCACCATGAGCTTTTGCTACAAATGTGTATAATATATACAACGGATACATTCAATAAAGATGTTGATGATCATAAAATTTCAATAATGACCAGCAAGCATGTTTAGCAATGAAGCACAGAAACTGATATGAGAGTTCATTTCAGCAAACATAAAATTTTATTTATACATTGTTTTCTATATCTATACTAACATAAACTCTAATATAAATCTATATTTATTTATGTGTGTATGTGTGTAAGCAGAATTCTTTATAAACTTTCTAACTCATATCACGAAATTGTATAATTTTTCATGAGGGAATAGAGTTGACATCCAACTCTTAGTTTTTAATACTGTCTTTTAGAAAAGATTATAAGTTTCTGATGCTTCGTATAAATCTCCAGAATTATCACACAGAAAATTTCTGTTCCCACTAACATCCATCAAGCCCAATATTTTAATAAGTGCTTAGTTATATTACTAGGTAAATGAGTTTTGTTTTTTTTCAGTGAGAGAAGGGAAGGCAGGGAGTCAGACTCCTGTATACACCCTGAGCTGGACCCACCTGGATGCTAATTTAGGCAGTGATGCTCAGCCCATCTGCTGTCTGTTGTTCCTTTGCTATATGAGTAACAACAATATGTTTATATATATGTTTATGTATATATAGATACATGGTTATATATACATATATATTTATAATATATATAAATAGAGTGATTGATATATAAAATATATATATTATAAATATATATAATTTAGTGACTGAAGTGGAGGCCACAGAGACATCCCCGGTTATCGAGGACAACTTGCTTGAACCAAACAAGCTATGGCTGTGGGAGAAGAATGAGACAAAGACAGACAAAGAGAGAGAGAGAGACTAATGGAGCGGGATGGGTGAACAAGTAGGAGGTCACCTTTCCTGTGAACTCTGACCAGAAATCAACAGCAGGATATCCACATGCCTGGCCGACACTCTAACACTTACTAAAATGGTCATAACTGTATATGAAATTTTAAATAATAAAGTCACTTTAATTTCTATGCAAGCATCATGTGAGGTAATGATGCCTGACATAAAGTGACCACTCAACACATACTTTTTGAATTTAAACAACTTCCAGAAAATGCAGCATCCCAATTTTTTATTTTTTCTTCTTTTTTCATATAATTCAATTTCCCAGACCTTGAGTCAACCATGGAGATTTCATCATCTGGGCAGGCAGCTGGAGAAGATCATTCATCCTCAGAAGATTCTACGGGGAACTCTTCTACATCCCAGCCTACCTGTCCCATGGAGGAGGGTAAGGAATATACACAGGTGGGATCTCAGCTTGGACAAGAGATGGTTCTAAGATGTGCAATTCACTATCTACCAATTTCTCTGTCTACTCAACAACAGGAAAAAGGATCAGGACAGAGCAACTAGAACTGAGGCTTCTGCACAGGGACACATAGAAAGTGTACGTTCACTGACAGGGCACAGACGCTCACCACACATTTACAACACAGGATCACTGGGACAGCTGTGGATGACATAGTAGACAGTTCCGAGATGTGAGCTAGAGCAGTGGTCCCCAACCCCTGGGCCACAACCTGTACCGGTCCGTGGGTGATTTGGTACGGGTCAGCACAGAATAATATGTAACTTACATTATTTCCTTTTTATTTATATTTAAGTCTGAACGATGTTTTATTTTTAAAAAATGAACAGATTCTCTCTGTTACATCCATCTAAGACTCACTCTTGATGCTTGTCTTGGTCACGTGATAAATTTATCCATACCACTCTAAAGGCCAGTCCGTAAAAATATTTTCTGACATTAAACCAGTCTGTGGCCCAAAAAGGTTGGGAACCATTGAGCTAGAGGATCATCACAACCTGTACCTTCAGATGAGAACTAACTCAGCCTCTCTCATTCTCTCTCTCTCTCTCAAACACACACACACAGACACGTACACACACAGACACATGCCCACACAAATCTAAACCCCTTCATACAAGGTGCAGCCCATTATTCATTTAGTCACATTTTTGGTCAAATACACAACCCTTTTTATCCCATCTAACTTTCCCTTTCTCTGGTAGCAATATGCAGATTCCCTTAATTTCATTCCTTCACACATTCATTTCAGACTCATACATATACAAATCATTTCATTAATAATTCACACTTCTCACACAGATAACCT
Source organism: Saccopteryx leptura (assembly GCF_036850995.1). NCBI lineage: Eukaryota > Metazoa > Chordata > Mammalia > Chiroptera > Emballonuridae > Saccopteryx > Saccopteryx leptura. The sequence continues at coordinate 249,726,370 of NC_089503.1, read as the reverse complement.
ATTTGAAATCTCTCATTCTCAACCAAACTCTAGAAAACAGATTCCCTTAATGAATTTGGACTCTCTTCTGTTGACTTTCCTCTCCATATTTCACTTCAGTTAGAAACTCTCAGATCTCCATACAGATGCTTATTCTGAGACCTACACTCATGTCCTCTAACATACTAATACTTACAGTCTCACTCTAAAAACAAATCATATTCCTGCACTGTGCACATGTGCTGTCAACGCTAACAAACATGCACATGCTCATTCTCCATCCCCTTTGACCGACATCAAAAAAATCAACAGATATGATCCAGAAGGTACACACAACACCACCAGGACATAAATTCAGTGCTACATTCACATTCCCACAATATGATACCATGTTAACAAATCAAATTATGCATAACATAAAGGAAATTTTGAAATATCGCATACACATGAACTTTCACCCACATGCTCACACGTGCATGGTCATTTTTAGAACTACACACTGCACACATATTCTGCTTGTCTTCTGTTCACAAATTTTATTCCTAGAAAACCATCAATTACATCAAAATGTGTCCTTTATAAGACTCCCCAAAATACCATTATCCCAGGCAGCTAATAAAGGCAAGAAAAACCTGGAGGGGCACACAAGGTGTTTGTATGGCAATGCCTAGAACTGGCTCATGTCATTTCCAATCATTTCCATTGTAGAATCGCATTCACATGGCAGACTATCTGCAAGGGAATCTGGAATTGTACTTCAGTTCTATCTCTACGTAGAAAGAGACAGCATTCTGTTCCATGTATTAACAAGCTTATTTGTGAAAACTCAGTCACCCATGGTATTCACTGACACAATCAATATAATTGTGCAATTATTGGTTCTATACTAACCATGCTTCACTATTTACAACATGGAGGCTGTGTGTGCTTACTCAACAATCCATAGCAGATTTATTTTGTTTGATCGCACAGAAGAAAAACACATATTAAAATCATGTTCCTTATTTCTATTGTTTTCATTTAACTTTTCAGCAGACAAGAATTTAGAAGAATATGCTTTGCAGCGAAGACAAAACACTGTTGCCCAAAAGCAAACACAGGATGATGCCTCTACTTCTGATGAATTCATCTACATTTCTTCGGAAGATGAGCTCTCAGGTGCTATAACAGGGAATTACTGAATAGGAAGCAAAGGGAGGTTGGGATCTACACAGAGCCCAGAGATGTGTGGAGTGATTCTGTTCCTGAAGAAAAAAGGGTGCCCAGTACACACAGACAAAAAAAGCCACAAAATGCTTTTGCATATTAGTCAATAGGAGCTCCAGAGGAAGCAATATTTTTCCCAGAAAAACAAAAACTCTTTATAGGACTATAGAAGGCCAAGGTGAACAGAGGACACTAGTGCTATATTTGAGAAATACTAGTTAAAGAAATTAAGGATATGAAAAAGTTTTTTCAGAATTACATGAAAGTACATGTTAATATCAGCCAGACAAGAGCATGTTACACTCTGTGGAGGCTAAGAAAGCACTAAAAACTTAAAACAGGACCAAAGTGTTAGTTGAAGTGAAATTAAAATACAGATGCCAACTTGAAAACCCTTCCACATCCACATGTTTTCACAGCCCAAGTGCTCACATTCATACACAGCCCTCATCAGACCCATCAGCACTCATATGCCTGTTTGTTTCCTTATACTCTACCACGTGTATCGAAATTCTCTGCACTCTAATTTTCTCCTAATCATACAAAAACTAATAAATCTCAAACTTTTATGAGTGTAGATTAGTTATATCTGCTTAAGTTGTATGGCAATGGCAGAAAAGAATATATACTTTTGTTCTGGTTCCTTTCACTCATCATCATATTTCTGTAATTTATTTATGCTGCATTGGCATGACTTCAATTCCTATACTTACTGTATTTTTCTAAATTTTGTACAGTTTTTATTTTTGAGTACTTAAGATATTCTTAACATTTTATTGCATTAGTTTGCAATATGGACACATTTCTATTTGTTGAATGCTTAAGAGTTTGATTCCTAGGCCTCAGTGTACAGACTGTGTCCTACGTCCTTCAGAACTCGAACGTCCATACATTATTCTCTAATGCAATCCTGTGCTACTGCACACATACTTTGCACATACTTGTCCTCACTCTCATGTCCTCTGCCTCCTCATGCAATGCCTCTTCCAATGCCCAGGTATATTTTCTCATATAATCCTTCATTTTCACATTATCACATTGCTTTATTTTTCGCCATATTTTACAAATTCACTAATTGCCTCTGTCCCGAAAGAGTATGCTCAGTACACATTTCATATCTAAACCACACAATATATAAAGCTCACAATCTAGTAGTTTAGAAAAAGCAATCCACACACTTAAAAATGTACGGAGCTAACACACAAACACCAAGCACACACTCTGTCCTCAGTCACACAAAATTCATCACATTTTCAGATTTGCTAACTCAATCACACATTAAAACCTGACCCAGTGATAACCAACATTTTATGAACATAAACACAAAACACATTACATTCACCATGAGCTTTTGCTACAAATGTGTATAATATATACACCGGACACATTCAGTAGAGATGTTGATGATCATAAAATTTCAATAATGACCAGAAGCATGTTTAGCAATGAAACACAGAAACTGACATAAGAGGTCATTTCAGCAAAGATAAAACTGTATTTATAAATTGTTTTCTATAGCTATACTAACATAAACTCTAATATAAATCTATATTTATTTATGTGTATATGTGTGCAAGCAGAATACCTCTTATTTGCTTATACCTTTATAAGCTTTCTACCTCTTATCACCAAATTGTATAATTTTTCATGAGGGAATAGAGTTGACATCCAACTTTTAGTTTTGAAACACTGTCTTTCAGAAAAGATTATAAGTTTCTGATGCTTTGTATAAATCTACAGAAATATCACACACAAAATTTCTGTTCCCTCTAACATCCATCAAGCCCGATATTTTAATAAGTGCTTAGTTATATTACTGGGTAAATGAGTTTTTTTTCAGTGAGAGAAGGGAAGGCAGGGAGTCAGACTCCTGCATACACCCTGAGCTGGACCCACCTGGCTGCCAACTAGGAAGTGATGCTCAGCCCATCTGCTGTCTGTTGTTCCTCTGCTATGCAACAGAGGAACAACAATATGTTTATATATATGTTTAAATATATATATACTCATGGTTAAATATACATATATATTTATATTATATGTAAATAGATAGATATATAAAATATATATATATTGTAAAGATATATAATTTACTGCCTGAGGTGGCAGCCACATAGACATCCTCGGTTATCGAGGACAACTTGCTTGAACCAAACAAGCTATGACTGTGGGAGAAGAATGAGACAAAGAGAGATCGAGAGAGATAGAGAGACTAATAGAGCAGGATGGGTGAACAAGTAGAAGGTCAACTTTCCTGTGTGCTCTGACCAGAAATCAATAGCAGGACATCCACATGCCTGGCCAACACTCTAACACTTACTAAAATGGTCATACCTGTAAATAAAATTTTAAATAAGAGAGTCACTTTAATTTCTATGCAAGCAAGTGTCATGTGAGGTAATGATGCCTGACATAAAGTGACCACACAACACATACTTTTTGAATTCAAACAATTTCCAGAAAATGCCTCATCCTAATTTTTTCTTTATTTTTTCTTTCTTTTTCATATAATTCAATTTCCCAGACCTTGAATCAGCTACGGAGATTTCATTATCTGGGCAGGCAGCTGGAGAAGATCATTCATCCTCAGGAGATTTTATGGGGAAGTCTTCTACATCCCAGCATCCCTGTCCCATGGAGGAAGGTAAGGAATATACACAGGTGGGATCTCATCTTGGAAAAGAGATGGTTCTAAGCTTTTCAATTAAGTATCTACCGATTTCACTGTGCACTCAACAACAGGAAAAAGCATCAGGACAGAGCAACTAGTACTGAGGCTTCTGCACAGGGACACATAGAGAGTGTACGTTCACTGACATGGCCCAGACGCTCCCCGCATATTTCCAACACAGGATCACTGGGACAGCCGAGGATGACATAGTAGACAGTTCAGATATGTGAGCTAGAGCAGTGGTCCCCAACCCCCGGGCCACGACCCTTACCGGTCCGTGGGCCATTTGGTACCGATCAGCACAGAAAGAATAAGTAACTTACATCATTTCCTTTTTATTTATATTTAAGTCTGAACGATGTTTTATTTTTTAAAAATGACCAGATTCTCTCTGTTATATCCATCTAAGACTCATTCTTGATGCTTATCTCGGTCACGTGATAAATTTATCCGTCCCACACTTAAGGCCGGTCCATGAAAATATTTTCTGACATTAAACCGGTCCATGGGCCAAAAAGGTTGGGGACTACTGAGCTAGAGGATCATCACAACCTGTACCTTCAGATGATAGCTAACTCAGCTTCTCTCTCTTTGTCTCTCTCTCTTTCACACACACACACACACACACACACACACGTGCACACACACATCTCTACTCATTCATACAAGGTATAAACCGTTTCTCCTTTTTTTCACTTCTTCTCTCAAACACACAAGCCTTCATCCCCCACCCACCCTCTCGTTCCTTTACTGGATTCACACAGTTCCACAGTCACCTTCATTCTTTCACACAATCATTTGAGACTTACTCACTTACAAACTAATTCCATAAATCATTCACATTCCACTCTTTCTCAGCCAAATTCTACAAAACCCACTTACCCTGATGGAAATAAACTTCAGTCTGTTGTCTTTCAAATCCCTATCCCACTACAGCCACAAAGCCTCAGCTCTACACACGGATGCTCATTCTCAGGCCACACTCACGTCCTCTAACACTGTCTTACCATCTCACAGTGTGAACAGGTCCTATTCCTTCACTGAGAATTCTGAACTATCTCATGGACATGATCTTTCATGCCACATGCTCACACAGGCCATGGCCATTTTAACTCCTACAGACCTCACGCCCATATCCTAGTTTTCTCATGTTGGAAATTTTCTTTCCTAGGTATCCTTCAGATGCCTGTATCCCAGGACCTGAAGCAATCAGAGGTTCACCCGCCCCATTCACCTGCCTCCTCTCCATTCTATCCAGTTAATCAGAATAAGCCCTTTACATCTTCAGCACAAGGCCCAGAGGAAAGGGTCATGACAATTTACTACATGCCTGTCCCATTGGGGAGGGTTTTTACTATGTCAGGGGATACACAGGAAGGACCGGTGCCTCCTTCAAAAGAGATGAAAATGGAGGAAATGACCTATATTGAAAAGGTCCATAAAAACGTCCCCCTCTCTCACATGTCTCGAAAGAGACACCTAACTGACAGTGACCCCAGCTTAGACAGCACAGCTCAAGGGAAAAGGAAGAAGGCTGACAGTCTAGCCGAGCCTCCAGCTGGGGAGGAGTATCCCAGGGCCAAGACGCCCGAGAGGCTGGTGACCCCGGAAAGTGGCTACAAGTGCTTGGCCTGCTGCCGGGTCTTCCCCAGCTTAGAGGCCCTGCAGGAGCACGTGGAGCACGGGGTCACTGAGGGCTTCAGCTGCCGTGTTTTCCATCGTACTCTGGCCCGTCTCAACCACAAAAAACATAGAGAAGAGAACAAGAACATCAAGATGGCAACATTCACATGCCAGAAGGAAAAACATTCTGGCATGAAGACAACTCAGTATAAGTAAACAGCCCCTAAAAGAGGACGTGAAGCACGTTAGACTCTATGAAGAGGCTTCACTATTTTTAGCAGCCTTAGAACCCTCCTTTTTATGTATATTTGCCCCCTCCACCATTAGTACCATAGCACAAATACGAGTAGACAACCCCTGCTAGTGAAATCCATCACTTTCCTGAGGGAGAAGGCAGATCACAGCCCCTAAAAGAGAGGAAGTGAATCACCTTAGACTCTACTAAAGGTGCTTCATTATTTTTAGCAGCCACAGAACCCACCTTTTTATGCGTATCTACAACCAGCATCTCCACTACTGTACTGTCCGTTTGAGCAAACGACCCCTTTTTTAAATACACCCCACCTCTCTCCTGAGGGAGAAGGCAGACCACACCATCCCTGATATTGCATGTTGTCTGTCCAAGTGTAACTCCCGTCCGAAGAACATCCATGGATACATGCTTCAGCGAGAGTGCAGAGTCTACAGAGTTTTTAATGCTACAGATTTTAATTCCCCAGCCCTGTACTCACCCCCACATTTCTCTGAAATGTAGTCTTTGTTGACAATTTTGCACATTTTTCTATAACCTTTACTTTAAAAAAATATATCCCTTTTTCCCATGTCCCTCTATATATTTACCTACACAGTTACTTGGCTGGAGGACAGACATTACTATTGAGAGAGAAGCAGGGATGATAAAAGCAACTATACTTAGCTCTTCAGTTCTCTGACCTTGTGGACACAGCAGTGCATATCCACTTCTGCACATACACATCCATAGGGAAGGATGGCACACAAAATGAATTGATTCATAATTATCTAATATATACAGTTATCCACAATACCATAATGAAGTTTTAATCTTAGTAACTTTAGAAGGGTAAAAGCTACCAAATTTTGAAAAACATAATTTGTGTGTTTGCTTACTTGCCAGTTTTTTATACTTGTTTAATTTTGCACATTTCAAAGATAAATTTTAATTTTTGTCACTGTGCCATCTTCAGGGGCTCAGAACCAAAAAGTGAAAATTTTAGAAGTATTATTTACACTTTGCTAAACATGAGAAGGGAAATAAACATAGTCCCACTTTTAAATGATCATTAAAATTTTTATTTCCCTTCTCCTGTATAGTTTTGTGAGTTGTGCAGTATAGTTGCTGTCAGTTTTATCTGACTAGTATGTTTTACACCGTCCATTGAAAAGAGGGTCTAGATTCTGGCCAAATATGTGGGCAAGTGGAAAGACTAGCCAATTAAAGCCATTACTCACAAATTGGCTTTCATGATCGACCTGGGGGTAAACACATATCCGTGCTGGACCAATATGCACTAATAGCTGGGGAATTAGAAGAGACAGAGATTGTGGGAATAGTGCTGAGTTATCCTTTGTCTGCAACTCATATTAAGGTTAATACATTGCTGAACTTCCTTCAAGTCTACTTTTTGAAAGACATGGCTGTTTTAACTGCTACTGTAATTCACTAACCCTATGCACTAATATTTCAATAAACTTTTTCTTTTTTTCCTCAATTTTCCTGTGTCTTTTTTTGCCATTAGTAACACAATGTGCCTTCACTGATGCAGTTTAGCTCCAACATGATCATTTCTCCCATTTTAATAGTTGAAATTATCTAATCTAGAAAGGAGTAACACATATACCTCTGACTTCATATTGAAACTAAAGGAATAATCTTGTACTTAGATTGTATGCTATATTCTTGATTAATTAGGAATGTCCATTAAAAATGTTAGGGTGTACAAACAAAATAACTTCAATGAACAAAATCGACTTCCATAAAGTAGACCTGGGATTAAATTCCTTACTACTGCTCAGTAGCTTTATATACTCTGAGGCATTAGTCTCATCCTGAAAATGAAGACCATAATACCTAAAATAAGAGTGATTGTGAGGGGAAGAGACACAGATAAAAGCACCTAATTGAGGGTCTGGCATAGTTCACAGGAAACAGGTTTTTTTTCATTCATTTTTGAGATTTTTTTTTTTTTTACTTATTAGCAGTTTGATTATCATGTATCTAAGTAGAATTTAGTTTTAGTTTATATAGTTTTCAATCCATTGAGCTTTAAAATTTTTTACTTTTTGAGACCCTGGTCTAGACAGATAAGAAAGGTGCCACCTGTAAATCAATGTATATATACCATCTGGATTCCCTGACTTGTATTTACAGCCTAGTTGGTGAATAAGTGATTTGGGGGGTTCTTACTCCCCAACTAGACACACACAACACCACCACCATCTACTCCAACAGGTTTGACAGAGAGCAGTGATTTTCAACTGATGTGCCCCAAGAATGTTGAAAACATTCAGTACCTGACGGTTTAGTCAGGGGCACTGACCTTTTTCCTTAGACTGTCAAATAATGACAACAGACAACACAATAGCCATCTGGTGTGAATGCCCTGTCTTGAACCATAAATGTATAAGTCATATAACAGAGTTGCATCTTATTGGTCATGTGGCATACTAAGGTTGTGTTTAATTGGTTAATTCTTGTTACTAGAAATCCTTATATACAGGTATAGGGCACTTGGTTTTTAAAAAAAGTCACTTAGGAGCAAAAAAGTAATTACTATTGGCATTTTTCTGGGTAACTCAATCAAAATTATACTTTTTTTTGGTCAAATCAGCAAAAAATATATTCTGTGTGTCGCAGAATTTTTGTAATTAGTTTATGTGTGCCATAAGAAAAAGATTGAAAACTGCTAGTATAAACAGAGCTGACAAAACAAAACACTGTCTTAGGCAATGCCTCTGTTCTTTTGGTGATAGAGACAGAGAGAGAGAGAGGGACAGACAGGAAGTGAGAGAGATGAGAAGCATCAATTCTTCATTGCAGTACCATAGCTGTTCGTTGATTGCTTTCTCGTATGTGCCATGACAGGGGGGTAGGCTACAGCAGACCAAGTGACCCCTTGCTCAAACCAGATGAGCCCACGCTCAAGCTGGCAACCTTGGGGTTTTGAACCTGGGTCCTCTGCGTCCCAATCCAATGCTCTATCCACTGTACCACTGCCTGGCCAGGCGCAATGCCTCTGTTCTTATATGTATTTCCCTTCATTTCATCACATGAATTATGAAACAATAACGAAATCAGCAGGAGAAACCTATGAAGTATATCAAGTAAAGAAAATTTTCATTAGTTCCGTTTCTGGTAATTGGAATTTGCTTTTCTTATTAATAAAAACATTACCCTTTGTGTTTCAAGTACATCTGAGAAATCTGATAATTAACTTAGACTACTATCTCCTCAGATACTCTCAGAAATGCAACCAAGTTAAAAATTAAGAAAGGATATATAAATTAAAAAGTTTCCCTTAAAGAAGGCAATAAGAAACACAAAATAAAATGCACATGAGCTGAGCCCCTTTGAGAAGTTTTGGGACAGCTATTCCCTTGAAAGAGCCCTTTCCCCCTCTCTCCAATTTGCCCCAGGAGAGGTCATCAGCATCAAAAATGTAAACAGAAGTAACACTGCAAAGCTACCAAACAAAACAACCCCCTTCCCTCACTCAGGCCTGTGGCCTGCTACACATGCGCGACAGGGACACCTACTTGTGGCAGGCAGCTGCCGTGGCCCCGTGGTCCAGTCCTGTCTGTGAGCACTGCGCTTGCCTTGGCATAGTCCCAAGTGGCCATGGTGCCGCCGTTCTTGTGGCTCTGTTGCCAGCGACAGCAATAGCAGCTGGTGAATCGCTGCCACAACTCCACAGTCTTGCTTGACCAAATCCAGATGCCAGACATGATACCCACTAGGAGGCACATGAAGTACTTGAGCATGAGCTCCCAGTACTCCAGCTTGGTGCGCGGCTGGCTGGAGTCTTGGCCTGGGCACACGCAGGTGAGCGCAGCCTCCCAGCTCTCACAATAGTGCTGCTCAGGTAGCAGGCCATAACAATGCTGGCTGGCACTGTGTAGAGCAGCACGAAAGATGCCAATTTGGATCATGAGCTTCTCTAGCTTGTCCGTCTTGGTGGCACCCTGCTTGATGACTCTACACATGAAAAAAGCAACATGAAACCTGCCAGGACAAAAAAGCGTGCCCTGAGCAGGTAGAGCACCAGAGGGCCCAGCATCAAGCCAGGCAGTGAGTTCAGGTTCTGCTTGCCCACATAGCATATGCCAGCCACTGGATCCTCATCCATGGAGCTCAGTGCCACTTGACGCTGGGGATGGAGCTCAGTGCCACTTGACGCTGAGGATGACCCAGATGGGAGTACTGTGTATAGCCCACGATGGCCTCATTGCCCCACTTCATGCCAACTGCAAAGAACCAGGTGAGCAACAGGATGACCCACCAGATGGAACTGGCTATGCGAAGTAGGTGGAAGTACACCAGCAGGAAGACAACAGTCTGCAGCGCAGGGCCCTTCCTCTCATAGTGAATGTGGCTGTTGTGCTCACACCCAAACCTACCAAGAAGCCCAAAGACGCACAAGTAGCAAGCTGACAGGAAGATGATGGGCACTCAGAGTAATGGAAGCGTTCCACATATTTTTCAGGAAGGTGGCCACCGTGGTGGAGGTGGAGATAAAGCATGGCACTGACCACAGGCCGACCATAAGGTGGCGAACGTGTGCTCATCCAGGCTGGAGGAGGGCTGGTAGCAGGGCACTGCGCAGTTGGGTACCTGGCCCGTCTGTACCTTGTTGTAGAGCGGGTGCAGCTACTTCAGGATGGGCACCAATGGCTTGCGGCGCTTGCACACCTATGGGGCCCCAGGGGCGCCCGCGCCTTCCCAGGACAGTGCCCCCTGGTGGGCCCGACCGGGAAGAGTCTAGGGGGCCCTGTGGTGGTCTTGATGCAGTTGTAATCCATGCAGAGGACCTCGGCGTCCCCAGCACCGGGAGGCGGTTGCATTTCATGAGCTCCGGCCAGGGGAAGTTGTACTGCAGCACAAGTGGAGAGCAGCCGGCCTTGGCGCCTGCACGGAGCGGCAGGGCAGCAGAGGCTTATGATAGTCGGGTAAGCAGATGGGCGTGTACATGGAGCACAGGAACAAGAGCAGGTCCGGAGAGCAGTGGATCTTCACCAGCGGCCAGAACTGGTGCAACTCCAGGCCCGCCTCGTCCTGCGTGTTGTGGTTGAACTCACTGGTTGGGCATGTGCGTCAGGTTGTAGCCTTTGCCCCGGCACATTGGTACGGTGATCTCCTTGCATCCCGGGGCTTTGGAGGCGGCCACTGCCCGGCCTGCCAGCTGCGCCAGGAGCAGCAGCAGCGATGCAGAAGAGTCCGGCTGAGCCATAACCCCTCCCTCCCCTCGCCTCGCATAGCCCGCGCACGGGGCCAAGGCAGACAGGGGAAACCTGGGCCAGGGCTGCCCTCTCTGCTGACTTCTGTGCACCACCAGGCCTAGCAACCTGTTGGCTCTTCTTGTCTTCAAAAAATCCGCCCCAAAACAACCTGTTTCAGGAAGGCGCTGCCTCCCTCCGCCCTTAGTGCTTCGCTGGATAGAGTTGAGGAGGGGCAGTTAGGGCAGTAGCGTAGGGGAGGGGGGGCGGCAAGGGGGTCTATCATGCCCCGGGGCCACTCGCAGAGAGGCGCCAAATGGTCTCCAAGACAAACAAGAAACGAGTAGTAGAACGGGTCGTGCCCGGGAGCCAGTTCTGTTCACTACTACACTGAGTTAGGGCTCCGATTCTAGGGAAAGTATTCTTTAAAAAATGAAGAAAAATTACAACTACTCCCAGTTAGAGGGGAGTCAACGTCTCAGTCCCCGAAAGCGGTCTCCAAACCTCAAGATTAAGCTCTCCATTCTCTTCTCTCCCCTCCACCTCTTGAAACCAAACTGCTGACACCCCGCCCCACCCCACCTCACCCTGCCTCCCTTACCACTGGGCCCTCCAGGCTGGACCGCGGGGTCAAACAGATCAGCCCCCTCCAGAACAGTACGAAGGACCAGGGGGAACGGGGAGCAGGGAAGGCGCGGGCTCTCACCTCCGCGGATCCAGAGAGAAGATATTCTGCAGCTAGCCTGGGTTCTCCATCCCTGGGACACTCCACTCAGAAACGCGACTCAGAGCAAAGCTGGCAGCTGGAAAATTTGGCGACAGACTGGGTATCCGAGGAGGCTGCACATGGCAGCAGGTGGAGGCGAAGTCTCAGCGAGACGGTCTGAACGCGATCTCCACAAACCGGTCACTCACTCTCTCCTCCTACATGATGCGGGCGGGGCAAGGAAGAAGCAGGCCTTGCGTTCCTCCGGGGTCCTGAACCCGCCTGTAGGGCGAACACACTGGGACCCCTGGGGACTGCGGGTTGCGTAGCTGCACCTGCCAGCCATGGAGGTGGGGGGGGGCACAGTCTGTGGAAGGCCTGCTGGGCGCCCTGACTCTGGGGCACACGGTGGCGCTCTCAGATAGGTTTTTATGCTGCAAGTTTTACATGTCCTAAAAACATCTCTATCTATACTGTTCTAATTAGGTTGGAACACTGAGGTGTTTAGCGTACTTGAGATTTATTCACATGCTTAGAAAGAAGGTCTGAATTGTTTCCCACTCCCCCACCTCTTCCTTCTGGGAAGGAGGTGAAAAAAGGTTGGAGGGCCAGGGAAATTGAAGGATTCAGGACTGGACTCAAGGGGAGAGATAGGCTGCGGTTATTATTCTTGTCCCCTGAATTCCGTTTTGTACAGATTAAGAGGCTAAAAATGGCAGACGAACCCTCTCCCTCCCTCTTACCAACAAGGCTTTGTGAGTGTCCCGCAGATCAGTTATTTTGTGCTCACTCTGTTAAAGATGGCCACTGCTCTCAGGTTTACAGCTAATTGCCTTTATGCCCGGGAAGGGGCTTGGTTATGCTAATATGTGTTGGGGGAGGGCTTTTGCTCCCTCAAAAAGTTTTAAAAGGAGGAGCTAGGAGGCCATTTTGGGGAGGCGAGACCACATTCTTCTAAGCTGAGAGGAGGGCCTCATGTTGTAGCAGGGTAGAGAGGCCACATGGCGGAGAGGAGCCAGCCAAACTGGCAGAATGCTGAAGGAGAAGCCAGTTTGTGCAGGAGAAGGAGATGGGGAACAGAGGCGAGTAAGTCTGGCGAGGGACTCTGATTCTAGGAAAAAAACAGAAAAAGTCAGTGGCCTTGGAAGTCCTGAATGGAAAGTGCCCCCCCGCCCCAATGTGTATTTTCTCACCCACAGGTTGCGAGCAGGAATAAAGGAAAATGGCTCACCAGTTTTGGGCTCCACTGTTTTCTTTGTGATCTGTCCAAATTAAATTCGAACCTAAACCTGCATGGCTGTGATGGTGGCTGTGGCTACTGGCTGTAGAGAGAGAAATAACGAAGAATATGTGTATTAACCTCAGCCTCAGAGTTAAAAGGAATAAATATCAATAGCATCACAAACATTAAAACTACTGATAAATATGGTCTACATGTACATTAAGTCTTTTATTCCCTGGAATTCTACGGGTGTCCATACTTTATCTTTTGGGTTTTTTTTGGAAATACTTGGCACTTTGCGTCAGCAAATTTCCCAGGGTTGAAAGTAGTGGGAGTTGAAAAGCCATGAAATAACAGTCAAAAAGAAAGGGAAACCCTCAGTGAAAAGTATGTGCAGACTGTGAACATGCCAGGGGAGGGCGATCTGATTCTGTGTCCTTCATGCAACGCATATATTATTGGGGGTGGACAAGTGTTGGCTAATAATAAAAATTATTTGAAGTTGGAGAATGTTAATCACTCTCGCTGGAATTTATGCAGAATACGTGTGTTATTTCACATGGTTCTGACTCAAACAATGTTACATACTGGTTTGTAAACCTCTCTCTGCTTAATCAATAGCAAAATGTTATTTTTGCTTGATTAGTAATAACAGCATAAAAGTTCATCAAAAGAGACTTATTTTTCATTGTATATTTCATTTTATATCATTTGAATGTTTGCTTTTTTTACATATATTTAAAGACAGTTTAAAATATGGTGATTGTTTAACAGGTGTTCGGCACGGTGTTAAATAATTTGTTTGTGTTAGCTAATTTAATCCTCACAACAGATAAAACTGGCACTGTAATGACTTGCTTGAAGTTACTTAGTCATTGAAAAGGATAGAAATCAAAATTTTCTCCTGAATCATAATTTATTATCCAACAAACTAGAAAACACTAAATTATTTTTAAGATGCATTCTAAACACCAAACATTGGCAAACATTCTATTTATTAATTGTTTCAAATAGTTTTCCATCCATCCATTCAATAAACACCAATTTTTGAGTTAAAGACACTGCTGCTATACTAGACATGTTTCTACAAAGCCAAATTCATGAAATTTAATTTAAATTGTTATCCAGGGTATATTTATTAATTGATGAAAATACAGATGATGATGCTAACTGGCTACCCCATTTAGTGAATGCATGACATTTCAAAAGTTTTGAAGTATTGGTTTTGGATTCTGTCTTCGGGGAATAGTGACAGTGTTTTCATTCTTACTAGACTTGTGTTGATTTATACATGTATTATTCTGTTGAGACACTGGAACAGTCTTGATTAGATGCCTTCAAAAAAGTTATGAAATAAATGGATGAATGAATGATAACTGAGATTAACTTTTTAAACTTTGGCAACTGGCATTGAATCCTTGAGTACAGCTTACCTTATGAACTGTATCTGAGGTTGGTCATACACTGTTAAATGCAGCATGAGTCCAAACCTTGGCTCTTCCTTAACCAGTTGTGCCAAGTTAGGCAAGTCACCTAACAGCTCTGGGTCCTCTTTCCTCATCTGTAAATGGAGTTACAAATAGTTGTCTACCTCATAAAGTTGCACTGAGGGGTAAATAAATTGATACGGTAAAGGGCTTAGAACCATGTTTAGCACCTGGTAAATCTATATAGGTTTTAGTTTTTGTTTTGTTTTGTTTGTGAGAGAGACAGAGAGAGACAGAGACAGAGAGATGGACAGATAGGGACAGACAGACAGGAAGGGAGAGAAATGAGAAGTATCAATTTTTCACTACAGTCCCTTAGTTGTTTATTGATTGCTTTCTCATATGTGCCTTGACTGGAAGTCTCCAGCCAAGCCAGTGATCCCTTGTTTAAGCCAGCAATCTTCGAGGTCAAGCCAGCGACCTTGGGCTTCAAGCTAGTGACCTTTGGGCTCAAGTCAGTGACCCCGCACTAAAGCTGGTGAGCCCACACTCAAGCCAGTGACCTCGAGGTTCTGAACCCAGACCAATGCTGATGACTTATAGGTGAAGGAGCACAATATCCTAATTAGTCACAAGTTTAGTTCCAGGTTTGTAAAAAAGAGTCTCTCAATTCTATAAGAGGCGAGGAGTATCTGCTCAATAGAATACAGTATAGTGGGAAGAACACTGACTAGTTCATGGACAATCGTGGATTCAAGTCTCATCGTGTGAGAGCCAGCTGTGTGCCCTTGGGCACAACACTCAGTCTCTCTGGACTTAATTTTCCTCGATTATAGAATAAGGGGATTCAACCAGAGAGTCCTGTGGTAACTTTTTGCCTGTAACATTCAATGAATTCTGTGTTTTTGCTAGTTATTTCAAAACATCTACTACCTGAATTCCTGGGAAGAAATAGTTGGTGCTTTAAAGAGTGCCTTTACCTCTAGAGTGGGGCTGGAGAGAAAACTCTCCCCTTTAAAAAGATCCTCTAGTTTTTAGAAAACAAATGTTATCTTTTTCCAAAAACAGAATCCACATTAGGCTTTAATTACCAAAAATAAATCCCTGCTGTAACTATTAAGTGACAGTTCTTGCACCCTGAGCTCTTTTGGTTTGGGGATGCATTCCTAGAGCTCCCTCTGTCTTGCTATCAATTTGACAGTGGCATTGCTGAACATTGGTGCTGGGACAGTTTCTCGCCAAGAGATGAGAATAAATGGGTGGGGTGACCGCTTCTGCTGCATGGTGTCTTCGGGAGGAAAAAAAATATTGTCTCAGTGAGTAATGCAGGAGGAGGAACTATTCAGGCAAATCTCAGTCTGAAATGTCTTCCAGCCCTTCTTCGCCATGCAGAAGGAAAAAGCAGTCGCCATGTGGGGCTTAGGGACGCATGCAGTCTTGTCAGCCTGGACTCACTTCACTTATTGTCTGGTCTGCTAAATACTTCTCCAACAGCTGTGATTCTTAGAACTTTGAGGACTCAAACTCATTTCTTCTGCTCTGCCTCTTATTTTCTCTTGCTGAATTTTCACTTTCTAACCCAAGTGGGAGATCTGCCTCTCATTTTAAAACTCATTACAGAATCACCACTATTGAAAGGCTACCATGTATTGGGAGGACAGATTGCTTCTCACTGCTCAGGGTTGACAAACTCTATCAATAGCAACAAATAGCATGACAAGGCCCTGTTCAACAGAATTTATTTGCAAAGTTTAAAAAAAGCAGCACAGAAAAAAAAAACCTTGAGGTTCATATAATTCATGGAGGGTATAATATCTTAGGTGAAAATGGCAGACTACAAGTAGGAGAATAACAGCAGTGAAATTAATAAAATAGTATTCTCAAGAAAACCCCTCACCTAACCAAGCTGTGACACAGTGGATAGAGCGTTGGCCTGGGATGCTGATGACACAGATTCATAACTCATTTGTTTATACCTTGAATGATATTCCATTGTCTAGATGTAAAATATTTTATTTATTTATTCACATACTGAAGGACACCTTGGTTGCTTTCAGGTTTTGGCAATTATGAATAAAATTGCTATAAACAGAACCCTGACTTGGGGTGGTGAACACACAATACAGTGTACAGATGATGTGTTGTAGAATTGTGCACCTGAAGCCTGTATAATTTTATTAACCAGTGTCATCCCAATAAACTCAATTTAATAACTGTTATAAACATCCGTGTACAGGTTTTTGTATTGACTAAAGTTTTCACTCCTTTGGGTAAATACCACGAAGTGTGATTGCTGGATTGTATGGTAAGAGTACGTTAAATTCTGTAAGAAACTGCCAGACTGTTCCAAAGAGGCTGTACTATTTTGCATTCCCACTAACAATGAATTAAAGTGTCTGTTGCCCCACATGCTTGCCAGTATTTGGCGTTGTCAGGCTTTTGGAGTTTGGCCATTCTATAGGCCTGTAGTGGTCTCTCATCATTTTAATTTCCAGTTCCCTAATGACATCTGATGTACAGCATCTTTCCTTATACTTATTTGCCTTTTGTATATCTTCTTTGGTGAGGTGTCTATTCAGATCTTTTACCACTTTTTAATTGAAATTTTTTATTGCTGAATTTTAAGAGTTTTTTGTATATTTGCATATATCTTTTATCAGATATGTGTTTTACAAATATTTTCTCCAAGTCCGTGGCGTTCTTATTATCTTACATTGTCTTTCCCAGAGCAGACATTTTTTTTAATTTTATTTTTTTAATGAGGTGACATCAATAAATCAGGATACATATATTCAAAGATAACAAGTCCAGGTTATCTTGTCTTTCAATTTGTTGCATACCCATCACCCAAAGTCAGATTGTCCTCTGTCACCTTCTATCTAGTTTTCTCTGTGCCCCTCCCCCTCTCCCTTTCCCTCTCCCTTTCCCCCTCCCCCTGTAACCACCACACTCTTATCAATGTCTCTTAGTTTCACTTTTATGTCCCACCTACGTATGGAATAATGCAGTTCCTGTTTTTTTCCGATTTACTTATTTCACTTCGTATAATGTTATCAAGATCCCATCATTTTGCTGTAAATGATCCGATGTCATCATTTCTTATGGCTGAGTAGTATTCCATAGTGTATATGTGCCACATCTTCTTTATCCAGTCATCTATTGACGGGCTTTTTGGTTGTTTCCATGTCCTGGCCACTGTGAATAATGCTGCAATGAACATGGGGCTGCATGTGTCTTTACGTATCAATGTTTCTGAGTTTTGGGGGTATATACCCAGTAGAGGGATTGCTGGATCATAAGGTAGTTCTATTTTCAGTTTTTTGAGGAACCACCATACTTTCTTCCATAATGGTTGTACTACTTTACATTCCCACCAACAGTGTATGAGGGTTCTTTTTTCTCCACAGCCTCTCCAACATTTGCTATTACCTGTCTTGTTAATAATAGCTAATCTAACAGGTATGAGGTGGTATCTCATTGCAGTTTTGACATTTTTAATTTTAATGAAGTCCAACTTGCTAGTTTTTCTTTCATGCATTGTGCTTTTTGTGTGGTGTTTAAAAGGATGTTTCAATGTCTGGGAAACAAAACTCGAAGAGATCATTAGACTCCTGAAAAAAGCCTGGGGAGATGTCATGAGTGGTACATTTAGCGTGTGAAAGTGACTGCTAGCTCTGCGCCAACCCAAACCATAAGTACCAAAGATCTGCAGACCCTTCCTGCCTCTGTCTCAGTGCCCTGTGCTGACTGTGTCCTGGACACATCTGCCAGCATGGACCCACCAGTTTGACCTTTGTGAGAAGGAAGGATTTAGATTTAGTTTTTGGATATATCATTGCTCCTTTATCCTTGAAAATTTATTAAATAAGAGAATTTTCTAAGGTAGCAAACTATTCAAGTCTTTCTAACAAAGTTATTCAACCATTCTAGTTTTTCTAATGCAGAAGCAGAGGCAAACAACTCTGGTTTATTTTCAAAAGACAGTCAAGTTAAATATGTTTTAAAAGTTCTTTGACTGTAATGTAAGAAATTTCAAATTGTCAATGGCATTTGTAAGGAAGAATAAAAGAAAAACAAGTTATAACTCTTTGTGGACATGTAGAAGATGGCAATTTCCCAGGTCAGGTACCCTTGTTCTTTTTGTTTGTTTGTTTTATTGATTTTAGAAAGAGGAAGGGTGGCCCTGGCCGGCTGGCTCAGCGGTAGAGCATCAGTCTGGCGTGCGGGGGACCCGGGTTCAATTCCCGGCCAGGGCACATAGGAGAGGTGCCCATTTGCTTCTCCACCCTCCCTCCTTCCTCTCTTTCTCTCTCTTCCCCTCCCACAGCCAAGGCTCCATTGGAGCAAAGATGGCCCGGGCGCTGGGGATGGCTCCTTGGCCTCTGCCCCAGGCGCTGGAGTGGCTCTGGTTGCAACAGAGCAACGCCCTGGAGGGGCAGAGCATCGCCCCCTGGTGGGTGTGCCAGGTGGATCCCGGTCAGGCGCATGCGGGAGTCTGTCTCACTGTCTCTCCCCGTTTCCAGCTTCAGGAAAATACAAAAAAAAAACAAAAAAACAAAAAAAAACAAAAAAAAAAACGAAAGAAAAGAAAGAGGAAGGGAGATAAAGAGAAACAGGAACATCAAGCTGTTTCTGTATGTGCCCTGACTGCGGATTGAATCAGGAACTTCTGAGCTTTGGGATAACGCTCCAACCAATTGAGCTATCTGACCAGGGTAAAACCTTGTTCAACTATATGCCCAGTTCTTTTATACCAAGAAACTTTTTTAATTGTCACTTACAGGATTAACCTTCTTGACCTCATACTGCCATGGCTGGTTGTTTGTAACTGTATCACAGAACATCTGACAGCCCATCTTGTACTAAAATTGTTTTAATCTACCTCGATGGGGGCTCCTTTAGGGCAGAAACTAGTGGTTTTTACTACCTAGCCCAGAGTTTTTTATGTAGCAAGTCTCAATAAGTACTGTTGAGTTCATTTGTTAAATATCTAATAAGACTTACTGAGTGCTCAAGATAACTATATTTTGGAGGAGCCACATTTATAAAGAAATTAAAATAGGGAAATGAAGAAGGTCCAGGGAAACCATCCAAAATTCTCAAAATGCTGAAATATAGGACAAAAGAGGAAAAAAGAAAGAACATATTAATGATGTTCAACTGTATGGAGGTATGTTAGGCAGGATTGTTCTTTATTTCCCCAAAGATTAAGAGAAGAGGAAATGCAGGTACAATTGTAGAAATAAAATAAAGATTCAGGAAGCATGTAAGGAAGAATTTTTTTTAAAATACTTTGATTTTACAGAGACAAGAGAGAAAGAGGAACATGAAATTGGAAGTAACAACTCATAGTTGCTTCATGCTAGTTGTTCATTGCTTGCTTGCCTATGTGCCTTGACCAGGGAAGCCCAGGGTTTTGAACCAGCAACCTTGGCATTCCAGGCCAAAACTTTATCCACTGTGCCACCACAGGCCAGGCAAGAAAAAATTTTTTTCTTTGTTTTGTTTTACTTTGGGATTCTTGGAATCTTGCTGGAGGTAAGCAGAGGGCAGGAACAAAAATAGCTATGGTTCTTTTTTTCATCTATCAAAGAATGCAAAGCTAGGTTGACTTAATTAATCCCCATCAAAGGGAACACCCAGATGCTGAAGACTGGGCCGACATGTGGTGGCCAGTTTTCCATCCACGAGCACTTTGGTCAAATTAATGTCTAATGAGAAAATAATTGATTGCAAGAGAAACTCAAATCAGTGCCTGTTTTTTCCTTATCTGTTGGGTGCAAGAGAGTGAGTGGGAGGAGCAATAGCAGTGAAAAATGTCAAAATACTGCTTAGCCTCTGCTGGAAATCAGAGGCACAGACAAAATACATTTTGGGGGGTTGGGAGGTCTCTTGAGAATTTGCAACAGCTTATCTTAATAGATCATTTATGGAGTTGTTGATATATGGGAAGGGACATCCATCCGACGGGGGTGAGGAGGAACCAGTTAACAAATGAGGAAGGTTACCTACATGACGGCCAAGTCTCTCACTCTCAGTAAGTGAGAGAGAGCCCCAGACACTAGTCTCAGATTTCTATGCGGGTCCAGAACTCTTGCCCTCGTCATCTTGCCCAATGACCTTTGTACTTGGGACCTGCTTAAAAAAATCCTAGGTCAATTCCACCAACTCCTGGCTACTCCAAGGGCCTTTCTGTGATTGGCACGAATGCCAATTCCAAGATCTGGCCCACTGTGGCCAAAAGAACCTCTACAGCTGTTCTCAACCTTGACTGCACATTGAAATCACCTGAGAAGCTTTTCAAAAATGTTGACAGGTTCCACCCCTAAATATTTTGATTTAATTGGTATTCAGTGCAACTTCAGCATAGAGATTTGTTTTTAACTTTTTATTGAAGTATATGATGCACGTAGAAATGTGCTCATGCTCTAAGTATACATGGCGATGATCTTTTACAAACTGAAGATACCACCACCCAGCTCAAGAATCAGACCCTCACAGGCACCCCAGAAGCATGCCTCCAGATACCTTCTAGTCACTCCTCCTCCCCACCTCACCCCCCCACTATCCAGACTTTTAGATAGATAGTTCAAGCATAGAGATTTTTAAGTCCCCCAGATGATTCTAATGTGTGGCTACCATTGACAACAATTGTCTTAGTGGTTGAAGATATGAAAAACTAAACCAAAGCCAGATCCAGGAAAACCAATACAAGAAACCCAAATAAGAAACTCAAGCTACACTTTCACATTAGCTAGTCAACAAAGATTTTTAAAAGGTTTGTAATTTTTGAAACAAGTTCTTTCACTTACAAACAACTTTTCTTAGCATTTATCACTTAGTAAAAGAAAACCTGCCAGCCTCAGAGTTGCCAAAATCACATTTGCAGGATCCCTTCTATGTACCAAGTCCCTTTCCAAATGCTTCACTCATTCTCTCATTTCAATCCTCACAACACCCAATAAATACAGGTTCTCTTATTGCTCCATTTTACAGATGAGGAAACTTGGCATGAAGAACTGAAGTAACTTGCTCAAGAACACACCTTACCTGACAACGTTTAACTTTCAGAGAGAGTCTTCTTGCTGTGTCTCCATGGTGCTTTGTATTTTAAATGCCTATCCCAGCTGAGTTCTGCTATTAAATACCTGGGCAAAGATTAATGCCACACTGATGTCCTTCATTTCTCAGGGGAATGAGCTGGGAAGGTAGTAGAGAAAAGTCACATAATTTCTTACGTGTGCTGGAAGGAACCTTGATGATCATGTAGTTTTACTTCCTTCTTTTATAGAAGAGAAAACAGGCCAAAAACAGAAAATTTAAAAAAAAATTTTTTTTAATTTATTTATTGATTTGAGAGAGAGAGGAAGGGGGTGAGACAAAAACATCAGTTTGTTGTGCACTGATTTATGTACTTATTGGCAGATTCTTGTTTGTGCCCTGACCGGGGATCAAATCAGCAGCATCGGTGTATGGGAAAGACGCTATAACCAGTGGAGCTACCCCGCCAGGTCAGGAAAGAAAATTTTGGATGTCTTAACAAGCTGAATGAAGAAAATTAGAGAAAGCCCAAACCCAGGGGGAGAAAAGGCTGGGTAAGGTCTTCCCTGGGCAGGATGGAGTGTTGACCTATGCCCCTAAAGCTCAGGTGCACATGTTTGTGGCCTTTGTTAATACAACTTAACAAAATTTGTGGCCGGTGATGTTACTATTATTACTTAATGTAACCTTCATTGCATATTCACATGTGAATATTGTCATTTGTGTATTTAGAAAAGTCTCTTCCGGTACATCATGCTTCTAATCTAAACCAGGTAGAGAACTGATGGTCACGTAGTTATCTGAGTTGGAGACCGGATCCTCTCTCGGGTTCCCTGAGTCTGTTCAGTTGTTTGAATTTCATGTTGTGTATGATCAGCGTCCTCGCATATTTGTTCTGGCAACAGAAGGGGTAGAGCATGAGAGAAATGTCTCAGAGAAGTTTCCACTGAAAACTTGGTGTTACATGTGTATGTCTTACTTCTTCAGCACTTGCAGGGAGCAAAACAAATCTCAGAAAATGTAAGACTTGTTGATTTTCCTTTCTCTCCTCTAAGATGTTTTGAAGTTTCTGGGATTGTTCGTGTCCCTGTGTTTAGATCTCTCCTCACCTCTGCATTGCTGGGTCTCTCTGCTCCTCCAGGGCCCCACATCCCTTTCCTTACTTCGTTCAGTTTCCCTGGTCTTTGGGTATGAAACTCCTTTTGAGCCAGCCAGTGTTTGGTCTGTTGCTCTCTAATTTTTTTTTCAGAGCAATTTTCCCAATATAAATTTCACCCTCAATTACTTTCTCTCCCTAGAACACGAAATCACAGCTAAGACGTCGTTAGGGTGGGGGCAGCTGGCTACAGAGCCGGGAGGTTTGAGCCGGTGCCTGCTTGTCATTCTTGTTCTGTTTCCTCTGCTGCAGCAGCCAAAGTGCAGCCTCGTGTGAAGTTAACAAGCAGTGGAGGCATTTCCGTGCCCAGTCTCACTTCACCATGTGCTCTGGGTACCTATGCTTTAACACTGGCATGGGCTTGGAGGCGAGAAGCAAAATTAGCTTAATTTAAAGATGGCTTGATATTTGAACCCTGAGTAGTTAACATAAGTACCTCTGGTCTTCATCCCTCTGAATTACTGCCCTCTGCCACGTGACTCTGCAGTTGTGTGTGTGTGTGTGTGTGTGTGTGAGAGAGAGAGAGAGAGAGAGAGAGAGAGAGATAGTGATGGAGACAGAAAGGCAGGAAGGGAGAGAGATGAGAAGCATCAATTCTTCGTTGCGGCACCTTAGTTGTTCCTTGATGGCTTTCTTATACGTATGTGCCTTGACGGGGGTGGGGGTGTACCAGAAGACCGAGTGACCCCTTGCTCAAGCTGGTGAGCCTTGCTCAAACCAGATGAGCCTGTTCTCAAACTGGTGACCCCGGGGTTTCAAACCTGGGTCCTCCGCGTCCCAGTCCAACGCTTTATCTACTGTGCCACCACCTGGTCAGGCTGCAGTTGTTTTTGCCAAGAGATGATCCACAGATTCTGACTGTGACGTCTGCTTTGGTTGTTAGCAGATGTGATACAAGCAGAGGCTGGGAAGCATGCTCGTATCACTGTACTTCTTCTCTTGCATCTTCCCAGTGTCCATGAGAAGAGCATGCCTGGGCTGGCCCACGGACCCAGGATGAGAATAAGAGATAATGTGGGGCAGAGCTGCCCCAAGGAAGCTGCCCCAGTCCAGCCAAGCCTCGAACAAAACCATCCAGCTGACCCAGAGATTCACCAATAAACCCTGCCAAGCAGCACGTCTGTCTAGTCAATCTTCACATGAATGTAGATGCAGAAACCGCAGTAGGAAGTGATTGTTGTTTTAAGCCTCTGCTTTTTGAGGTGGTTTTCTCCCCACCAAGTGCAATGAGGTCATGCCCTCTGAGATAATTGTGATGATTCTATGAGCAACTAGAAACAAAAGCACTTCGCAAATGTCAAATTTGTGGGGAGTGAGCAAAAAGGGCATGGGCCGTTGAATAAGCTCTGGACCTGGAACCTGAAGACCTGAGTTCAAATCTATTTGTGCCCCCAATTACTCTATAAGGTTGGGCAGGTAATTTAAAATTTCTGGGTCTTACCATAAAATTACAGAGCTAGTTTGCAAACTCAAAATCATGACAGTTTGAGAGCATGTCGGAACTTCATTGGTAGAGAGCTAAGAAAGAAATGGGGAGGGTGGGAAAGAAGTCAGAGGACATTTTGTTTTGGTATAAATAAAACGTGATACCCATAAAAGGGACAGATATGTGGAGTGGGAAATTGGATGATTTTGAAGGATATGTTTGATCTAAGGCTGAGAGGTAGACTTGGAGGCCAAACATAGAGCCTCATTTCTTCAGAGACCTGAAAGTTCGGGATACATGAATAAGGGAGGAGGGAAACCTTGAACATGGCTTACAGAAGACACCTTGCTACAGCTCTTCACTTGAAATGAAGCAAAGCTGAAGACAGGAAGTAAGTCTTTGGTCAGATGCAGATACAACAGTCCAGGCTGGCAGTTCAATGCACCTTTCTGGCTCTCTCTTAGCTTCCTTTAAATTTTCTTGGTTGTGTACTACCTGGCCTTGGACAAGTCACCTATCTTGTGGATAAGTGAATAAAATATGGTCCATCTAATCACTATGTAGTAGTTACACGGTACATTCCAGGATCTAACTGGACACTGGGATGAAAGCTTTCAGATATGGCTCCTGAGCTGGCTACAACTCAGGTAAATAGATTTGTCATACATTGTCATTCAGGTCAAAACTTTTAGGACTCGATTCTTCTTCAGAGGGGAAAATTATAGCTCAAGGAGGTTAAGTCATTTGTCCAAAGTCACACAGCTTATAAGAGAAAGGTGAGAAATAACTTTTGTCCCTAAAATCTGTGTTGTTTCTACTGAACTATGGTGTATCTTCTTGTTAGCTGTTTGATTTTATTTTTAAAATGTTATTTTTACACTGTTTCTTTGAAGTACATTCCTGTACATAAAGTATTGTTAAGTGCTTGAGCTTCTGTTGTGCTCCGTGGAGAAGCTATGTGATTGTAAGTCAAATGTCCAGTTCTTAGTTTCTAGAATATTGGAGGTAGGTTTCTCTTTTGAATAAGAACTGAGCTTAAATATACAAAAATAATAGAATGTTTTAATCAAGTATGGGTCTTCTGTTCAATGGAATACTTTGAAAACATTAAATATAATGACTATTAAACTGTACAGGTAAGAGTATAAATTGTTATAGCTCCTC
The DNA here is from genome assembly GCF_036850995.1 of Saccopteryx leptura. Classification (NCBI taxonomy): domain Eukaryota; kingdom Metazoa; phylum Chordata; class Mammalia; order Chiroptera; family Emballonuridae; genus Saccopteryx; species Saccopteryx leptura. Next base: position 249,701,298 of record NC_089503.1, on the reverse strand, counting down.
CAGGAAGACAATTTGAAAATGTTTCAAAACTATAAATGAACATACTTTTTGTTCTAACAATTTTATCATGAGGAACTTATCCTACAGAAATATTCATAGATGTACAAGATCAGTCAGAGCAGGATTTTTTTCCTGGCAAGATATTGGAAATAACCTAAATGACCATCAATAAGGAGCAGGTAAATAAATTATGGTACCTTCCTTTGGATGGTATAGCATGCAACTGTGAAGAAGAAAGATAGCAAAAAGAAGAGGAAGAGGAGGAGGAGGAGAAGTATCTCTTTATGCATTCACATGGAACATTTCCAAGCTGTCGTGGTAAATGAAGATGGCATGATAATGCCCATGGAAGAAGGGCAGATGGAGTATCTGGGCATCCAGAAACAGATCACCATGACTTACTAGACTAGGGGTAGTGAGTTTCCTTTTACTCTGTGTCCATGCTTATTGACCATGTACTATATGGAAGGTGCTCAGGTATGTTTTATAGAATGCATAAAATTATATAGTCTGGTTGAGATCGTACATAATCTTTCAAGATAACATAACATAAAGGTGACAATCAAAACCATCACATAATCAGAGAATGAATGTGGAATCAACCTGATGCTGGGATGAGGGAAAAGTTTGAGCTTGAGGGGATCAGAAGTCTTCAGAAGAATTTCACTTGAGTTAGGAAAGGATTTCAATAGAACAAAAGGAGAAGACAAGATGGCGCTGCAGTAGGCGGACGTACCAACTCCCACCTCCCAGAACCAAAGTGGATTACAAACTAATTTTAAGAACTATCATCTGGAAAAACCAACTTTGGACTAAACTAAGAGGACTCTTCAACCAAGGAACACTGAAGAAGCCACACTGAGACTGGTAGGAAAAGCGGAAACGCGGAGAGGGAAGCCCAGCTCCCCGGAGCGAACGGCAGCCTGGAGAGACTCGTGTGGTGGGAAGTGAGTTTAGCAGAGAGGGGAGGGTCCTGAGTCCCAGGAAAAAAGCCCCAGCCTGCAGCCCCAGAGCCTAGAAGAGGTGTATGGACAGTATTTAGCTGGAAACAAGACAGGATACTGTTTATGAGAAAGAGTCTGATTTCTCAGACCTAGGATTCTTCTTAAAGAGACTGCGCAGAACACCTCTCTCACAACCACTCACCAGGGGCTCTGGGGAATGGGAAGAGAGGAGAGGACTGGAGTAGCAGGAAGAGAGTGTAATCTAGGAGGCACAGGGAGAGACATTTTGGGAGACAGCCACCCTAACCCTGGGATGAGTCACTCCCCAAATCTGAAGTGAATATTTTACCTGGAAACAGCAATACCAGCAAAGGGAAGCAGTACACCAGTCAAACAAGCTCTCCCGCGGCACTCAGAACAGAGCCGCTTAGAAGGAGGGACCTTTCAGAAGGACAGTAGTGTGTGTTAGGGTCTAAGCTGCAGCGCCCCAACCTACACGACTGAGAGCTCGCCGGAAGGCAGGCGGCGGCAGAACGCAGAAGCACGGTTCTGTCGGCAAGGGCGGAAGCCGGCTGGCCACCACTGAGGCCCAGGTGTGAGCTTTGTCTTGCCCGGCTGGGGAGGAGGGGTTGTACAAAAGTGGTAAAACCCAGCTGCTGGCTGCCCATAATCCAGCCTGCAAGAGAAGGGCGGGAACCCCGGAAGGGGTGGAGACCAGCCCTTGAGCAAGGATGCAGGAGCACAGCCTTGCCCCGCACACAGAACCGAGGCTTGTGGCCTGACTTGGGAGCCGGCTCCTCCCGCAGGGGTGGAGCCAAAAGCTCAGAACAGGCGGAGTCCCACTACTGAATGTAGGCACGCAGTCCCGCCTGGCCTGTGGAGCCAAGGCTTGCAGCCCTCCCAAGAGCGGGCTCCTCTTGCAAGGGCGAGGTGGAAGCCCGGAAACAGGCGGAGACCTGCAGCTGAGCAAAGGTGCTGCCACTGACCTCAGGGCCGAGCATAACGCCATCCACGGGGGCGGGGCGAAGGCCAAGGCCACCAAGGCTTGTACACCCGAGCACGTGATCACAGCCACCCCGTGAAGGAAAGGCGGAAACCTCAGCAACAGCCCAAGAGGGAAGACACCGGCAACGCCCATACCCAAACGCCCTACGCAGCAACAGCAGAGGAGGAGGCGGGCCTGCAGACAGACCATACCTACAGAACAGAAGCCAAACCCAGTGGACTCCAGTGGCCAAGACCTTCTTTTACACAGAGAAGGTGAGAAGGCAGAGAAATGCAACACAGATGAGTCAAGAGAAATCCCCAGAAAAGAACCTGAATGAAACAGATATAGCCAAATTACCAGATGCAGAGTTTAAAATAACAATTATTAGGATGCTCAAAGATATTAGAACAACAATAGATGGTCATTACAAACACCTAAATAAAGAGATAGCAGATATAAAAACGGACATTGAAATAATAAAAAAGAATCAGTCAGAAATGACAAATACAATATCAGAAATGAAGAACACAATGGAAGAAATTAAAAGCAAGATGGATGAAGTTGAGAATCGAATCAGTGAGTTAGAGGACACAATAAATGAAGGCACGAAAGCAGAGCAGAAAAAAGAAAGACTCAGAGTAATGGCACGGTAGGAAGCGATACCGATAAATCTCCCCCAAAACTCAACAAGATCTTCAACCAGAAACAGAAAAACCTATCCTTGGAGCCTCCAGATGTTTCGCAATACACCCGAAGGTATGGTCGAGCGAAAAATTGGCTAAATATATAATCAAACCCCGAAGGAAATAGGGAGTAAGAAATGCTCCGCCTTCCTCGCTAACCTAAACAGGGCAGCTTTCACTGGGAACTGAGAATATAGAAACTGAGGTGGGAAAAGGGGGTGAATAGATCCAGGCCGCAGCACAAACGGCCGAACCAGGCTATGGCACAGAGATCCAGGCCGAGAAAAAACTGTTCCTGTGGCAACCCGGGCAATACAAGCTAATACTCACGCCAAACCCCGACAAAGAAAGACAAGCGGGGCAGCCATTTCCCCTGATCTCCGGGTCGGCGCGCGCAGATAGTGGGCGAGAGATTCCTTCCAAAGCCCCGAGAGTGGGCGCCCGTGTTGTCCCACAGAGAGGCAGAGTCAGAGGCCTTTGTGTGGGCCGAAAGCGGAATCTCCGGCCGCCCCAGCGCCCTGGGAAAGCCACGCACGGGGACGGAGTGAGAGCCAATTCCAACACCAGAACTTTTCCGTGAGGGTGGGGGTTTCACTCAGAGGGTGAGGCGGCTGGCCTGATATCCTGATCTGCGCGCGCAGATAGTGGGCGAGAGATTCCTCCAAGTGCCTCGGCAGTGCGCGCCCGTGTTATTCCACAGAGTGGCAGAGCCAGAGGTCTTTGAGTGGGCGGAAGTCCCGCCTGATTATGCTAGCAGCTCTGACTGACTGAGCCTTACCTAGAGCCCTGTGCTGAGTGGAAATAGAGTGGGGAGTTGCCAGCTCTTTGAGCCTCTTACTATCCAGGCAGAGGCAGCAGCAACCCCATAGCTGGATTATCAGGCTACTAATTGAGGAAGGAAAGACTAGGAGAAAGGCTCCAGGAACACGGACTCTCTCACTGGCGGAGCCTATAAATGCTAATGAGCCTCGACTACCAACGAGACTGAAGCACAATACACGACATCGCCATAGAGACTTATCAACTGCAAACCTCTACCTGAGCATGCCAAAGGGGCAGAACCCGAGGTACAGAGTCACCGACCAGGAAGAGGGAGAGAAAAGAAAAAGTAAGAAGATAACCTCTCAAAATCAAGAATAATACGCAGACTTTATAGCCTATCCCATTTTATTATATTTGTTTGTTTGTTTCTCTTATCTTCATTCTTGATATTTCTTATTCCTCCTCCAATTTGGTCAATTAACTCTTTGCCGGTCTTACTCTTTCCTCTCCTTGAACTACACTACCTATAAGTGTTACATCTCCCATTATCTTTTCTTTCCTCTTCCTTTCTCTCTATGAGGGTTGCACTCCAAAACCCTTAACTCTCTCTCTCTCTCTCCTCTTTTTTATTTTTTCTTCTTTTAGTGGTTCCCTCTTTTTTCTCTCTCTCTTTCTTTTCTCCCTCTATATTAGTTTCTTTCTTTCTCCTTTACGTCTCCTCTCATTCAAACCGCAATAACGAACAATATCTTATCTGGGACTCAAACTAATGTTTGTGGCATTTTGGGGTGTTTTTACTTCACCTTTTTAACACACTAGCAGTGCTCCCATCCTGGCTCTCCATTTTATCTAGTTCTTTTTCCACTAAATAAAATAGTAATTTTTTAATTTGTCCCCCCATTTTCCTGTTTCCCTCTTATTCCTCTCATCATAACTCTTAGTCAACCAACACCTAAAAGCAAATCATTTTATTCTTGATCCAATTTTTTTTCTTATTTGCTTTTTGTGGGTCCATACGCTTTTTTTTTTTTTTTTGCCCCTTTATTACTTCTCCCCAATTCAGGCCCTCCATTACAGGCATTGTTTGTTCTATTTAGTACAATATAATTCACAGTTCACCGCAAGATTTTCTCAAGAAAGAGGGGAGACGAGAGGAGAGAAAAAAAAGGAGGGGGGGAAATAATTTCCTTTTTTTTTTTATTTTTATTTTATTTTTCTTTTTTTCATTATTAATTTTTTTTAAAAAAACAACTCTTTAATTTTTTTAAACTTTTTATTCTTTATTAAATCTCATTAATACTATCAACAAAACCACCCTCAGATGCCACTAAGAAAGAGAAAATCGAATATAATGGATACAAAAGAAAGAGAGGTAACACAGCTAGATGAGGAAAAAATCTATGGAGGAAAAATTTAATATATTGGAAACCTTGGAGCTAAATGACAGAGAATTTAAGATAGAAATCCTAAAAATCCTCTGAGATATACAAGAAAACACAGAAAGGCAATTTAGGGAGCTCAGAAAACAACTCGACAAACACAAAGAATATATTTCCAAGGAAATTGAAACTATAAAAACAAATCAAACAGAGATGAAAAACTCAATTCACGAGCTGAAAAACGAGGTAACAAGCTTAGCTAATAGAACAGGCCAGATAGAAGAAAGGGTTAGTGAAATAGAGGACAAGCAACTAGAGGCACAACAGAGAGAAGAAGAAAGAGACTCAAAAATTTAAAAAAATGAGATAGCCCTACAAGAATTATCTGACTCCATCAAAAAGAATAACATAAGAATAATAGGTATATCAGAGGGAGAAGAGAGAGAAAATGGAATGGAGAACATACTCAAACAAATAATAGATGAGAACTTCCCAAGCCTGTGGAAAGAACTAAAGCCTCAAATTCAAGAAGCAAACAGAACTCCGAGTTTTCTTAACCCCAACAAACCTACTCCAAGGCATATCATAATGAAATTGGCACAAACCAACAGCAAAGAAAAAATTCTCAAGGCAGCCAGGGAAAAGAAGAATACAACATATAAAGGAAGGCCCATTAGATTATCATCAGATTTCTCAGCAGAAACTCTACAAGCTAGAAGAGAGTGGACCCCAATATTTAAAGTCCTGAAAGAGAGGAACTTCCAGCCACGAATACTATAACCATCAAAGCTATCCTTTAAATATGAAGGAGAAATAAAAACATTCACAGATACAGAAAAGATGAGGGAATTTATCATCAAAAAACCCCCACTCCAGGAATTACTAAAGGGGGTTCTCCAATCAGATACAATGAACAACAACAACAAAAAAAGCCACAAGTAAAAGCTCCAAGAAGAACACAATAAAACCAAATTTAAACTGTGACAACAACAAAAAGAAAGGGGGGGAGAGGATGGAGATTAACAGTAGCAAAGGACGATGGAGTGCAAAAGTACTAACAAAATAGTGCGCTACAATGAACAGGGTAGGAAGCCTTTTCATTACTTAAAGGTAACCACCATTGAAAAAACCACCACAGAAGCACATGAGATAAAAAAGATAGCAAAAGAGGAAAGATGTATGGAATACAACCAAATAAAAACAAAAGATAGAAAAACGAAAGAGAAGGATCAAATAAGACACAAAACTAACAGAAAGCAATATATAAAATGGCAATAGGGAACTCACAAGTGTCAATAATTACACTAAATGTAAACGGATTAAACTCACCAATAAAAAGGCACAGAGTAGCAGAATGGATTAAAAAAGAAAATTCAACTGTATGCTGCCTACAGGAAACTCATCTAAGTAACAAGGATAAAAACAAATTCAAAGTGAAAGGCTGGAAAACAATACTGCAAGCAAATAACATCCAAAAAAAAGCAGGCGTAGCAATACTCATATATGATAATGCTGACTACAAGACAGCAAAAGTACTCAGAGACAAAAATGGCCATTTCATAATGGCTAAGGGGACAATGAATCAAGAAGACATAACAATTCTTAATATATATGCACCAAACCAAAGAGCACCAAAATATATAAGACAGCTACTTATTGACTTTAAAACAAAAACTGACAAAAATACAATCATACTTGGAGACCTCAATACACCACTGACGGCTCTAGATCGGTCATCCAAACAGACAATCAACAAAGATATAGTGGCCTTAAACAAAACAGTAGAGCACCTGGATATGATAAACATCTACAGGACATTTCATCCCAAAGTGACTGAGTATACATTTTTCTCCAGTGTACATGGATCATTCTCAAGAACTGACCATATGTTGGGCCACAAAAACAACATCAGAAAATTCAGAAAAATCGAAGTTGTACCAAGCATATTTTCTGATCATAGAGCCTTGAAACTGGAATTCAACTGCAAAAAAGAGGAAAAAAAATTCCACAAAAATGTGGAAACTAAACAACATACTTTTAAAAAATGAATGGGTCAAAGAAGAAATAAGTGCAGAGATCAAAAGATATATACAGACTAATGAAAATGACAATACGACATATCAGAATCTATGGGATGCAGCAAAAGCAGTGATAAGAGGGAAGTTCATATCACTTCAGGCATATATGAACAAACAAGAGAGAGCCCAAGTGAACCACTTAACTTCACACCTTACAAAACTAGAAAAAGAAGAACAAAGACAACCCAAAACCAGCCGAAGAAAGGAGATAATAAAAATCAGAGCAGAAATAAATGAAATAGAGAACAGAAAAACTATAGAAAAAATTAATAGAACAAGGAGCTGGTTCTTTGAAAAGATCAACAAAATTGACAAACCCTTGGAAAGACTTACCAAGATAAAAAGAGAAAGAACTCATATAAACAAAAGCCAAAATGAAAGAGGAGAAATCACCACAGACACAGTAGATATACAAATAATTATTGTAGAATACTATGAAAAACTTTATGCCACTAAATTCAACAACCTAGAAGAAACGCATAAATTCCTAGAACAATACAACCTTCCTAGATTGAGTCAAGAAGAAACAGAAAGCCTAAACAGGCCTATTAGTAGAGAAGAAATAGAAAAAAACATTAAAAACCTCCCCAAAAATAAAAGTCCAGGCCCTGATGGCTATACCAGTGAATTTTATCAAACATTCAAAGACGACTTGGTTCCTATTCTACTGAAAGTCTTCCAAAAAATTGAAGAAGAAGCAATACTTCCAAACACCTTTTATGAGGCCAACATAACCCTCATACCAAAACCAGGCAAGGACTGCACAAAGAAAGAAAACTACAGACCAATATCTCTAATGAATACAGATGCTAAAATACTAAACAAAATACTAGCAAATCGAATACAACAACATATTAAAAAGATAATACATCATGATCAAGTGGGATTCATCCCAGAATCTCAAGGATGGTTCAACATATGTAAAACGACGGTTAACATAATACACCATATCAACAAAACAAAGAACAAAAACCACATGATCTTATCAATAGATGCAGAAAAGGCTTTCAATAAAATACAACACAATTTTATATTTAAGACTCAACAAATTGGGTATAGAAGGAAAATATCTCAACATGATAAAGGCCATATATGATAAACCATCAGCTAACATCATATTAAATGGCACTAAACTGAAAGCTTTCCCCCTTAAATCAGGAACAAGACAGGGTTGTCCACTCTCTCTACTCTTATTTAATGTGGTACTAGAGGTTCTAGCCAGAGCAATCAGACAAGACAAAGAAATAAAAGGCATCCATATCGGAAAAGAAGAAGTAAAGGTATCACTTTTTGCAGATGATATGATCCTATACATCAAAAACCCCAAAGACTCCACAAAAAGACTACTAGAAACAATAAGCCAATACAGTAAGGTCGCAGGATACAAAATTAACATACAGAAGTCAATAGCATTTCTATATGCCAACAATGAAACATTTGAGAACGAACTCAAAAGAACAATCCCCTTCACAATTGCAACAAAAAAAATAAAATACTTAGGAATAAACATAACAAAGAATGTAAAGGACTTATATAATGAAAACTATGAACCATTGTTAAGGGAAATCGAAAAAGATATAATGAGATGGAAGAATATACCTTGTTCTTGGTTAGGAAGAATAAATATAATCAAGATGGCCATATTACCCAAAGCAATATACAAATTTAATGCAATTCCCATCAAAATTCCAATGACATTTTTTAAAGAAATGGAGCAACAAATCATCAGATTTATATGGAACTATAAAAAACCCCGAATAGCCAAAGCAATCCTAAAGAAAAAGAATGAAGCTCGGGGCATTACAATACCTGACTTCAAACTATATTATAGGGCCACGACAATCAAAACAGCATGGTATTGGCAGAAAAATAGACACTCAGACCAATGGAACAGAATAGAAAGTCCAGAAATAAAACCACATATATATAGTCAAATAATTTTTGATAAAGGGGCCAACAACACACAATGGAGAAAAGAAAGCCTCTTCAATAAATGGTGCTGGGAAAACTGGAAAGCCACATGCAAAAGAATGAAACTGGACTACAGTCTCTCCCCCTGTACTAAAATTAACTCAAAATGGATCAAAGATCTAAACATATGACCTGATACAATTAAGTGCATAGAAGAAGACATAGGTACTCAACTCATGGACCTGGGTTTTAAAGAGCATTTTATGAATTTGACTCCAATGGCAAGAGAAGTGAAGGCAAAAATTAATGAATGGGACTACATCAGACTAAGAAGTTTTTGCTCAGCAAGAGAAACTGACAACAAAATAAACAGACAGCCAACTAAATGGGAAATGATATTTTCAAACAACAGCTCAGATAAGGGCCTAATATCCAAAATATACAAAGAACTCATAAAACACAACAACAAACAAACAAACAATCCAATAAAAAAAATGGGAAGAGGACATGAACAGACACTTCTCCCAGGAAGAAATACAAATGGCCAACAGATATATGAAAAGATGCTCATTTTCATTAGTTATTAGAGAAATGCAAATCAAAACTGCAATGAGATACCACCTCACACCTGTTAGATTAGCTATTATTAAGACAGGTAATAACAAATGTTGGCGAGGCTGTGGAGACAAAGGAACCCTCATACACTGTTGGTGGGAATGTAAAGTAGTACAACCATTATGGAAGTATGGTGGTTCCTCAAAAAACTGAAAATAGAATTGCCTTATGACCCAGCAATCCCTCTACTGGGTATATACCCCCAAAACTCAGAAACATTGATACGTAAAGACACATGCAGCACCATATTCATTGCAGCATTGTTCACAGTGGCCAGGACATGGAAACAACCAAAAAGCCCGTCAATAGATGACTGGATAAAGAAGATGTGGCACATATACACTATGGAATACTACTCAGCCATAAGAAATGATGACATCGGATCATTTACAGCAAAATGATGGGATCTTGATAACATTACACAAAGTGAAATAAGTAAATCAAAAAAAACCAAAAAACAGGAACTGCATTATTCCATATGTAGGTGGGACTTAAAAGTGAAACTAAGAGACATTGATAAGAGTGTGGTGGTTACAGGGGGAGGGGGGAGAGGGAGAGGAAAACGGGGAGGGGGAGGGGCACAAAGAAAACTGGATAGAAGGTGACAGAGGACAATCTGACTTTGGGTGATGGGTATGCAACATAAGTGAACGACAAGATAACCTGGAGTTGTTATCTTTGAATATATGTATCCTGATTTATTGATGCTGCTCCATTAAAAATAAAATTATTAAAAAAAAGGGGGGGGGAGAAAAAGAAAGACTCAAAAAGTCTGAGGAAACTCTAAGAGAGTTCTGTGACAACATGAAGAGAAATAAAATCCACATCATAAGGGTTCCTGAAGAAGAAGAGAAAGAACAAGGAATAGAGACTTTGTTCAAGCATATCATAGCTGAAAACTTCCCTCAATTAAGGCAGAAAAACATCTTACATGTTCAGGAAGCACAGAGAACTCCATTAAAGAGAAACCCAAAGAAATCAACACCAAGACACACCATAATTAAAATACCAAAGCTAGGCTCTGGCTGGTTGGCTCAGTGGTAGAGCGTCGGCCTGGCATGTAGGAGTCCCAGGTTCAATTCCCGGCCAGCGCACACAGGAGAGGTGCCCATCTGCTTTTCCATCCCTCCCCCTCTCCTTCCTCTCTCTCTCTCTCTCTAACCCCTCCTGCAGCCGAGGCTCCATTGGAGCAAAGATGACCCGGGTGCTGAGGATGGCTCTGTGGCCTCTGCCTCAGGCGCTAGAATGGCTCTGGATGCAACAGAGTGATGCCCCAGAGGGGCAGAGCATCGCCCCCTGTTGGGCATGCCAGTGGATCCCGGTCGGGCACATGCGGGAGTCTGTCTGACTGCCTCCCCGTTTCCAGCTTCAGAAAAATGCAAAAAAAATAATAATAAAAACATTACCAAAGCTAAGTGATAAAGAGAAAATATTAAAAGCTGCTAGAGAAAAAAAGACTATCACCTACAAAAGGAGCCCCCATAAGGATGACTTCTGACTTCTCAACAGAAACACTTGAGGCCAGAAGGGAATGGCAAAAAATATTCAAAGTAATGCAGAACGAGAGCCTACAACCAAGACTACTTTATCCAGCAAGGCTATCATTTAAAATTGAAGGAGAATTCAAAAGCTTTCCAGACCAAAAAAAAAAAAACTCAAGGAATTCACTACAACCAAACCAAGGCTGCAAGAAATGCTAAGGGGTCTGTTTTAAACAGATCAAAGGGAAAAAAAAGAATATAGCAAAAGAGAAATACAATTTTAAAGAATAAAATGGTAATAAAAAATCACATATCAGTAATAACCTTAAATGTAAGTGAATTAAATGATCCGATCAAAAGACATAGGGTAGCTGTGTGGGTAAAAAAACAGGACCCTGGCCCTGGCCAGTTGGCTCAATGGTAGAGCGTCAGCCTGGCGAGCGGAAGTCCCAGGTTCGATTACTGGCCAGGGCACACAGGAGAATCGCCCATCTGCTTCTCCACCCCTGCCCCTCTCCTTCCTCTCTGTCTCTCTCTTCCCCTCCCGCAGCCAAGGCTCCACTGGAGCAAAAGATGGCCCCAGTGCTGGGGATGGCTCCTTGGCCTCTGCCCCAGGTGCTAGAGTGGCTCTGGTCATGACAGAGCGACGCCCTGGATGTGCAGAGCATCACCCCCTGGTGGGCGTGCTGGGTTGATCCCGGTCGGGCGCATGCGGGAGTCTGTCTGACTGCCTCCCTGTTTCCATCTTCAGAAAAATACAAAAAAACAAAACAAAAACAAAACAGGACCCATATATATGCTGTCTACAAGGGACATACCTTAAAAATAAAGATGCACATAGACTGAAGATAAATGATGAAAGAATATATTTCACACAAATGGAAATGAAAAAAAAAAAGCTGGGGTAGCAATAGTTATATCAGACAAAATGTACTTTAAAACAAAGACAACCCGGGTTCGATTCCCGGCCAGGGCACATAGGAGAAGCGCCCATTTGCTTCTCCACCCCTCCGCCGCGCTTTCCTCTCTATCTCTCTTTTCCCCTCCAGCAGCCAAGGCTCCATTGGAGCAAAGATGGCCTGGGCGCTGGGGATGGCTCTGTGGCCTCTGCCTCAGGCGCTAGAGTGGCTCTGGTCGCAATATGGCGACGCCCAGGATGGGCAGAGCATCGCCCCCTGGTGGGCAGAGCGTCGCCCCATGGTGGGCGTGCCGGGTGGATCCTGGTTGGGCGCATGCGGGAGTCTGTCTGACTGTCTCTCCCTGTTTCCAGCATCAGAAAAATGAAAAAAAAAAAAAAAATGAAAAAAAAAACAAAGACTATAGTAAGAGATAAAGAAGGTCACTACATAATGATAAAGGGAGCAATCCAACAGCAAGATATAACTGTTATAAATATCTATGCACCTAACATAAGAGCACCTAAATATATAAAGCAGACTTTGATGGATTTAAAGGGCAAGATCAACAGCAATACTATAATAGTAGGGGATTTCAATACCCCACTAACATCACTAGACAGATCCTCAAGAAAGAAAATTAACAAAGAAACAGCAGACTTAAAGGACATACTAGATCAACTCAATTTAATAGATATCTTCACAACCTTTCACCCTAAAGCAGCAGAATATACATTCTTTTCAAGTGCTCATGGTACATTCTCTAGAATAGACCACATGTTAGGGCACAAAAGTGGTCTCAACAAATTTAAGAAGACTGGAATCATATCGAGCACTTTCTCTGTTCACAAAGGCATAAATAGAAATCAACCACAACAGAAAAACTGAAAAATACTCAAACACTTGGAAACTAAATAGCACGTTATTAAATAACGAATGGGTAAACAATGAGATCAAAGAAGAAATTAAAAAATTCCTAGAAATGAGTGATAATGAGCATACATCAACTCAAAATTTATGGGACACAGCAAAAGGAGTCTTGAGAGGGAAGTTCATAGCATTACAGACATACCTCAAGAAGCTAGAAAAGCTCAAATAAATACTTTGACCCTACATCTAAAAGAACTAGAAAAAGAACAGCAAGTAAAGCCCAGAGCTAGTAGAAGGAAGGAAATAATAAAGATCAGAGCAGAAATAAATGACATAGAGGCTAAAGAAACAATACAGAGGATCAATGAAACCAGGAGCTGGTACTTTGAAAAGGTAAACAAGATCGATGAACCTTTAACCAGACTCACCAAGAAAAAAAGAGAGAGGACTCAAATAAATAAAATTAGAAACGAGAGTGGAGAAATAACAACTGACACAACAGAAATACAAAATATTGTAAGAAAATACTATGAAGAACTGTATGCCAAAAAACTACACAACCTAGATGAAATGGACAAATTCCTTGAAACATATAATCTTTCAAAAATCAATCTGGAAGAATCAGAAAACCTAAACAGACCAATTACAACAAATGAGATTGAAACAGTTATCAAAAAGCTCCCAAAAAAGAAAAGTCCTGGCCAGATGGCTTCACAAGTGAATTCTACCAAATATTCAAAGAAGAACTAACTCCTATCCTTCTCAAGCCATTTCAAAAATTTCAACAGGAAGGAAGACTTCCAAGCTCCTTTTACGAGGCGAGCATAATTCTGATTCCAAAACCAGGCAAAGACAACACAAAGAAAGAAAATTATAGGCCAATATCCCTGATGAATGTAGATGCTAAAATCCTCAACAAAATATTAGCAAACCGGATCCAGCAATATATGAAAAAAATCATACACCAGGATCAAGTGGGATTTATTCTTGGGAGGCAAGGCTGGTACAATATTCGCAAATCAATCAATGTGATTCATCACATAAACAAAAAGAAGGAGAAAAACCACATGATAATTTCAATAGATGCAGAAAAAGCATTTGATCAAAGTCAGCACCCATTCATGATCAAAACACTCAGCAAAGTGGGAATACAGAAAACATACGTTAACATGATAAAGGCCATCTATGACAAACCCACAGCCAACATCATACTCAATGGGCAAAAATTAAAATCAGTCCCCTTAAGATCAGGAACAAGTGTTGTATGAAAGGAGAGAAGGTTAGCACTCCCCTTGACAAGGATGGAAGAGGCTCTCGGGCCTAACAACACGCATATGGTTAAGGCATTGCCACCTACTTCGTGGCATCTAACCACTGTTTTTAAGAAGATGTGGCACATATACACCATGCTATACTATTCAGCCATAAGAAATGATGACATCGGATCACTTACAACAAAATGGTGGGATCTAGATAACATTATACAGAGTTAAGTAAATCAGAAAAAAATAAGAACTGCAGGGTTCCATACATTGGTGGGACATAAAAAGGAGACTAAGAGACATGGACAAGAGTGTGGTGGTTACGGGGGGCGGGGGGAGGGAAGGAGAGAAAGGGGAAGGGGTGGGGGAGGGGCACAAAGGAAACTAGATAGAAGGTGACGGAGGACAATCTGACTTTGGGTGATGCGTATGCAACAGAATTGAATGACATGATAACCTGGACATGTTTTCTTTGAATATATGTACCCTGATTTATTGATGTCACCCCATTAAAATAAAAATTTTTTATTAAAAAAAAATCAGAAACAAGGCAGGGGTGCCCCCTTTCACCACTCTTATTCAACATAGTTCTGGAAGTCCTAGCCACAGCAATTAGACAAGAAAAAAAAATGAAAGGCATCCAAATTCAAAAAGAAGTAAAACTATCATTATTTGCAGATGATATGATATTGTATATAGAAAACCCTAAAGTCACAGTCAAAAAACTACTAGACCTGATAAATGAATTCAGCAAGGTGGCAGGATATAAAATTAATACTCAGAAATCAGAGGCATTTTTATACACTAACAATAAACTGTCAGAAAGAGAAATTAAGGAATCAATCCCCTTTACCAATGCAACCAAAAAAATAAAGTACCTAGGAATAAATGTAACCAGGGAGATTAAAGATTTGTACTCAGAAAATTATAAAACATTGATAAAAAGAAATCAGGGAAGATACAAACAAGTGGAAGCATATACCGTGCTCATAGTTAGGAAGAATAAACATCAGTAAAATGTCTATATTACCCAAAGCAATTTATAAATTCAATGCAATACCGATTAAAATACCAATGACTTACTTCAAAGATATAGAACACATATTCCAAAAATTTATATGGAACCAAAAGACAACACGAATAGCCTCAGCAAGCCTGAAAAGGAAGAATAAAGTGGGAGGTATCACACTTTCGGATATCAAGTTATACTATACGGCCATTGTACTCAAAACAGCCTGGTACTGGCATAAGAACAGGCATATAGATCAATGGAACAGAACTGAGAACCCAGAAATAAACGCACACCTTTATGGAAAACTGATAGTTGACAAAGGAGGTAAGAGCATACATTGGAGTAAAGACAGGCTCTTCAACAAATGGTGTTGGGAAAATTGGACAGCTACCTGCAAAAAAATGACACTAGACCACCAAATTGCACCATTCAGAAAAATCAACTCAAAATGGATAAAAGACTTAAATGTAAGCCGTGAAACCAGAAGCATCTTAGAAGAAAACATAGGCAGTAAGCTCTCTGACATTTCTCGCAGCAATATATTTGCCGAATTGTCTCCACAGGTAAGTGAAATAAAAGATAAGATAAACAAATGGGACTATATCAAACTAAAAAGCTTCTGCACAGCTAAAGACAATAAGAACAGAATAAAAAGACAGACTACACAATGGGAGAATATATTTGACAATGCATCTGATAAGGGGTTAATAACCAAAATTTATAAAGAACTTGTAAAACTTAATACCAGGAAGACAAACAATCCAATCCAAAAATGGGCAAAAAAATGAATAAACACTTCTCCAAAGAGGACATACAGATGGCCAATAGGCATATGGAAAAATGCTCAACATCACTAATCATTAGAGATGTTGCAAATTAAAACCACAATGAGATATCACCTCACACCAGTCAGAATGGCGCTCATCAACAAAACAATACAGAATAAGTGCTGGCCAGAATGTGGAGAAAAGGGAACCCTCCTGCACTGCTGGTGGCAATGCAGACTGGCACAGTCACTGTGGAAAACAGTATGGAGGTTTCTCAAAAAATTAAAAATCGAACTGCCTTTTGATCCAGCTATACCAGTGTTAGGAATATACCCCAAGAACACCATAACACTGTTTGAAAAGAAGAAATGCACCCCCATGTTTATAGCAGCATTGTTCACAATAGCGAAAAACCGGAAACAGCCCAAGTGTCCTTCAGAGGATGAGTGGATTAAAAAGCTTTGCTACATATATACTATGGAATACTACTCAGCCATAGAAATGATGACATCAGATCATTTACAACAACATGGATGAACCTTGATAACATTATACTGATCGAAATAAGTAAATCAGAAAAAAACTATGGGGGTGAGGAGAGGGAGGGGGACGGGGGAGGAGAGGGGCATAAAGAAAACCAGTTAGAAGGTGACGAAAGACAATTGGACTTTAGGTGATGGGAATGCAGCATAAACAAAGGGCAAAATAACCTAGAGCTGTTTTCTCTGAACATATGTACCATGATTTATCAATGTCACCCCATTAAAATTAATAAAAAAAATTTAACCAAGGATGCAAAAGACCTGTAGTTGAAAAATTATACAACACTGAAGAAATTGAAGATATAAATAAATGGAAGCGTATACTGTACCAATAATAGAACAAATTAACATTCTTATAATAATGTCTATACTACCCAAAGCAATCTGTAGAATCAATGCAGTTTCTATTATAATACTAATGGTGTATTTCATAGAACTAGAACAATAATAAAAAAATTATGTGGAACCACAAAAAAAAAATACAGAGAAAGAAAGAAAAGACAGAGGAGTGAGTGGAGAAGCAGATGGTCGCTTCTCTTGTGTGCTCTGAGAATTGGACCTGGGACATCCACACACCTGCTGACACTACCACTGAGCCAACCCGAAGTCTAGCAATATTTTATAAGTACAAAATGACACTGCACTGGGCACTTCTGTATATAGGGTGAAAGAGAAACAGACGTCCTTACCCTCATGGAGCTTACTGTTTCTTGGGGGAGAGAGAAAGATTTCCTGATGTGGAAGGAAGGGTGAAAATTTTGAGAAACTGAAAGAAGATAGGTACTCCTAGAGCATAATGGACGGCATGAGCACTCAAGTAGGGCAGGGGTCCCCAAACTACAGCCCGCGGGCCAAATGCGGCCCCCTGAGGCCATTTATCCGGCCCCCGCCGCACTTCTGGAAGGGCACCTCTTTCATTGGTGGTCAGTGAGAGGAGCATAGTTCCCATTGAAACATTGGTCAGTTTGTTGATTTAAATTTACTTGTTCTTTATTTTAAATATTGTATTTGTTCCCGTTTTGTTTTTTTACTTTAAAATATGTGCAGTGTGCATAGGAATTTGTTCATAGTTCTTTTGTTTGTTTGTTTGTTTATTTTTTAAGGCACAGGGTCCGCCTGGAGAAGGGACCCAGACTGTGGGGCTGGATGCAGGTGTTTCATCCAGACCAGGGATGAGGGGGAAGGAAATGGGAGAGGGAAGAGGAGAGGCGACCCCCTCTCTCCTCAGAGTTCTTCCAGAAAAAAAGGGGGCCAAGAGAATTTTTCCACTTGGGAGGAGGTAGGGGTGCAGGAGGAGCCCGAGGAGACAGGTTTTGGGGGGGAGAGGTGGCCGGTAAAAGAACAGAGGAGCTCCGGAGTGAACAGGAGAGCTGAGAAATGCGGGCAGCGAGCTCTGAAGTGAGGGGCGGGGGGCACCTGTCACCAGCTTTATCGGGGGTCAGCTTGCCAGGGGGCTGCGGAGTGTGTGGGGGCAGCTGCAAAGAGAAGAAACATCTAGAGGGGAGACAGATTTGGATCGGGAAATACGGGGAATCGGAACAAGAAAGAAGGGGGTTCGAAGGAGGAAACAAAGTCCCGAGAAGAGAAAAATGAGGAGCTTCCAAAGAGACGCCGGAGTCCCGGCCGCTGGGTCCCGGATCCCGGGGCTCGGGCCTGGCTTCGGAGGAGACGTGGTGCCCGGGGCGCCGGCCGGGCCGGGTTGGGGTCGGTCCGGCGTCCCTACCTGGTACACGGAGGCCTTGGGCAGGTCCAGGCAGACGGTGCAGCACAGCACCGCGTAGAGCCGCTCCTCCAGCTTCCCGCTGCCGGCCGCCGCCGCCGCTTCTTGGGCGGGGCGTCGGGGTCGCCGGCCGCCTCCTGCAGCTGCCGGGCGCCGGCCAGGCCCGCTTCGTCCGGCAGCCCCGGCCCCGCAGCCTCGCCCACCGCCACCGCCGCCGCCACCGCCGCCGGCCCCGCGGCCGCCCCGGCCCCGCAGCCTCGCCCACCGCCGCCGCCGCCGCCGCCGGCCCCGCGGCCGCCCCGGCCCCGCAGCCTCGCCCACCGCCGCCGCCACCGCCGCCGCCGGGCCCCGTCGCCGGACCGCCTCCACCAGCCTCCTCTGCGCCGGCCATCGCTGCGGGCCGGCCCAGCGGGTGGTGCGCTCCCGCGGCTGGAGGTTAGGGGGGCCGCGCGCTGCTGCCGCCCTCTCGCCGCCGCCGAGACCCCCGCAGCCCCGCTCCCTGCGCCGCCGCTTCAGTGGGTCCGGCCTGCGCGTCGCCCCGCAGCCGCCGGGGCCCCATAGTTTTTTTTATAGTCCGGCCCTCCAACGGTCTGAGGGACAGTGAACTGGCCCCCTGTGTAAAAAGTTTGGGGACCCCTGCAGTAGGGTGTACTCACCCGTTCTGTGGTCTGTCCACTGGGCCGCCGCTGCTGTTGCTGTCCGGGGTGTTTGGGCTCAGGTGCTGCTGGTGCCAGCCCACCTCTCCGGCCACCGCGGCCACCGCTGCCCCAGGAGGGCTGCGCACACTCGCGTGCCCGCTTGGACCGCTTCCAAGACCGGCCCAGCCTTGGCTGCCACTGAGGGCTGGTCTGTGCCCTGGGCAAGTTTACGCATGGGCTTGGGCCTCCACAGCCTATGCAAGGGCTTCCGCCTCTGCGGGGGGGGGGGGGGGGGGGGGGGGGCTGCTCAGACTGCTTCTGGGGCTGCTTCAACCTCCACTGCTGCCATGGACGGGTCCGCGTCGCTGGGGGTTGGTGCACCAGCTCAGACAAGGCTTAGCAGCGACCACGGCTCCCACCTCCACGGCCAGACCCACACTCGCTCACTCAGATCACCCCCAAGGTCTCCTGGCTTCCGCTGCCACTGAGGGCATGCCCACGCCACAGACAGGTTTGGGCACTGGCCCGGATCTCCGCAGTGGCCGCTGTGACTTCTACCCTTGCTGGCGGGATCACACGTGCCCACAGGGACCCCCTCTGCTGTTGCTCAGGCCTCTGCCCTGTCAAGGACGGGCCCTATGCCACAGGCAAGACTGTGTGCGAGCCCAGACCTTCGCAGGGGCTGCAGTGGTTCCCACAATCGCAGGATGGCCCAGGCTAGCTTGCTCCAACCGCCCTGGCCTCCATAGCTGTGTCCTGGGTGTTACAGCCGCCCCCTGCCGCCTCCAGTCTCCCCGCCCTCTGCAAGCATTCAGCCCCGCTGGGGGGGGGGGGGTACACGGGGTGTTGTTGTGAACCATAAATGGCAGAAAGCCATTGTAGATTTGAGGCTAGGCAAAGCGCTGAGTTCTGCCCCCTCCACCTCCATATTGGCTGTGAGGCTGAGTATTGACACCCACTTCACTTGCTTCCTTGACTTGCTGGAAGCAATTTACATGCCCTTCCACTGACTCCTTGATTGTTTTCAGAGGTTGGTAGATTTCACTAGTGCATCCTGTTTATGCCTTGGGAAAGTTTCTGTTTTAGCCTTGGATGTGTTACTTTGTATCAAGGACTTCCTTGGTTTGCATAGGGCTATATAATAAAGCAAGCTGGGGCTATGGGGCACTCAGATATTGCCATCATCATTTGAAGAGTCTTCCCTGTCCCATTTTTTCTTGATGAAAAAGTAATAATAAATAAATAAATAAATAGATAGATAGAACAAAAGGATTGTGGGAGCCAGGCAGGGACTCTCTTAGCAGAGACTGCATTTAAAATGAGCAAGGTGACTTACAGGCAAAGAGGACCACTTTGCCTGGAGACAGAGAGGTGAGCTTACAAAACACTCAGTAACAAGAGCAGAACGGTAGGCTGGAGCAACACTGAGGAGGGCCTAGGGCACCAAGATAAGGAGCTGGAATTTTGTTTCCGTATTTGACCAGGGGCAACATGCACAAAACAATGATTTGGGAAGTGTATCTGGCCACCCTATGCTAGGTGGTTAGTAGCAGAGGAGGTCTGAGGTTAGGAGACTCCTGGAGACTTCAGCAGGAGTCCAGGAATGAGGGCGAGAGGCCCAAGCTAGGTCGGTGGCTGGAAAACTGGAAGAAGAGAGACAGATATTAAAGCTTTATTCTTCAGTCAGTCTTGCCTGGACACAACTTTGACATTGTCCACACAAGTGATGATTATCTTGGGTTTTATTATCTTGAGTTTTACAAGTGTATAATATTGCTGCTTGTGCAAGGACATGGAGGCCAAAATGACAACTTCGTTCAGTTGTGTCTCTGGCTGTTTGTCCACAGATTGTTATCGACTGAAAACTGGTGTCAACATGCTTCCATCACATTGTGGTGCGCCCAGCCTGCTGTTGTGCCCACAGAGAAGTCATGAACATAAATCCACTTCCTGAAAGCAAAGGCTAGAGGATAAAAGTGGTTCTTAAAAGTTATTTCTCTAGTATTGATAGAACTTCAATGGATGGTTTCATTTTTAAAAAGGGGGCTTACTGGCCCTGGCCAGTTGGCTCAGTGGTAGAGCATGGGCCTGGCGTGCAGGTCCCAGATTCGATTTCTGGCTAGGGTACACAGGAGAAACACCCATCTGCTTCTCCACCCCTCCTCAACTCCTTTCTCTCTGTCTCTCTCTTCCCCTCCTGCAGCCAAGGCTCCATTGGAGCAGGGTTTGCCCTGGCACTGGGGATGGCTCTTTGGCCTCTGCCTCAGGCGCTAGAATGGCTCTGGTTGCAACAGAGCAATGCCCCAGATGGGCAGATCATCGCCCCCTGGTTGACTGCCTCCCCGTTTCCAACTTCAGAAAAATACAAAAAAAGGGGGGGGCTTACTAAAATAATAACATGCAGGTTATTTTAAACCCATTAAAAATTGCAGTAGATTGTGGGAGCTCCTCCCCGGTGACAGGAGGACACTACGGAAAAGGGAATATGGTGTAGGAAGCACGGCTTTGCCTTGGGGGCCAACACCTGCTGTGCCTTCAGGAATTACTGGCTATTATTATCATTGTCTAACTGACATTTCCAAATATCTAACAATGACCTTGTGCTTTTTCTTGACCCTTTAATTATTTACTAGTTCGACTTCCTACCAGAATGTGCAATGCTTAAAGGCAGGTTTATAAGTTCTTTTCATTGTTTTTCTTCTTTGCTGGCAAAAGTAATACATTCTTACCACCCTCAAAAAAAAAAGTCAAAAATATCTGCCTTCATCTCAACCTCTAAAGATTATTTTTGTAGATTGTTGTTTCTATACAATCGAAATTGGGGCCACACTGAGGTTCCTTTTTTGTCAAGGTCAGGAGAGTAAATATTTTTGGATTTGCAGCCATGTGGTTTATCTGTCACAGCTACTAAACTTTGTACCTGTAACAGTGAAATTACCATACACAATAACTAAACAAATAGTATGGCTGTGATCCAACCATACTTTATTTACAAAAACAGGTTTTAGCCCATTTGGGCTGGTTCCTGTTCTGGACAGTACTTGCTATCTAATATAAATATAATGTGAACCACTTATATAAATTTATATTTTCTTATAGCCATATTAAAAAATTTTTAGAAAAAGAGAAATCAAATTTAATAGTACATTTTATTTAGCCCAATAGATCCAAAATATTATTTCAACTTATAATCAAAATAAATAATTATGAAAACATTTTACTTTTTTGTTTTTGTGCTAAGTCTTTAAAATTTGTTGTGAATTTTGTACTTATAGTACATCTTGATTAGAACTAGCCATATTTCAAGTATTCAGTAGCACACATGGCTAGTGGCTACCATCTTCAACAGCTTATCTGAAGAAGCTTCATAGTCTTTGTATGCATATAATTACATGCATTTTAAGAAACAAACGTAATATAATATGCATGCTTTTTTTCCACTGCATAATCTTTCTTGGAGATCTTTCTCTATTTTCTCAAGAAGATTGACCATTTTCTGTACACTTATAATATTTACTTTTTAAATTTATTATAATCTACTTTATCAGCTTCCTATCGTGGGTATTTGTATTTTTCTTAATTTTGAATTGTTATTTAAAGTAGGTCAGGGATCGTCCTTCTACATTCAAGTCTTGGCACCTGTGGGAGTATATATTTAGAATGAATTCTGAGGAGTTGAATTGATGAATCAAAGGCTATGGTGACATATAACTTTTAATAACTGTGTCCAAGCTGAAGAGCTGGAACTCTGTCTGTTTTCTTTTGTATCTCCAGCACGTTTGCTTTCAGTGGAGAATTATTAAATGAGTGGATAAAAATCGCCCACCAATGAGAGAGAAAGAAGGAGAGAGAGAAATGATATGGAATAAAGAGGGGACGGTTAACTGGATATTAAGGAGACACAAAGTGAAACTCCCTGGGTTGGTATCCTGAAAGGTGTTGTTTAATACTGAGTTAAGCTGCTCTGCTCAGGTCCAGTTCCTATCTCTTTCAGAAGTTCTCCAGGCCTTGGGTCTCAGGCTGTGGCGTTTGGTATTGCACTGGGAAATGGTTCTCTAAGTCTGGAGACCAGATGAGCCCCAGGCTCCCCTGTGGTGGGCAGAACAGAGTTTCCAGTTAAGGGTGAGGGGCTGGTAGGGGTTGGAGATGGTTAAAGGTGTTGTCTCCTCTCAAGGGCATTAGGGAAACCCCTGCTCTTCAGGGGTCAGACAAACTCTGGAATTCTGGGGTCCCATCTCTGGGGTGTCTCTGAATAGGAAACCTGCTGCCCTTTTGGAATGAGAGGAAATGCCCTCCCCTAGACCCTGCATCCTGTCACCACCGTGGCTAAGAAGTTTCCACTCTTTAGTGGCCAAACACATGGATAGAAATTATGACTATAAAAAATCCGAATTTATCCTGAGATCGTCCTTGTCCTCCTACCTGCTGAGAATTATTTCCTGGCTTGTCTCTCAAACCCGTGGCTCTGGCCACACTCACCGCCCTGCCTGACACTCCCCCAGGCAGCCTCCCTCGCTTGTTCTTCTCCAGCTCATCCAACCCTCCTACCAACTCAACCCTAGAAGTTGGCTTTTCTGTAGCCCTCGGGAAGGCAGGGCTTGCTTCTTCATCCCTCAGAGACTGTTATAGTACCTGGAACATAGTTGGCACTTAATAGATGTTAGCTGAGTACAGGGCAAAGTAATCCCCAGACTCTTCAGTTTGCCCTCCAAACTTCTATATGGAATAACTCTCTGGGCAAGCATTGATTGAGTGCCAGGCACTGTGACAAGTAAACAAGATAGGCAGGGTCCCTAAATTCATGGAGCTCATGACCTCAGAAACTTTTCTGACACTCCTGGATCATTCTCTACTTTTATTCACTCAAATATTTTTTTTTCTTTTTTGCATTTTCCTGAAGCTGGAAACGGGGAGGCAGTCAGACAGACGCCCGCATGCGCCCAACCAGGATCCACCCAGCATGCCCACCAGGGGGCAATGCTCTGCCCATCTGAGGCATCACTCTGTTGCTTCCAGAGCCATTCTAGCGCCTGAGGCAGAGGCCACAAAGCCATCCTCAGCACCCGGGCCAACTTTGCTGCAATGGAGCCTCAACTGCAGGAGAGAAAGAGAGAGACAGAGAGGAAGGAGAGGGGGAGGGATGGAGAAGCAGATGGTTGCTTCTCCTGTGTTCCCTGGCCGGGAATCGAACCCGGGACTCCCACACGCCAGGCCGACACTCTACCACTGAGCCAACCGGCCAGGGCCTCACTCAAATATTTATTGGACACCTAGTATGTGCTAACATTAGCTAAACACATACGCTCTAATTTAGTCCTCACAAGATTCCTCCCACAAAAGTCATATGGACTCCATTTTATACTAGAGGAAGTTGGACTAAGTAACTCACCCAAGTCCACAACTACCCGCAGAGAGTGGGGTCTGGCTCTGGCCCAGCGGCCTCACTCAGCATGTGCACCCTCTTTATCCTGCAGCTCCACGCCTGGCAAGGAAGCATCTGACCCCTGAGCAATGAAGGAAGAGCATTCTAGGTCAGGTATGCTCCTGGAGCCCAGCTGGAAAAACTGTCTGGGGAACTGAGAAGCTGGATAGTGAGAGAGAAGACTAGAAAGGATGGGAAGTAGCTGATGGCAGAGTTAGTTCCCTGAATTGCTGTTCTCTATACCCTAAACCTTAACCCTTGGGACCTCTTCTTGTAGTTTCTAAATGTCTCTCTACTCTATATGTGCTGCTTCTTCTTTAGATTTTATTTATTGATTTTTAGATAGAGAAAGAATGGGAGAGAGAGAAAGAGGGGGAGAAGTGGGAAGCATCAGCTTGTAGTAGTTGGTTCTTGTATGCGTCTTGATCGGGCAAGCCCGGGGTTTCAAACCAGCAACCTCTCTACAGGTGCTTCTGAATGGAAGCGCCCTGGGGTGCCCTGAAGAGGCGGTGGCTCATGGTGAGGCAGTAATAGAATCTAAAGCACCCAGGCTTACTTCTCAGCTTATGTTCATTTTTATATTCTGAAATAAAATAGAAGTCAGTGGTGCCCTACTCCTTGGGTGCTATAATCTGAGGGGGTTCTGCAGCATCTGTAAAAGAGCAGCAACCGCTTCACTTTCAGGTGTTTATTAACCTTCAGTTCAAGTCCGGAGTCTCCACTTCCTCCTGCTCCTAGACTTCTCCCAGCTGCCAAACCGTCTCCCCACCAAGGCCATGCCTTTGGGAGCAGGAAAAATTAAAGAACAAGAGTAAGTTGTTTTGATTAAATAAAAGCTAATAGATCCAGCCAAAATGATTGTAATCAGAACCACAGACACCCTACCAGCTAAGAGGGGAAACTTCTGTGAACTAATCATGCTCCCACTCTCCTCTCTTTTTCTGCTCCCTTTGAGCGGTGGACATTTCTGCCTTGGTGATGTTTAAAATCTTGCCATAGGCAGGAACACAGAGGGAAAAATATCCCTGCCTATAAACAAGGAAAAGTTTAATGAAAGGGACTTAGAATTTTGAGACATATTGGAATTGGCAGCAGGAAAATCTAACGCTGTGGAAATAACGACCAGGCATTAGGTCATTCTGGGCAAGGAAGCCATCCTGCATAGACTTAAAAATGTTGCCTCAGCCTCTTTCCTCCCCAACTTGAAGCCGCAGAAGAAGATTCAGGGATCCTTATTATTAACAGGGAATTTGAAGAGATACAAAGTGAAAACACAACTCTTTGGACCTCTGGGAGATTTCAGTGCAGCAGGAATAACACCTGTGCAGGAGCAGCTATGGGGCCTTGTGGATGGTGACTCCCTGGGATCCTGTCGTAGCCTCTGCCTGTGCTGTTCTCTGCCCAGAGTTCAGAGCTGAAGTCTCACTGGTAAAGTTTCCATCTAAAAACGCTAAAGGGTCTTCCATGATCTTCCACATGGCTCACTCCACTCTGACCAGCATCCTAGTTCATCTACCAGAAAATTTTTTTTAATTTTATTTTATTTAATTTTATTTTATTTATTTATTTATTATTATTATTTTTTAATTTGTCCGAAGCTGGAAAGAGGGAGGCAGTCAGACAGACTTCCGCATGCGCCCAACTGGGATCCACCCGGCATGCCCACCAGGGAGCGATGCTCCGCTCCTCTGGGGCATTGCTCTGTTGCAACCAGAGCCATTCTAGCATCTGAGGCAGAGGCCACAGAGCCATCCCCAGCGCCCGGGCCATCTTTGCTCCAATGGAGCCTCGGCTGAGGGACAGGAAGAGACAGAGAGGAAGGAGAGGGGGAGGGGTGGAGAAGCAGATGGGCACCTCTCCTGTGTGCCCTGGCTGGGATTCGAACCCGGGACTCCTGCACGCCAGGCCGACGCTCTACTGCTGAGCCAACCGGCCAGGGCCAATTTTATTTTCAATTACAGTTTGCATTCAATATTATTTTGTGTTAGTTCAGGTGTACACACAGTGGTTAGACAATCATATACTTCACAGAGTGATCTCCCCGATCTTTTAAATTCCCACCTGACACCATACGGAGTTATTACAGAGTTAGTGTCTACATTTCCTGTGCTGTACTTTATGTCCCAGGACCACTGGAGAATTTAGATACTAAGTTCATCCTGGGAAATCTGGACCCGGGTCCCCTGCCCTGCTGGAATGCAGACAAAGAAAGAATAAACGCAAAAGACAGGAAGTGGCTCCGTACACAGTGAGCTGGAGGAGACACTGGGAGAGCTTCCTGGATTCAGAGTAGTCACAGATTCATTCTTCCCTAGCCACATTCAAAAAGTCACCGTGAGGACTGTCTTTCCTCACTTACACTCCATGATGGGGGTGCTGATGATGCTTTCCCACCTCAAAGTCAGCGTAAGACACCTGACAATGAGCCATCCATACTCTTGGTGTGTCTACCTGAACACATCTGCTCCTCCCTTCCACTTCTCTGTGGTCACAGGCAGACCTTGGAGACAGTGTGGGTTCGGTGCTAGACCATCACAATAAAGCAAATGATCGAAACAGCGAGTCACACAAATTTTGGTTTCCCAGTGCGAATAAAAGTCATGTCCACACTATACTGTAGTCTGTTAAGTGTTTAATAGCATCATATCTAAAATACAATGAACATATGTTAATTTTAAAAAAAGATCTTATTGCTAAAAAAAATGCTAAGCATCTTCTGAGCCTGTTGGGAAAATGGTGCTGATAGACCTGCTTGACACAGGGTTGCCACAAACCTTTCCTTTCCTTTGTAAAAAAGACAATATCTGCACAGCGCAATAAAGAGAAGTACGCCTGCATTGCTTCTCTTTTCCAGATGAGGAGGCTGGGACCCAGGAGTTGATTTACACAAAGACAAAGAGCCAGTTTGAGGAGAGGCCTGGGCTGGCCAAGGTCTTCCAAACCGCACTTCACGGCATCTTCTGCTCTGAAATGCTGTCTCCTCCTCGATCCAGCTTTAATCCCCCAAGCCCAGTTCTCTTTGCCTCCATTTCATCCTGCCAGTGGATCGTGAAGCCCTGAGTAAAAATGCAGAAAATGGTTCATTTTAATTTATCTATTTCACTTCTAGATATTTACTTCAGAGAACACATATGCCCTCAGAAAAGGCTTGGATATGAATTGTTTCCCCATCTTTATTTATAATATTCAAAAACTGAAAACAGCCCAGGTACCCACTGATAGATGACTACACAAATTGTGGTAAGGTCATGCAATGGAGGATTACTCACCAATAAAAAGAAACAAACTATTGGTACAGGAGACAGCACGGATAAATCTCACAGACATTGTGCCGAGTGAAACAAGCCAAACACAGAATATAAACCACATGGTTTTTCTTATGTGAAGTTCTAGAACAGGCAAGAAATCAAATCAGCATTGACTTACGGGGGCTATAAGGATGGGGGATGAACGGTGTTTGGGACGAGGAGAGGAGTAATGGGAAGCAGCAGGAGGGAACATTATGGGTGATGAAAATGTTCTGTATCTCGATGGGGGTGGGAATTACAGGGTGTATGCATTTGTTAGAATTGATCAATCTGTATACTTAAGATCTGTCCACTTCAGTATTGTAAGTTATATCTAAATTTTAAAAATAGGATAAGAGGTAGCACATGACTGTTGCAACACTTTATACAGAGAAGGAAATAAGCACAAATTATTTTCCCACATGCAGATTTCAAATCTCAGTGCTCACTGCTGTTTATTATTTCCTGCACTAATCCTCCAAAGACTCTTTCTAGGTGTACAGATGCACATAAATGGGCTCACACTGTCCACTGGGCTGTAGCCTGGTCCATAACATGTAGCACTGAGGGAAGGCTTTATGTGACATAAGCAAACAGCTTGAAATGACTATTTCTGAGTGTCAAGCATTTCCTATTTTCATGTTAAATATTGTCCTTCCATGTTAGATTGCTCAGAAAGATTCTTGTGGATGCTGCTAAGAGGCAACAGAATGTTCTAGTGACAGCATGTTTTTCTAAATGGTGTTTGGGTTTGGCTCGAGCCCCTTGCCCGTTCAATGCAGCATGCTCCTTCAGGGTGACATCAGCAGGCCCTGGCCCTGACCGTCTCATTTCCCCCTCCAAGTTTTCAACTAAAATGTACCGAAGGATTTTTCTTCTTTTTGAAAGCTATTTCCGTGAAGGCGTTTGATGTTGCATTTTACTGTAAAGAAATTCCTTCATAACTTCTATTTGAGTGCTATTGTTTTACTATTTGCTAATTTTCCCAGTTGTTTTGTATGTCCTATTTCGCTGTACAGAGAGAGGCATTACATGTTGACACAGAGTGATGTGACATAAATATGTCACTCAATTGGACCAATGTGATGGAAAGTCTAACTGCAGAGGGTCGGTCCTGACTTTGTACCTGTTGGTGCTCTCCCTCGGTCAAGGTCACAGCGATCTTTGAAAAAGCAGGCTTGCCGTGGAGTGCTGGGCAGCAGACAGGGAGAGTGGGAGAGGCTGCCAGTACTCTCACTCCTCCGGGTTTGGCTTCTGGGTAAAGTTTGCATCGAAGGGCATTGGGTTCAGCTTACTGACCAGCAGTTTCAAGTGCCCTTCGATGGGCCCCCACAGAAAGTGCTGGTTCACACAGCCAGCAGGTCAGCAGTGAAAGAAGTCTGACTCCCTAGGAATTGTGAAAGTAGCTCACCTCCCCAGGCGGGACACAACCCACTTTCCTACAAACACCTGAGAGCGCTGAGCTCTAAAGTGGGGGAGTCCAAAAGGGAATGTTGCTGAGCAGGAAGGAACATTGGAATTGCCCATTGTGTATCTTTGTAATCTTACCCTTTCCGATTTTGATTTTTATGTGAGAAGGTTATATGTATTTAATACATTAGTATTTTAGTACACACATAGATTTTATTAGTTAGTAGAACTATATTGGAAAACCATGCTTGAAAATTGTTTGCTGACATGGGTTCAAAACCAAAACAGCATGGAGACTCTCTCATAGGAGAAGAGGAACAGCGGTGGAGGTGGTGGCAGTGAGAGCCCGCCCCGAGGTTCCTAGGATCCAAAAGATAAACCTGCATTTGCCTGGGTCGTGGTTCAGGGAGAGGGGAACCAGAAGATCAGTACAACTGAATTGCTCTCCGCTGCTCCTCCCACGGAAATAACACCCTGTGAGACTGCCTGAGAATCCGACAGGTCGTGACCCTCACGGAACAGCCCTCTCATCCCCTGAGCAGCCCCAGGCTGTGGCCCCAGCGATTCAGACAGACCAGCTCTCCTTCCCCATGTCATGAGCTCTGCTGTTCAAAGGAGCAAATGGCAAAAGACATTAAAATGTTGATCATCGCTTGTTCTATAAGAACTGCATGCTAAAACTGTTAAGGAAGTCCTATTCTTCAACCGTCAATGATGGAGATTTAAGCAAATCTGGTATTGGTGAGGTTAGAGAATCAGGCATTTCCATATACACCCAGTGAAACTGTAAACTGGCAAAATCTTTCTGCATGCAATTTGAAAATACTCACCAAGTGTTTAAAATATATATAGATCTACCTAGCCATCAACTTCTCGCCTCTGGTGGTTTTTTAAAGGAACTAAGCAAATTTGTAAATAAAGGTTTAAATACAGAAAACCTTGCTCTTCAACTACTTATTCATTCCACACACATTTATTGGTGTTTTCATGAGGCAGACACTGTGCTACATGCTGCAACATCACACAGAATAAAATAGGGCTGCTGCCCTCCTGCAGGTCATTAATGATCATTGCAGTGTTATCATAGGGAAAACTCAGAAGCTAATAAAATAACTAAAATTACTTTCCTTTTGCAGCTATGAATTACTATGCAGTCATCATAAATGGTATTGTGGAAGACACTGGAAAATATTCACATTAGGTGGTTAAGTGGGAAAAAGCAATTAACAAAATAGTGTGTACGATATAAGCCTTCTCATGGCCTTCTGTCATCAGAGAAGAGTCACAGCTCAGCCTAGCATTTGAGCAGAGGCATCTTGAAATGAAAAGACTTTCCTTTAGTGAGAAACAAAACAGAATAGAACGTAAAAGTATTGGGAAATATAGCCATCATTTCTTCCTGCTTCATGAATGTCTTCTGAGGATAACTCTAGGCAGAATTAGAGGAGTGGGTAACAACAGACTTGATGGAAGGTTCTGAGAGGCAGTAAGACATCTCCAAAGAACTACAGCCCAAGGACGAGTCAGTAAAACACTGATGTGTTGTGGGAAAGACTCACTGGCAGTTGCTGGCTTTGAGCTGGAGGAATGGGGCAGCATTTGGAAACTAAAAAAAGACCTTCCAGGAAAAAACACAGACCTGCTGTTCCTGAAAAAGGTAAAAAAATGAAAATTTCCCTGGAACCTCTAGGAAACAATGCAGACCTGCTGCTCCCTTCAAAAGGTAAGAAAACAAAATTTCCCCTAGAATGTCCAGGAAACAGTGCAGACCTGCCACACACCTTGCTTCTCGCCCAGGGAGACCCACTGTGGACTTCTGAGCTCCAGAGCTGTAAGAGATTAAAACTTGTTTATATAAGCTGCTAAATTTGTGGTAACTTATTTCACAAGCAATAAGAAATTAAAACAAATGAGTGCGTTTCAATGTTTCCATTAGGGATATAGTATAATATTGGTTATATTTAAACTCAGTGTTTAGCTTTTCAGGATATTCATACTTTTCACAGGTGAATTGTATAATGTCTTGAAAAAGGCTAACTTTTTCTGTAGTAACTGCCTCAGTTTTGTTTGCTTTATTTTTGAAATACTACTGCCTTTGTGAGAAAGTTAAATGAGAAATACTTTTTCCTGAGACCTGGAGTGTGTGGGATGTCTTTATGCTACTTTCATATTTGATACCTATTTGGCTCGGTACAGAATTCTACATTGAAAAGTACATATTTTTTAAAAAAATGGAAAAAGAAAAAGAACTACAGCCCAGCTGAAAATAAGCACCTCATCCAATATTGAAAAAGAACCAGTGTAATAAAACTGCCTAAAGCCAAGGATGAGAAGAGACTCTTAAAAACAGTAAGAGAAAAATGACACTACAAGTGATCACCAGTGAAAATAACAGCTAACTCTCATCAGAAACTATGTAGGCCACTAGTCAGTGGGATGATATTTAAAAAGCTGAAATAAAAATGATAGAATTGTAAATTCAGCAAAATATCCTTCAAAAAAATAGAGACATTTAAAACATATAAACAAAAACTGAGATAACTGGTCATTAGTAAACCTACCCTATAAGAAATACTAAAGGGAGTCCTTCGAACTACGTAAAAGGACACTAAATAGTAATTCAATTAACATTAAGTGATAAAGGTCTCACCATTGGCCATACTAAGTGCCAGGAATATGGAGAAAAAGGCCAGACATGCCACACACTTAGGACAGCTCTACTAAAGGCTTCCAAGATCTTTTAAGACAATATCAAGGTAGGAACAAGCATTAAATACTATGACTCTGTAGGATTTATCATCAAAATGCAAGGTTGGTTTAACATCCAAATATAAATCAATATAATATGCCATATTAATAACTAAAGGACAAAAACTATCTCAATACACAGAAAAAGCATATGACAAAATGCACCACTCTGTGATTAAAAATAACAAAGCCTCAACAAACTGGGATAGAAGGGAACTTCTTTACCTCATAAAGGGCATCCATGAAAAACACCATATTGGTAGTCAAAGACTAAATGCCTTCTCTGTTACACCACAGCAAGGATGTCTGCTTTCATCACTTTTGTTTTAAATTGTACTATAGGTTCCAGTCAGGGCAAGAAAAAGAAAAGGTATCCAGATTTAAAAGGAAAATGTATATTTGCAGATGACATAATCTTGTATATAAAAAATTCTAAGAAATTTTCTCTCTTTCTCTCTCTCTCTCTCTTTCACACACACACACACATACACAGAAACTGTTAGAATCAACAACAAGTACAAGATTGCAGGATACAAGGTCAATATACAAAAGCAAATTGTATTTCTATACACTACCAAACAATCCAAAATGAAATAAATAAAACTATTTTTTGCAATAGTAGAATACTGATAGATAAGTTTAATAAAATAAATACAAAATTTGTACACTGAAAAATAACATTTAAAAATTAAAAATCTAAGTAAGTGAATAGATAGCACATGTTTTTGGCTCACAAGAAATTATTAAGATGACAATACTCTCAAACTGACCTACAGATTTAATGCACTAGCTATCAAAAATCCTTGCTGGACTTTTTGGTGAAATTGGGAAGCTGATTCTAAAATTCAGTTGGAAATGGGAAACACATAGGGTAGCCAAAACAATATTAAAAAACAATAAAATTGGAGGACCCATAATCTTCAATATCAAAGCTTACTACAAAGCTATAGGAATCAAGACTACTATTGACATCAAGAGAGGCATGTAGATCAATGGAATGGAACTGAAAGTCTAGAAATGAACCCTTACGTTTATGGTAGATTGTTGGCAGTGATGCCAAGACAATTCAATGGGAGAAATAATAGCCTTTTCAACAAATGGTGCAGGAACAATTGGATGTCCACATGCAAAGAACCAAATTGGGTCCTCATCTCCCACCAGACACAAATAACTCTAAATAGATCAAAAGACAAACTGTAAGGCTTAAACGATAAAATATTTTTAAAACATAGGAATAAATCTTTGTAACCTTGGGTTAAGCAAAGCCTGTTAGAAATAGCACCAAAAGTACAAATGACAAAATAAGAATAGAAAATGGGATTTTATCAAAACTAAATGTTTGTCCTTCAAAAGATACTGTCAAGATGGAAAATACAATCTATAGGAGAAAATATGTGATAAGAGAATTATATCCAGAATATATAAAGAACACTTATAATTCAACAATGAAAAAGACAGCCCAGTTATAAAATGGGAAAGGATTTGAATAGACATTTGTCCAAGGATATAACAAGGTCAATAGGTACATGAAACTGTGCTCAGTATCATCGGTCATTAAGGAATTGCTAATCAAAACCACAATATGATGTCATGTCATATCCACAAAAATGGCCATTGTTGTTGTGAGTCGGAGGCGCAGAGAGAGAGATCAACAGATGAAATCATCAAGGACTAGCAAAGGACCACCGCTCCCTCAGACAAATGGCCCCGAGTTCATGCTGTGTCCTACTTTTATTCACAAGACTTTAAAAAGTTTATTTACTGAGAAATTGGCATAACATCAAGCATAACTTTTACTTAAAGATACATGGAGTACACCTGCATGATAGCTTAATAATAATATAATATCAAAAGGCATTAATTGCTATTGCTTCTATGGTTCCCACAACATTCCTCTCTTTATCACAAGGGATAACCTTGAAAGGAACAGAAAACTTATGAGAATGTTTTACTGAGAAAAAGCCCAGCAACTGCCTTCAGTCACATAGACCTGTTTCAGTGACCCGCCTTCAAGTCACAAAACAATTCTCTTGGCAAAACATTCTTTTCTTGTTGGCTGTGCTCCCATCCAAGGCCATGCAATGGGTTATTCCACTACAGGCCATTATAAAAAAGATAGACCATAATAAAAGTTGGGGAGGATGTGGAGAAACTGGAATCCTCATAAGTTGCTGCAGAAATGTAAAAAGGTGCAGCTACTTTGGAAAAAAGTGGTAGTTCCTCAAAATGTTAAATATAGAGTTACTATGTGACTCATCACTCCACTCCTAAGATATACCCAAGAGAAATGAAAATATATGTCCACACAAAAGCTTGTACCCAAATGTTTATAATAACATTATCTATAATAACCAAAATTAGAAGCAACTCAAATTTTCATCACTGTTGAATGGATAAACAAAAGGTTGTATGTACATACAATGGATTATTACTCAGTCGTAAAAATAATGAAATACTGATGCCACATTTCCCCGTGTATAAGACACTGCCATGAATATGACACACCTTAATTTGGGGGCCTGAAATTTGAAAAAAAAAATTACATAAAGTTATTAAACTCAAGTTTTATTCATCATAAAATTTATATAACTCTTCATCACTGTCAAACCTCTCATCCATTAGCTTGTCCTCATCTGTGTCTGATGATGAATCATTATCTTCATATAGTGCCTCATCCTTAGTTCCATGTATGGCATTTGAAATGCTACACTTCTTAAATGACTTGACAACCATCTCAATCTTGATATTATCCCAGGGTCTTTTCACCCAGGTACAAACTTCTCCTATAGTTGGTTTCTTCACTCTTCCTGCTGGTGTCAGATTGTCCCAGAAGACTTCACCCATTGGTTGCATTTGTCTCTCTTGGCAGCTTTGAAGGGTTTGTGAATGCTGACATCAAGTGGTTGGAGCTGGGATGTCAAGCCTCCAGGTATGATGGCAAGTTTTGTTTTTTGCTCTGCAGCAATCTTCTTTGTGTTTTTTGTTATGTGTGCCCTGAAATGATCAAGCACCAATAGGGCAGGTTTGCGTAAGAGCCCACCTGGTCACCTTCTTCATGATTATTACCTATTTCCACTTGGAGTTCTAGTGAGAAACGTTGGTGGACCATATCACTTCTCTGGGTCTAGCAGATGGAGACAATCAGGAAAGAGTTGGCTTATCAATCTGCACCATTTTAGAAAGATGAAAACAAAATGGGTATAAAATATTATGGTCCCCCACTTTGATCCCCTATCCCAGTGGTCGGCACACTGTGGCTCGCGAGACACTTGCGGCTCTTTGGCCCCTTGAGTGTGGCTCTCCCACAAAATACCACGTGTGGGCCCTACCTTGATAAAGAATGTACCTACCTATATAGTTTTAAGTTTAAAAAAGTTGGCTCTTGCCTGACCTGTGGTGGCGCAGTGGATAAAGCGCTGACCTGGAAATGCTGAGGTCGCCGGTTCGAAACCCTGGGCTTGCCTGGTCAAGGCACATATGGGAGTTGATGCTTCCAGCTCCTCTCCCTCTTCTCTCTCTCTGTCTCTCCTCTTTCTCTCTCTGTCTCTCCCTCTCCTCTCTAAAAAAAATGAATAAATAAATAAAAATTAAAAAATAAAAATAAAAATAAAAAAGTTGGCTCTCAAAAGAAATTTCAATTGTTGTACTGTTGATATTTGGCTCTGTTGACTAATGAGTTTGCCAACCACTGCCTACCCCAACATAAAAACAGATATTGTATTTTCAAACATATAAGTGCTCATTAGAGAGGCACACTGAAAGGTGACTTAAGACACTGTTTTAAGATGTAAAAAGTATTTAGAGTTGAAAATAACTGATGCTAGTCAGAAAGCTATCAGCCTATGGAGGAACAGAGGGCAGGAAAAACAGATTTATAGGTAGTGAAGAATACTTTCCAGCACAATTTCCAGTAAGCATTTTTAGAAGTTGCTAAAAATGGTTATTAATTCTTCAAGGTAAGTAATAGATAAATATATCAAAGGAAGAGATGCAGGAACGTGTGAGGAATATTCTATGCTTGCACTGTTGCTTCAAGTGATCATAAGTTTTGTCCATTACACATACAGGTATATGTTCAGCTAGCAAAGGTATTTACAGCCCAGAAACAATTTCCACCCTCCAGTCTATTAAAATTGCTGAAGATGTTTTTCACAAGATGAAATGAATCAGAAGGGAGATCAGGGGGAAAAAAAAGTCAAGAAATGGGAGAACAGAGTACAGACTTCCTGAGTTAATGACCATGAACCAATATGGGATGTATCACAGGGTGCTTTAGAGTCAGAATCCTAGGTTTGCACCAGTTCCAGTGTCAGTGAAACATTCACACAGGAGAAGGAGGAGGTTAACACCCCTGGTGTCATCTGATAGCCATGAGGCTCTCCCAGGACACCAGTACTCCAAAGGACACTTAGGAGCCTTACAGGCACCAACAGGTGGCTAGACTCTCATTATTGCCTCCGAGGTAAAAAGAAGGAAGAACTGGGTTAGAAATGATAATACTATGTGCTAAAAATTATACTGTTTTATATTCCTAATTCTACATGTTCCCTAAAGTTTTAGAGCAGAAAAACATAATTATAAACATAGCTAAAGATAAATAAAGGTGAATATTGTTAAAGAGGAATGAAAGATTGTAAAAAGGAATTCTACTATACAATTGGAAATAATCCCAATGAATAAAAGGAAGAGAAATACAAATAAATCAATTTAATTTCTTTAGAATAAGTGGTCTTCAAATAAACAAATTTAAAGAACATATGTAAGAGGCAGAAAGAAGAGCATTTAACAATTAAAAAAATTTTAAAGTGGCAACCTGTACACCTGACAGGGAGGCGAGAACACAGGATGAACTGAGACTTAAGGTTCATTGTTTGAAAAAAAAATGGCATAAGGTTATCAGATGATGGATTGAAATCACACTGATCAACCTGTATTTTGCTTCCATCTTCTCCATGAGGGAAATAGTCTTCTTTAAACTAGAAGGGGCATATATGTTGTGAATAACTAGCTGAAGCCCAAAACAGGTTGTTTTAAATATATTCAAACTTCTAGGTCAAAGATAATTAAATCTAGGATATCAAGTCTGCAGACATAGATCGTGAAGGAGAAACCAGGATGGAAATGGTCAAACACTGACCCAATTTTCAAAAACGGGAGAAAACTGCAAGGGGCCAGCTTGCTGCAGTTGTCCAGTCAAGTCTGATATCAAATTCCTAGATAGATGAATTATGAACAATTAAGAAAACAACATGGTAATCACAAGAAGATGGCACAGGTTTACTAAGAGCAAATCATCCCAAACCAACCTCTCTTCTCTTTTTGATTGGATGACCAGTAATTAGAAAGCAAAATATCAAAGTCTTGAGGAGATATTTGTATACCCATGTTCATAGCAGCATTATTCACAATAGCTACAATGTAGAAGCAACTAGTGTTCATCCATGGATGAATGCATAAGCAAAATGTGGTATATACATACAATAAAATATTACTTAGCCTTATAAAGCAAGGAAATTCTGAAATATTCTGCAACGCAATTGAACCTCGAGGACATGATACTAAGTGAAATAACTCAGTCACAGAAAAGAACAAATACAGTATGATTCTACTTATCATAGAGACAGAAAGTAGAATGGTGGTTGCCAAGGTAAGGGGAGGGACAAGGAATGGGGAAATAGGGTTGAATGGGTAGAGAGTTTCTGTTTTACAAGATGAAAAGTGTTATGGAGATGGATAGTTCTGATGGTTGTATAACATTATGAATGCATTTGATAACACTGAACTGTACTCACTTAAAAATGGTTAGAATGGTAAATTTTATGTTTTATGAACATATGCACATATGTTTTATGCTAAAATATGTATTTTAGCACATACCAAAAAAAAAAAAAAGCAGCACATGTGGAAGTTTCCTGAGTTCTAGGCCTCTTTCTTGGCAACAGCAAGGAGATGACAGACATTCTGCTTTCTGAACACTACCTAAGACTGAGGGTAACATCTGAATGAAAACTAGAATTAGACACTACGTCTTATTGTACAGATACCTAGAGGACGTTATTAGTGAGTGAATAAAAAGTGAAATGACAAAAATGAAGACAACTGAAGATGGAATCAGGATAAATGCATAAACGAGATTGAATGGGATTACCTTATTTTATAGGAAACAAGCCATTTGCAAGCAGGTTCCATTTTGCAGTGAGAATTACAGTATAAAGTAAGGATTAAGGAGAGGAAAGATCCCCGAGAAACAGTTATTCTCAAGAATTTTTCTTTAAATATTATTGCTATCAGACATGGCCCAGGGGAGATAAAGATGAAAAAGAAAGGACACCTATTTCATGGGGATCATACACATCAACCATGCTGAGATAACACAGTAAATGCCATTTTATGGGACTAAGATATGTAGGAGCATAATGAAATAAAAAGTACAAGAGGAAAGGTTTCAGAGGTGTGATATTTGAACCAACTCTTTATAAATGAGAAGACATTTTAGAGGCAGAAAAGAGAAGGGTATTTCAAGCAGAAAGAAGAGTATGTACTAAGACTCGGCAACAGGAAATAAAACTCAAAAATTAACGATATTCCGTACAACTAAGAGTCCTTACACTATGCTAAGAAGTTTAGGCTTTCCCCCTTCACCCACCTGGAAAACCTCTATTAACATTCTAACACTCTGTTTTTGACACATAAAATGATTCTCTCTCTAGTGTTTACAATTGTACACAGCCAGATTTCCTTTCAGATGGAGGCACTAATTTCCCCAACTACTAGGACAGCTGAGACTTGTACAGAAAATTGCCCTCTTCAGAAGGGAGCTGCCCTGCCCAAGGTTAGGTCACTTCCCTAGGGCAGCCTATCTCCAAGACTGGTGATACAGGAGTTCAAATGCCCAGAGTCCAGGACACTGCTGAGCTTAAGGGAGCAGCCGCCTATAGCCACAGACCTGAGCAAAGCTGAATAGTTTTTATAAGAACTAGACCATGGATTTGGCCTTTCTGGATGGGGCTTTAACAAGATAAATACAGAAAATCAACACGCATAGACCAAGGGATAAATTGATTATTGGGGTGATGATTGGCCAGTGAGGAGAACTTCAGATTTAAACATACATATGAAAGCCTGCCTCTGCTCCCTGGCTCTCAGCCACTGCCCTGCTGGGGGCTGGAGGACAGGTATGGTGGGAAGGGAGTCACAGGGAGACTTCTGAGACCATGCACATGTCCTAACAGGAGGTCAATGTAACCCTGGCTCCTTGAGAAAGGTGATGGGTTGGCCATTGCTAAATGTTTTTTAACCTTGAAACCACCCACTCCTTAATGTCTTCCCACCTGCCCTCCCCCATCCTACCCCTCAGGGTGGGGTCAAAGACAGAGAGTTTTGGAGGATCAAGCCCCAAATCGCAGGAAAACTCCTCTTTCTCTGTTCCCCAGGATTAGATTAGAAGGAGAACAAAGGAGCAATTAAGCAGTGGATTCAGCAATTCTCCCACATCCAACTCAGCAACCACCTTGTTCCCACCATCTCAAGTGGAAGAGAAAGGGTTGAGACCAGCTGGCTAGCCTTAAACAGCACGTGCACGGACATCTCTCCCAGAGACTCCAATGCCCTCTGTGCACGTAGCTGGGTAAAAGGGAGTGTGAGTGTGTGTGTGTGTATGTTGTGTTTGTGTGTGTGTATGTGCGCACGCAAACATACAGGTTGCTTAGAAGAAAATCAGAGGTAAAGGAGATAGGTATTGAACCAGAAAACCTCCCACCAATTTTCTTTTTTTTTTTTTTTTTTTTTTTTTTTTTCATTTTTTTTTTTCTGAAGCTGGAAACGGGGAGAGACAGTCAGACAGACTCCCGCATGCGCCCGACCGGGATCCACCCGGCACGCCCACCAAGGGCTACGCTCTGCCCACCAGGGGGCGATAATCTGCCCATCCTGGGGGTCGCCGTGTTGCGACCAGAGCCACTCTAGCGCCTGAGGCAGAGGCCACAGAGCCATCCCCAGCGCCCGGGCCATCTTTGCTCCAATGGAGCCTTGGCTGCGGGAGGGGAAGAGAGAGACAGAGAGGAAAGCGCGGCGGAGGGGTGGAGAAGCAAATGGGCGCTTCTCCTGTGTGCCCTGGCCGGGAATCGAACCCGGGTCCTCCGCACGCTAGGCCGACGCTCTACCGCTGAGCCAACCGGCCAGGGCCAATTTTCTATTCAGAAAAAAAATACCTGGTTCCGACTCAGCCTTTTTTTTGTTTTTTTTTTTTTTTTTTTTTTTTTTTTTTTGGTAATTTTCTGAAGTTGGAAATGGGGAGGCAGTCAGAGACAGACTCCCACATGCACCCGATTGGGATCTACCCGGCATGCCCACGAGGGGGTGATTCTTTG
This sequence comes from Saccopteryx leptura, assembly GCF_036850995.1. Classification (NCBI taxonomy): domain Eukaryota; kingdom Metazoa; phylum Chordata; class Mammalia; order Chiroptera; family Emballonuridae; genus Saccopteryx; species Saccopteryx leptura. The sequence goes on along the minus strand of NC_089503.1, from coordinate 249,661,514 downwards.
CCCCTCTAGGGCGTCGCTCTGTTGCATCCAGAGTCATTCTAGCACCTGAGGCAGAGGCCACAGGGCCATCCCCAACGCCCGGGCCATCTTTGCTCCAATGGAGCCTCGGCTGCAGGAGGGGAAGAGAGAGACAGAGAGGAAGGAGAGGGGGAGGGGTGGAGAAGCAGATGGATGCCTCTCCTGTGTTCCCTGGCCGGGAATCGAACCCGGGAATGTTGCACGCCAGACCAACACTCTACCGCTGAGCCAACCAGCCAGGGCCTAAATAGCTCTTAAATTGTATCATCACTTCCATTTTGTTTTTCTTTTTTAATCCCATTTAAGAAGCATATGAAAAATTTCAGTATACTTTTATTTTTATCATAATCTCCTTTCACTTTAATACTTTAAAGTTTTATCATTTAGTTGTTTTTGTTTCTAGATTACTGTTCTCTGAAATTATTTTTATATTTCATTCTTCATCATAGTAATGGTTTTTAGTTTTTGTTACATTAAACATTCATTTTATATTTATTTACTGATATCTGCAATCTAGATCGGTCATCCAAACAGAGAATCAATAAAGATATATTGGCCTTAAACGAAACACTAGAGCACCTGGATATGATAGACATCTACAGGACACTTCATCCCAAAGTGACAGAGTAGACATTTTTCTCTAGTGTCCATGGAACATTCTCAAGAATTGACCATATGTTGAGTCACAAAAATAACATCAGCAAATTCAGAAAAACTGAATTGTACCAAGCATATATTCTGATCATAAAGCCTTGAAACTAGAATTCAACTGCAAAAAAGAGGGAAAAAAACCCCACAAAAATGTGGAAACTAAACAAAATACTCTAAAAAAATGAATGGGTCAAAGAAGAAATAAGCAGAGAGATCAAAAGATATATACAGACAAATGAAAATGACAATACAACATATCAGAATCTCTGGGATGCAGGAAAAACAGTAATAAGAGGGAAGTTCATATCACTTCAGGCCTATATGAATAAACAAGAGAGAGCCCAAGTGAACCACTTAACTTCACACCTTAAGGAACTAGAAAAAGAAGAACAAAGACAACCAAAAACCAGCCGAAGAAAGGAAATAATAAAAATCAGAGCAGAAATAAATGAAATAGAGAACAGAAAAACTATAGAAAAAATTAATAAAACAAGGAGCTGGTTCTCTGAAAACATCAACAAAATTGACAAACTCTTGGCAAGACTCACCAAGGAAAAAAGAGAAAGGACTCATATAAACAAAATCCAAAATAAAAGAGGAGAAATCACCACAGACATCATAGATATACAAAGAATTATTGGAGAATACTACAAAAAACTATATGCCACAAAATTCAACAATCTAGAAGAAATGGATAAATTCCTTGAACAGTACAACCTTCCTAGACTGAGTCAAGAAGAAGCAGAAAACCTAAACAGACCAATTAGCAGGGAGGAAATAGAAAAATCTATTAAGAACCTCCCCAAAAATAGAAGTCCAGGCTCAGATGGTTATACTACCAAATTCTATCAAACATTCAAAGAAGATTTAGTTCCTAATCAAATACTTCCAAACACATTTTATGAGGCAAACATAACCTTCATACTGAAACCTGGCAAGGACAGCACAAAAAAAGAAAACTACAGACCAATATCTCTAATGAATACAGATGCTAAAATACTAAACAAAATACTGGCAAATCGAATACAACAACATACTAAAAAAATAATACATCACGATCAAGTGGGATTCATCCCAGAATCTCAAGGATGGTTCAACATACATAAAACGGTTAACGTAATACACCATATCAACAAAACAAAGAACAAAAACCACATATCTTATCAATAGATGCAGAAAAGGCATTCAATACAATACAACACAACTTTATGTTTAAGACACTCAACAAAATGGGTATAGAAGGAAAATATCTCAACATGATAAAGGCCATATATGATAAACCATCAGCCAACATCATATTACATGGCATAAAACTGAGGACTTTCCCCCTTAAATCAGGAACAAGACAGGGTTGTCCACTCTCTCCACTCTTATTTAATGTGGTGCTAGAAGTTCTGGCCAGAGCAATCAGACAAGAGAAAGAAATAAAAGGCATCCATATCGGAAAAGAAGAAGTAAAGGTATCACTTTTTGCAGATGATATGATCCTATACATCGAAAACCCCAAAGACTCCACAAACAGATTACTAGAAACAATAAGCCAATACAGTAAGGTCGCAGGATACAAAATTAACATACAAAAGTCCATAGCCTTTCTATATACCAACAATGAAATATTAGAAAACAAACTCAAAAAAATAATCCCCTTCACGATTGCAAAAAAAATAATAAAATACCTAGGAATAAACATAACAAAGAATGTAAAGGACCTATATAACAAAAACTATAAAGCATTGTTAAGAGAAATCGAAAAAGATACAATGAAATGGGAAAATGTTCCTTGTTCTTAGATAGGAAGAATAAATATAACCAAAATGGCCATATTACCCAAAGCAATTTATAAATTTAATGTAATTCCCATCAAAGTTCCGATGACATTTTTTTTAAAAATGGAACAAAAAATCATCAGATTTATGTGGAACTATAAAATACCCCGAATAGCCAAAGCAATCCTAAGGAAAAAGAATGAAGCTGGGGGCATTACAATACCTGACTTCAAACTATATTATAGGGCCACGACAATCAAAACAGCATGGTATTGGCAGAAAAATAGACACTCAGACCAATGGAACAGAATAGAATAGAACGTCCAGAAATAAAGCCACATATATATGGTCAAATAATTTTGATAAAGGAGCCAACAACACACAATGGAGAAAAGAAAGCCTCTGTAACAAATGGTGCTGGGAAAACTGGAAAGCCACATGCAAAAGAATGAAACTCGACTACAGCTTGTCCCCTTGTATGAAAATTAATTCAAAATAAATCAAAGACCTAAATATAAGACCTGAAACAATAAAGTACATAGAAGAAGACATAGGTACTAAACTCATGGACCTGGGTTTTAAAGAGCATTTTATGAATTTGACTCCAAAGGCAAGAGAAGTGAAGGCAAAGATAAATGAATGGGACTACACCAGACTAAAAAGTTTTTGCTCAGCAAGAGAAACTGACAACAAAATAAACACACAGACAACTAAATGGGAAATGATATTTTCAAACAACAGCTCAGATAAGGGCCTAATATCCAAAATTTACAAAGAACTCATAAAACTCAACAACAAACAAACAATGCAATAAAAAAATGGGAAGAGGACATGAACAGACACTTCTCCCAGGAAGAAATACAAATGGCCAACAGATACATGAAAAGATGCTCATCCCCATTAGTTATTAGAGAAATGCAAATCAAAACTACAATGAGATACCACCTCACACCTGTTAGATTAGCTATTATCAACAAGGCAGGTAATAGCAAATGTTGGAGAGGCTGTGGAGTAAAAGGAACCCTCATTCACTGTTGGTGGGACTGTAAACTAGTACAACCATTATGGAAGAAAGTATGGTGGTTCCTCAAAAAACTGAAAATAGAACTACCTTATGACCCAGCAATCGCTATACTAGGTATATACCCCCAAAACTCAGAAACATTGATACATAAAGATACATGCAGCCCCATGTTCGTTGCAGCATTGTTCACAGTGGCGAAGACAAGGAAACAACCAAAAAGCCCTTCAATAGAAGACTGGATAAAGAAGATGTGGCACATATACACTATGGAATACTACTCAGCCATAAGAAATGGTGACATCGGATCATTTACAACAAAATGGTGGGATCTTGATAACATTATACAAAGTGAAATAAGGAAATCAGAAAAAACTAAGAACTACATGATTCCATACATTGGTGGGACATAAATATGAGACTAAGAGACATGGACAAGAGTGTGGTGGTTACCAGGGATGGGGGGAGGGTAGGGCGTGGGAGGGAAAAAGGGAGAGGGGAAGGGGAGGAGGAGGGGCACAAAGAAAACTAGATAGAGGGTGACGGAGGACAATCTGACTTTGGGTGATGGGCATGCAACATAATTGAATGACAAGATAACCTGGACATGTTTTCTTTGAATATATGTACCCTGATTTATTGATGTCACCCCATTTACATTAATAAAAGTTTATTTATAAAAAAATTTTTTTTTAAAGAAACGTACCCCAGAAACCCAGAAACTTATCTTTGTAAAAGATAATTTTCAGTAGCATGAAATAATATAAATATTGTAAATAAACTTAATAGAGATGTTAAAATCTCTATTAAGAAAATTAAATAACTTTACATTTTAAATTAATTAAAATGACAAATATTTTCACATTCATTTCTTCAGATGCTCTGAAGCAGTATGGGGCTGGTGACTACTGTATAAGACAGCACAACTTTAGAACTTCATGGTTACAGGACACTGAAAATGTATTTTCAGCCCTGCCCGGGTAGCTCAGTTGGTTAGACCATCATCCCAATGTGGCAAGGTTGATGGTTCAATCCCTGGACAGGGCACATACAAGAATCAACCAATAAATGCACGAATAAGTGGAAAAACAAATTGATATTTCTCTTCCTTCCTTTCTCTCTCTAAAATCAGTAAATAAATTTTTTTTAAAAATGTATTTTCAGAGTTGATTGCAGAGAAGTATGGCATGGTGATCAAGACTTTTTAGCCTAGAAATAGTTTACATTTAGATATAATTCTGTACTAGGAAGGTAGGAAGGAACATACAAGTTTTGTGAGATTGTGCCTGTATTTTTCTTTAATGAATGGTTAGTATTGAATCACTATTGTTTTTTAAACCCAATTATTTGTATTTAAAAGACTAAAAGACATGTCACCCAATAAAAATTACCGTAAGGGGCACGTGGACACCAGTAGAAGACTGCTGTCGTAAGAGTACTTAAGTATTTTTCTTCCCTAGATACTTACTGTTGCATTTTTTTTTCTCCTTTCAGGAAGAAGCAATTCCAGATGATTACTTTAAAAATGATCCCAAAGACAAATTTGTTTCCCAATTTGTTCATATTCTTTTTAGTGCTACATAACTAAGAGCTGAATATGCTATATTAACTCGGTAAGATAGTTCTTTCATAAAGCATCTTTTCTGTCTTATACACAGAGTATGATCTTATTTCAAATAAAAGTAGGTTCCTGAAATGATCATCAGAACTTTATTAAGAAAAACCTATCAAAGAAAGTAAAATATGCATATTTCAGCTTAATAATCATTGTGATTTAAAATGTTGTCATTGGTTTTATCACAAACAATTGCTTTCAGTGGTTCTCAACCTTTCTAATGCCGTGACCCCGCAATACAGTTCCTCATGTTGCGGTGACCCCAAACCAAAAAATAATTTTGGTGGCTACTTCATAACTGTAATTTTGCTACAGTTATAATTCGGGATGTAAATACCTGATATGCATTATGTATTTTCCTATTGCTTTAGGCGACCCCACTAGGGTCGCAACCCACAGGTTGAGAACCGCTGCAAAGGAGGGATTTCTGGTTCTTCCCTCCACACCTCAGGAAACACATGCACATGCAGTGTGCACACACACATGGTGTGCTGGTGGGGGGGGGGGCAGGATGGGGGCAGCAACAGAACCATCTGGTCCCCTGGCAGACTTATTCAGTGTAGGACTAAGCTGCATCCCAGGCTGTGTTCCCCAGGCACTTCTAATGTGTGCCCTGACTGCACACTGTAGCCCACAATTCTCTATTTCTTGGCAGGTGGGTGTTAATCCATCCCTGCTGTCCTCTCATGGTTGCCTGTGAGGTTGCCCAGAGGTATCCTGCCAGTAGTACCTGAGAAGGCTTTGCTAGTTGCCTGCTAAGCTACAGCTGTGTAAGGACCTTTGTGTCATCCATTAGAATTGCAATGGCAATATTTTATTATTTGGAATAAAAGCCCTATTCTGGTACAAAGTGGTTAGGATTATATTATCCCTCCCTACAGCAAACCTAAAGGGAAAGTCAATGGCTTGGTCTCGAGGGAGAGAATACTGAGATCAGGGCCTCCTTCTTTAGTATCCAGTTAAAATTTTGAAGAGGCAGCATATGCTTTTGATAAGAGATTCCCCTTCCCCAATTACGCACTGGCTCGGACATAGGCCTTTTCAAGGAGGTACCAACCATGTAGAATGCTGAGCACATTCTGGAGAAAGGCAGGAGTGGAATTTCCATATGAAGAGCTGGGTAATACAGGAAAGAGAACAGCTGGGTTGGAAGAGGGGGAGTTCTTTGTAGACACGTTAAGCTTGATGTACCTGTGACAGCAGAGTAGCAATGTCTGGTAATCATTTGAATATATAAAATTAGAGCATGAATCTGAGCTAGAGGTATGGAATCAAGAGCTGTTCAAATGCATAGAAAGGATTTAATAAAAAGTGAATAGAAGATAGAATAATGACAAAGAGTAAGTAATTCGGTGGTTAATTATGGAACAAGTAACTTCTTGGCAGCATTTCGCATATTGACCACACTCTTTCTTGAATCTCACTTCCCTTAGCTTCTCTGATTTTTCTTTAGTTTTCCCATCACTCTAGCCACTCCTGTGAACTTGTCCCTGAGTGCTGACAGTACACATTTAAATGCTGAGGAGAGAGGAGAGAACATGTTCATAGAGTTCTTGCCTTTATGGAGCTTATGTCTAGTAAAGATAATATAAGTATTTTTTCTTAATGAGTGTTTTTAAAAAGATAAAGCAGCCCTGGCTGAATAGCACAGTTGGTTAGAGCATCATCCAGAAGCGCAGAGGTTGCCTATTTGATCCTGGTCAGGGCACATACAGAAACAGACCGATGTTCCTGTCTCTCTCTCTCTCTCCCTTCCTGGACCTCCCACTCTCTCCCTCCTTCCCTTTCTCCTTTCCTCCCTCTCTAAAATCAACACTATATATATGTAAATTTTTTATTTATATATAAATATATATATATTTGTGTGTGTGTGTGTGTGTGTGTGTGTGTGTGTGACAGAGACATATTCAGAGAGAAGGACAGACAGGAACAGACAGACAGGAAGGGAGAGAGATGAGAAGCATCAATTCTTTGTTGTGGCACCTTAGTTTTTCATAGATTGCTTTCTTATATGTGCCTTAACTGGGAGGGCGGGGGGCTACAGTAGACTGAGTGACCCTGTGCTCAACCCAGAGACCTTGGGCTCAAGCTGGTGAACCGTGCTCAAATCAAATGAACCCGCGCTCTAGCTGGTGACCTCAGGGCTTTGAACCTGGGTCCTCCACATCCCAGTCCCATGCTCTATCCACTGCGCCACTGCATGATCAGGCTAATTTTTTTTTTTTTCAGTGACAGAGAGAGAGTCAGAGAGAGGGATAGACAGAGACAGACAGACAAGAACGGAGAGAGATGAGAAGCATCAATCATCAGTTTTCCATTGTGACACCTTAGTTGTTCATTGATTGCTTTCTCATATGTGCCTTGACTGTGGGCCTTCAGCAGGCTGAGTGACCCCTAGAGACTTTGGGTCCAAGCTGGTGAGCTTTGATCAAACCAGATGAGCCTGCGCTCAAGCTGGCAACCTCGTGGTCTCAAACCTGGGTCCTCCGCATCCCAGTCCAACACTCTATCCACTGCGCCACCACCTGGTCAGGCAGGCTAAATTTTTTTTTAGAAAGAAGAAAAGCAGAATGAAGTGATGAACTGATTAGAGGGGCTTGCTATTTTAGATAGAATGATCAGGAAGAGCCTCTGCAAAGAGGTAACATTTGAACGGAGACCTGACTGAACTGAGGAAGATAAGGAGCTCTGGCATTACAGGCAGAGGGGTAAGTGCAAAACCTACGACAGGAACATGCTGTGTGTGTTCAAGGGACAGTGAGGTCTGGCCAGTGAGAGAGAGTGTGAAGCCAGGGAAAGAATGTAGGACACACGGGCACAGAAGGGCAATGTCCTAGCCTGTAGAGCCTTGTAGCTTACAGGCCATGTGTGTAAGTTAACATTTTGTTTGATGGGAAACCTTTGGCAGATACTGAGCAGGGGAGTGAAATGCTCCTAATTAAAGAGGTTATTCTGGCTGCTTTGGGGAGAACAGACTAGTTGGGAGCCAGGAGCCAATATCAGTGATACAGGTGAGAAGTGACAAATAGCGGTCAGATTGCCAATGACATAGAGATAACAAGAATTGTTAACAGATTGGAGCAGGCTAACTCAAAAGGAGGGTTTTGGCCCCAGCAACTAGGCAAATGGCAGTGTCCCTCGTGTTTTTAGGGAAGGCCTAAGAAGTGGAGTTGGTATGTGTGCGAGAAGGCACCTTAGTTAGCAACAGCAGTTGGAGTAGAGCGATAGTGGCAAGCAGACTAATGTGGGCTAAGGAGAGAGTGGGGGATGAGACCAGCATCAGGACACTTAACTCTGAGCGAGGTGGGAGAAAGCATTCTGGGAGTTGTGGAGGGTGTGGTGGCAACAACATAAACAGTCACATTGGGGAAAATATCTGGCAGATGAAGGATTCTTCAAAAAGAGGTGATGTGGGAGCAGTGTTGTGCATAAGTAGAATGGGACTGATTTAGTGATAGATGAGTCAGCTTCGGTGAGGAGAGAAATCTCAACCCTACTGACACCGGAGGCCAGGCGGTGTGAATGAAAGAGTAACGGCACACACCAAGTCTGCTGTAAGATCACAGGAAGTTGAGAGAAAGCCAAGATTGTCTAAGTGCCTTTATTATTTCTATAGACAATTGAACCATATAAGGAGTTTGTTCGTAGGATACCTGAGAGCACTGTGTTTTGGGGAATGGGTGCAGAATTTCACTAAGAACATATAATGTTCAATAACCATTTGTTTTGGAAATCACAGTTGAGTTTGGAGAATATCGGCAAATCTGAGCTGTCGATCTGATGACCTTCAGACAGTGAACATACTCTCTCTACAACTGAACTTTTTTCTGTTTGTCAAGTGGCATATATACTCTTCTGCAAAGCACCCTTTGAGGTAACAAGCAATCAAAGCTTACCTCTATAATCTTTACTCAGCTGTTAACTTTGCCTAGTTCTTTGTAGAATAGACATTTAGTACATGTAAAAAAAAAAAGTCATGAAATATCACGAGTTACCTGGCAGGTTTAGAGGAGTATCTAACACAGACTGGCCTGAAACCAACAGAATTGACTACAGCTTCAGATTATGTAAGATAGAGATGACTTTCTTAAAACTATAAGGAGGTGTGAACATTAAGGGATATGAGAAAGGCTGTCCTTTGTATGCATGTGTGTTCCCCACACCCAGACAGCAATACTGCATGGTACAGACAGACCAGCCTCAAGCCCAGCTGTTTGTATTGCTGTCCTGCTGTCCCTCACAGCAGCCACTGGAAGGCTCCGTTGACCACCAGTTTTATCTTTTGCTTTGCCACAAAAGGACTGGTTGTTGTGAAAAGATCTGTGTTCAGGATTTATATATGCAAGTACTAGGTAAAATCACCATATAACTACCACCCAGGTATGAAACACTGCGTGTGACAGTATTTATTGAACAACTTGAATCTACACTGGGCCTGTATATGCTGCCCTTTACAAGTGGAAAGGTAATAACACAGTGCATTTCTTCAGCAGGACCTTTGCTAAGATGTACATTCATTCCTGTGTCCAAAAGAAGGGCTAACTGTGACTTGGCCTCTGACTTTGGCCAAGCAGCCTCTGTAGAAACTAAAAATAAAAGGCATGTTTAAAAAAAAAGATGAAATCTGCCATTCCTAACAGTTCTTATCATAGCACTTAAACTGAACTAAAGTCAAAGATTGGTGCTCTACTTTTGCAGGTTTATCTAGAAAGACTTGTAACTTCTGCCCTAGGAACTGGAAGAGGCTTGTTCTGGGACCCATTCACTTTGCCTGCAAGGTTTGTGGCGATGAGGCTGTGTGGAATGTGGGCTGCTGCCAGTTCTTCAAGGGCTGTACAGTTGAGCCTGCTAGATAAAAACGCTGCCTCTGATAGGAGTGTTCTACCCCCTCTCACCACCTTACAGAAACTGTAGGTGACCCGTGCTTTACCGCTCCATTTTAGACCCCAAGCGAACAGCTGAGCTCTTGTTAAACACTTAAGATAACAGACATCCTTTCCGCGGGAATTTATTTCTGTTCTCACAAGGCGTTTCTGCTCCCCACAGAGCAGGCCCTGCTTCTCCAAACACTGCTCGCCTCTATAAAGCCTCCTTTTCAGTCTCCAAAACGAGACTTCAGGAACAGAAACTGAAAGGGTCACGGACTCCCGATTGGCAGGTCGGGCCCGGGGAGCCCACTGCCCGCTCCCACGCGACCCGGGGAGGCCCGGTTCACTCCACCACGCCCGCCGGAAGCAACCGGTTGCGGCGGCCTCTAGACGCTCTGCCTCCGCGCAGCAGCCACCTGGGCCCTCCGAAGTTCGGACTGGCGCACCCCCGGTCTCCGCTGCTGGTTCGCGCCCCAGGCCCAGAGCGAGCCCGGGGGGGGGGGGGGCGCAGGGAGGGGCGCATTGCGGGCCCAGCACGCAGGGAACTTGAGCGCCTCAGCCCGTGCCGCAGCCCTTTGGCTCCCAGCGGTTTCCTTGGCAAAGTTGCGCTGCCGCTTCGAGGGGGCGCTGCGCGGTCCCCCGCCCCAGGCCGCCACTGCCCCTACAGGCCGCTGTGCGGGAAAGCCCAGCCGGCAACCCCGCCTTTTTTTTTTTTTTTTTCCCTTAACTTGGAAACGGGGAGACAGTCAGACAGACTCCCCTATGCGCCCCACCGGGATCCACCCGGCATGCCCACCAGGGGGCCATGCTCTGCCCATCTGGGGCATCGCTCTGCCGCAATCAGAGCCATCCTCAGCGCCCCGGCAAACTTTGCTCCAATGGAGCCTTGGCAGCAGGAGGGGAAGAGAGAGACAGAGAGGAAGGAGAGGGGGAGGGGTGGAGAAGCAGATGGGCGCTTCTCCTGTGTGCCCTGGCGGGGAATCAAACCCTGGTCTCCCGCACACCAGCCCCACGGCATTTTTTTACCTGTAGGGAGTTTTCGCACTCACGCTCCTCGATCACTCGCTTTTTTTCAGTCTCGCACTCGTTTTCTTTCTTCCTTTCTTTTCGTTCCCCAGCACGGGCGCTTTTTCCTCTCACAGCGCCCGCGCTGGCTTGTTCGCGTCCTCCTTCCTGCTGGGCTTGGCGGAGCGGGGCTGCCGGCAGCTCTCCCCGCGCCCCTCCACCGGCGCTCTGGCGGAGTCGGAGTTGGCAGCGGCGCTTCTGCTCCGACTCATTCCAATATGGCAAGGCGTCCGCAGAGTGATGTGCTGGGGGTCCAGCGCCACCAGCCCACAACTCGCAGTGGACACCCCCAAGGCCGTGGCGCGGGGCACACAGCGGACTGTCTGACCCCCGACAGTACTGCAGTCTTCTACAGACCAGCCCCAACGGGGAGACGCGCCCCTGTGGATCCAGCGTCCATCCCGTCCCTGCTCGAGCCCACAAGGGAAGGGCCCCCGCGCCTCACCTAGGGTTGTGGACCGAGCCCAGAAAACCGAGTGGCATCCCTGGGTCGATCCTGGCTTATGGGTCGGGAGGAAGCTTGCTGCTGTTGTCCGCAAGTGACCGCCCCAGACAAGACAGCATTAACAAAGAAACAGATGGAGCTGCTGCCCGATCCCAGATGGGCGCATGTGGGTGCTGGAGGGGACTCTGTCCAATCGCTTGGCACATGTCAGGAGTCTGGAGCATCCTATGAGACCTGAAAGGGCACTCATGTGCCCCCCTCTGCTAAGTCACATTCGAGTACCCAGGAGCACCCGATGTCTCCAGGTTTCCGCAGGAGGCACCCTGTAAATCCGAGTTTTCCTGCCACTCGGGGCCCCAGCAAGGGGGCACAAGACAGATGCAGAATATGAGAAGGAGAGCTGAGAGTCTGGGTTGGGACAGAAGCTCAAAGGTGGCTAAACTGACCCCAAACCGGAGGTGCCCAGGGGCGGTTGTTCCCATAGCTTGCTCCTTACCCAGGGGTCTCAGGTGCAGGGGGAATATGCCCTTCCCTACCTGCTCCGGAAAGTTCCTGTCTGAAGGGAGCCCCCGCACCGCGGGGACCCCGAAGTCCCGGGGCTCTCTGGGGTTGAATGGCAGAAGTCTGGAAAAGTGTGCTGATGGCTCCTACCTTTCAGGAAGAAGAAATCACCCACTGCAAGGAGGTCTGGGTTGTCAGATGGGCACAGGCCACTTCCTCACCACCGTGCTGGGAAATATAAATATTACCCCACTTTACAAACTTGCTCCAAGTCCAGATTTTTTATTTTTGAAAATACAATATAACAGCCATAGAGAAAACAAATTGTAAAAAGAATAAAATGTATCCATAATACTACTATGGAATGCAACTTTTTATATACAAAACCTTTCTATATACATGTGTGTACATTGTTACAATCACATATTCTCATTTGTGATGGCTGTTAACATTTTTCTTTTGTTCATAAGATTCATTTTCAAGATGTGCGGATATCCTCATCAATTCACTTAGTTTTCTACTAAGTTCCTACAGAGGAACCCCCATAAGGATGACATCTGACGTCTGAACAGAAACATTAGAGGCCAAAAGGGAATGGCAAGAAATATTCAAAGTAATGCAAAACAAGGGCCTTCAACCAAGACTTCTCTAGCCAGCAAGGCTAACATTTAAATTTGAAGGAGAAATAAAAAGCTTTCCAAACAAACAAAAAAACAAAAACAAAAACAAAAAACAAATAAACCTCAAAGAATTCATTACAACCAAACAAATGCTACAAGAAATGTTAATGGGCCTGCTGTAAACTGAACAAAGGGGGAGGGGAATCTAGTAAAAGGGAATGTAGATTTAAAGAATAAAATTGCAATAAATGACTACATATCAATAATAACCTTAAATGTAAATGGATTAAATGCTTCAATCAAAAGACATAGGGTAACTGCATGGATAAGAAAACAGGACCCATACATATGCTGCCTATAAGAGACCCACCTCAAAACAAAAGACACACATAGTCTGAAAGTAAAGGGATGAAAAAAAATATTTCATACAAATGGAAATAAAAAAGAACTGGGGTAGCAATACTTATATCTGACAAAATAGACTTTAAAACAAAGAGTATGTCAGAAATCCAACAGGAAGATATAACTATTCAATATTATATATATCTATGTACCTGATATAGGAGCACCTACAATATATAAAGCAGATTTTGATGGACATAAAGGGTGAGATTGACAGCAATACTATAATAGTAGAGGATTTTAATACCCCACAAACATCACTGGATAGATCCTCAAGAAAGAAAATTAACAGAGAAACAGCAGACTTAAAGGACACACTAGATCAACTGGATTTAATAGATACCTTCAGAACCTTTCACCCTAAAGCAGCAGAATATACATTCTTTCAAGTGCTCACGGTACATTCTCTAGGATAGACCACATGTTAGGACACAAAACAAGTCTCAATAAGTTTAAGAAGATTGAAATCATAGCAAGCATCTTCTCTGACCACAATGGCATGAAACTAGAAATCAACTACAATAGAAACACTGGAAAACACTCAAATACTTGGAAACTAAATAGCATGTTATTAAATAACAAAAGGGTTAACAATGAGATAAAAAAAGAAATAAAAAATTTCCTTGAAACAAATGAAAACAAACATATGACAACTCAAAATTTATGAGACACAGCAAAAGCAGTCCTGAGAGGGAAGTTCATAGCACTATTCAATAGCTTACTGTCTATCCACAAGAAATATCAGCATCTAATACATAGTAGGCACTCAAAAAAAAAAGTTGAATGGGTGAACAAAAATGTCAATGTACACACTGATCCCTATGACTGGTGTGACTGGAAAATGGAGTATTATGACCAAAATGAATGGCATGTCCTTCCCAGGGTAATCAAGATTGATTCACACAATATAGTGTACAGAGATGTGTTGTAGAACTGTGTGCCTGAAACCTGTATAATTTTGTTAACCAGTGTCACCCAATAACTTCAATAAAAATGAGAAACTGATTGATAGTACAACCAGAACAACAGTGAATTGGCACTGGGCCTTCGACAGAAAAGCAGGGAACAATTGATTAGAAGGAAGGAACGTCGGGGTAGGCAGAAACCAGAGCCACTCACCACATCCCATTTCTCCCAATCCCACACACAGCCCTGCAAATAAATGTGCAGGGGGAGGTCAGAGACAGATGGAACAGACCTTAAAGCTGTTGTGTAACTACTATTCAAGGCCCACAGCCAAAAGCCACTGTCAAAGTCATGCCCCTTTCATAGACAAACTCACATAAGCAAGAAATACACAAATACAAAATTTATCACAATGCCAAATAAAAACTACAACCAGCCCCAGCATTCTGAAGTAAGGCTCATCAATTGAGTGACAGGGCATTGGAAAAGTGAATAGCGTTTTGTGCAAAAGCAGGAGTCGAGAGAGAGAGGTGCTAAATCAAACCACAGTACTATGAAAAGGCAAAGTGGAGGTGGAAAGGATAATTTCTCAAAAAGGACCATTCTGACTAAGAGAATGGATTGATCGCACTAACCGTTCTGTAGAGAAAAGTTCCCAACAATGAATTTCCTTGTCAGAATCTAATATTGCTTACCAGCTATTACTCTCATTTGTCATGTTCCACATCCACACCATAGTACAAACAGTATTAGCGATTTCTTCAGTCATATTTCATGGCACTTCTTGAAGGGGGTGGATTTTGTATTCAAGTGCAAACTGAAGTGTTCCAAATCTATCTAGGCTCATAAAAACTATAAATGACCTGCTTGGGGCGTATGGATGCCCAGTGGTGCTATAAAATGTTAGGTTGGCTGGAAATACTGCTGGAAGCCACACTTGTTTTAGAAAATTTACTTATCCTTACAACCACATTTAAATTAAGCTGCTCCACATAGAATCAGATTGCTTCTACTGAAGCACCTGTGCTGTTCCTTCAAGCTCCAAGTCAACTCAGCTCCAGTCCCCTTCCTTCTCTGATCCCTATAAGTTGTAGCTACATTTATTGAGTGCCTATTATCTCCTGCTAAACTTCACACAATGTCTCAGACTATCACAACAGTCCCTCGAGATGGCATTATCATCCCCACTTTAGAGACAAACCACGACTCAGCACCATTGAGTTGTTTTCCCCACACCCCACAACTGGTGTTGGGCAGAATCAATCATTAATTCTGATTTCTCTGATTCAAAAGCCCACAACATCTTCAAATCTCTCGCATGGCCAACCTGGCCAGTTAGAAAGTTCTGCCATTACTTCCTTCAAATATTTCTTGGGTTGACCATTCCAACTATCCCATTCTCATTCCAACCTTCATTACCTCATGTCCAAATCGCTGCAACCACATCCTGATTCATCCCCATAATCCCAAACTCTTCTGACTATAAAACCTACTGTAATGTTATTATCTTTATCTCCAGAACCCTAGTTCTTTCCCAAAGTCGTATCAGAACAAGTGTAGACATTTCTGCTGGAGTCTGCTAGCTTGACAGCAACTACTGTTCCTCCTATACCTGTAGGCAGGCAAAGCTCTGTGATTGGCTCTGCCAACTTCAGAGTACACCGCTTGCTGTCTCTGCCATATTAGTATACTCTCTCACACCCTCAGGACAGAGAGACTCAGAAAACAGAGACACAGATATGCAGAGCTAGAAATACAAGATCCTGGCTGGTGGTTCATTGGACAGAGCATCAGCCCAGCATATGGACGTCCCAGGCTTGATCCCTGACCAGGGCACACAAGAGAAGTAACCATCTACTTCTCTTCCCCTCTCTCTCACCCTTCTCTCCCTCTTTCTCTCCCACAGACAGTGGCTCAATTGGTTCAAGCTTTGCCCCAGGGAACTGAAGATGGCTTGTCAGCCTCAGGTGCTAAAACCAGCTTGGTTGATTTGAGCATCAGCCCCAGATGGGGGTTGCTGGGTGGATCCCAGAAACGGTACATGCAGGAGTCTGTCTCACCATCTCCTTTCCCCTCATCTATAAAAAAAAAAGAAAAGGGAGAGAGAGAGAGAAAGAGAGAGACACAGAGATAGAGACACAGCTAAAGAGATAAAGAGAAAGAATGAGATAGAGACAGAGAGGGGATAGAGATTGAGAAAGACAAAGACAGATACAGAGACACACACTGACAAAGATACAGAGACATAGATGCAAAAAGTGACTTACAGATAGATATAGAGAGACACACAGAGAGAAACAGAGAGAGGCAGAGACATCACAGACACAGAGAAAAGTAGATATAACCATAGACCCTGACCCACTCACCCTACACCTGAGTGCTATGTGTTTCCAGGCACTCCTGATATTGTCAAAGCTGTCTTATTGAGCTCTCATGTTCTCAGTGTAATCTTTTCAATCATCTTAGGAAACACAATATTTTTATCCTCACTTTTTAAATTATATTTATTTATTTATTTTTTATAGAGACAGAGAGTGAGTCAGAGAGAGGGATAGACAGGGACAGACAGACAGGAACGGAGAGAGATGAGAAGCATCAATCATTAGTTTTTAATTGCGCGTTGCAACACCTTAGTTGTTCATTGATTGCTTTCTCATATGTGCCTTGACCGCGGGCCTTCAGCAGACCAAGTAACCCCTTGCTGGAGCCAGCGACCTTGGGTTCAAGCTGGTGGGCTTTTCCTCAAACCAGATGAGCTCGCACTCAAGCTGGTGACATCCAGGTCTCGAACCCGGGTCCTCTTCATTTCAGTCCAACGCTCTATCCACTGCGCCACCACCTGGTCAAGATAGCCTCACTTTATAAATTAAATACTATTGGCTCTTATAGATTCACTTGCCTAGCTCATAAAAGACAGAATATTTCAACCCAAATGTGCCTGGTTCTCTGTTCTAAGACTGTGTACACCAGCAGTTCTCAACTGGTGATTTTTCTCCCCCAAGAACACTTGGCAATGTCTGGAGATAGTTTGGATTCACACAGGCAATGAGGGAAGGATGCTACTGCCATCCAGTGAGCAGAGGCCAAGGATGCTGCTAAACATGCTGCCATGTACAGGACTAAAGAACTGCCCGGCCCCGAAATGTCAGGAATGCAGAAGAAACTTGGTCTAAACATACAATCTGATCCTAACACTCAGTTGTCTTCCAACTGCTATAGCCCACTCTAGTCCTTCTCTTCTAGACAGCTAAATCACCTGCAGTATGTATTTATTCATTAGTCAAAAATGCATTTACTGAGAGTCTTCTAATTAGTAGACACTGGGAAAAATGATTAAGACATGGTTCCTCAGACTCTATTATATAAACAGTCAAGAGACATGTGAACATATAGCTTCCAGTCAATGTGCCTGGAGCCATGCTAAAGACATATGTAATGTTTGTGTGATGGGAGCACAAACAAGGAGCACTGAAGTGAGGCAATACAGTACATAATTCCTGATTCTTAACTCTGAAATCAGAAAGGTTTTAAGAACTGAAACAACTTCTACATAGCAAAGGAAGCAGTCAACAACATGGAAAGACAAACTACAAAATCAGAAAAAAAAAATTCCATTCATATATCCAATATGAGTTTAACATCCAAAATATATTAGGAACTCATACAACTCAATAGAAAAACACAACCTGATTTTTAAAATCGGCAAAGGACCTGAATGGACATTTTTTTCAAAGATGACATTGTGGTAATTTCAAAAATATCAATTTGTCATGTTATACACATTAAATATATAATACAATTTTTGTCAGTTATACTTCCATATTGCTTAAAAAACTGAAATAAGTTTAAAAACTGAACAATTGTCCTGTTACGTTTAGCACCAAAATCACTTCACTTATGGTAAAACCCAACTTGACCTGAAGTGAGATGTCAGGTGTGAATTGGTGGCCTTGCCCGTCCGTCATAAGTGCCTCTGCACCTCTGCTGTTCTTTGCCACTTTCTAACTTTTATTTTAATTACATTATGAAAATATCAGAAAGAACTAAATATACACCAATAGGTAGCAGTGAGAATAACAAGTAACATCATGACGAAGGGTACTGAAAGTAGGGTCATTGCAAAAGTTTAATTAAGGTTCATCTACTGAAGAATATGGTGAAGAATCTACATGACAAAGAAAAAGACAAGTTAGGGGAGTTGTACAGTGATACTAATGACCAAGCACAAAGGATAAATGGGAAAGCATTGCAAAGCTTTAAAAAAATGAAAATCTTCATTGTTTGTTAAATTTTTATTCACCAAAGAGCGTACATATGCCATTATCTGGTTTTTTGGCTTTCAACCCCACTAGAAGGTACTTTAAAGAACTGTACATTAACATTAAGTGTGAACATTCAGAATATTAGCTGCAGAAAATGTTTCTCTTATTGCATAAAATATCTGTTTCAAAGGTGAAAAGGGGTCTGCTCATTGTAAGAGTTACTGAAAATCTTAGCCCTGAAAAAATTAACAAGATGTCCTAAGAAAGCCAACAACATGGTGACATGCTAGTGCCCCAGACAGCAGTAAGAAAAACACATGGCAATAACAGATAAAAGCCAACATCCAAAATGCTACACATGGCTCTAACCTTTAAAAATTGTGTTAAGGAAAGAGACCAGTCACAGAATGCCACACATTATAGGAACCCATTGATATAAAATGTCCCGCATACGCAAATCTATAGAGAGAGAAAGCAGGACAGTGGCAGTGGCTGCCAGAGGCCAAGGGAAGAGAATGGAGACTGACTGCTAATGGGTGCATGGTCTCATTTGGGGATAAAGGAAATGTTCTGATATTAGATATGGCTACAGTTGCCCATCTCGGAGAATGCACTAAAAACTACAAACAATTTAAACTGTTTTGTATGGTATATGGATTATATCTTAATAATGCTGTTAAAAAATATATATAGGTTATCGGAGAAATTTTTCCTGACAAAGAATTTGCCTGGAAGATGAATAAGGAGGAGAAAGCAGCATGGCAGTCCTTTGTAGCAGTTACAAAGAACTTCCTTGGCAACAAAAATCAGAAAACTATGAACTTCTGTTTCAAAGGATGCTGTTGGCTTTCTGCGACATTGAATGAAACATGAGCGTTAAGATTCACTTTCTGGGCCCTGGTGGGTTGGCTCAATGGTAGAGCATCGGCCTGGTGTGCACGAGTCCCGGGTTCGATTTATGGCCAGGGCACACAGGAGAAGCACCCATATGCTTCTCCACCGCTCCCCCTCTCCTTCCTCTCTGCCTCTCTCTTCCCCTCCCGCAGTGAGGCTCCATTGGAGCAAAGATGGCCCAGGCACTGAGGGTGGCTCTGTGGCCTCTGCCTCAGGTGCTAGATTGGCTCTGGATGCAACAGAGCAACGCCCCAGAAGGGCAGAGCATCGCCCCCTGGTGGGCATGCCAGGTGGGTCCCGGTTGGGTGCATGCGGGAGTCTGTCTGACTGCCTCCCCGTTTCCAGCTTTAGAAAAATGGAAAAAAGAAGAAGGAAAAAAAAAAGAGACAGAGAAAAAAAAAAAGATTCACTTTCTGAACAGTCACCTTGATAAGTTTCCCGAAAATCTTGAAGCTGTTCAGTGATGAGCAGACTACTGCTGGAGCACGAAACGAGATTGTTCTCAACAGGTACACAAACGCAAGAGCTACAAACACAAATTTTTGCTGAATAGAACTTAAATAAGTTTTGTGAAAATTTTATGATTAACATAAGTGTTTGAATATGTTCTATTTTGAAATTGTAGACAAATTCTGATGCAATCATATCTTTTAGTGTATTAGTGTATTTACTGCATTATATAAATTATTACATTTTCACAAAAATGATGCCCAATAAGACATTATACTTCATTATGTTAAACTAAATGTTGAAAATTTGACAATAAGATGAAAGCCTAAAATATTGAATTGCAAAAAAACTATAGCTTACATAGAAAAACCAATGTCAGCTTTGAGATCAGCACACTCAAATTAGGTAAGAACAAGTGTTTTTGTGGATGCAACAAAAAATTTGTGTTATTTATGTGGGGCCAGGGTAAACATAAGAGTCTACATGAGCCCTGGCTAGTTTGCTCAGTGGATAGAGCATTGGCCCAGCATATGGACATCCTGGGTTCATTCCTGGTTAGGGTACACAGAAAAACAACGATCTTCTTCTCTCCCCTTTTCTCTCTTCCTTCTCTCCCTCTTACCCTCGGCACAGTCAGTGGCTCGATTGCTTTGAGCATCAGCGTCAGGTGCTGAGGATAACTCGGTTGGTTCGAACATTGGCCCCAGACAAGGGTTGCTCGGTGGATCCTGGTGGGGGTGTATGTGGGAGTCTATCTCACTATCTCCCCTCTTGTAACTTAAAAAAAGGGGTGATCTATATAACAGGAAGATAGGGGACTAATAGAATGGCAATATAACAATGGGAGATGGTGCAGTAATGTGTTTTGAAGATGAAGGAAGAGAACAAAAGCCAAGGAATGCAGGCAGCCTATTGAATCTCACAAGGGCAAGGAAACAGATTTTCTCCTAGAGTTCCAGATGGACCCTATCCTGCTGACACCTTGGTTTGGGGCTTTAAAACCTGCATTGAACTTGTAACATACAGAACTATAGTACACTTTTATCTTAAGCCACAAAATTTGTGGTGATTTGTTAGAGCAGCGAGAGGACACTGATACAGTAAGGGAACTTTACAACATTCTTTCATATCTAGACCTAATCTGGGCTATTCTGGGGGGAGGGAATATTCTATTTTTTAATATTTAAAAATTATTTACTATTAAGTTAATAATTCTTCTTAGTCACTTGCCTGGTTAAAAAACCATTTGTGATTTTTTTTATTAGAAACAGTTTTCTTTTACCTCTCTGATCACCAGTTCCTTCTACATACTCCTCCCTCGATGAATATATTTTAATGGGCTTGACTTCTATCTTTGGAAGTTAACTCTGTAATATGTACACACTACATTTTGCTTATCCGTTCCCCTTGAGTGGAAACTAACTAAACTAAAATTCTAACTCCCTGCTGGTGTAAACAATGCTGTAAGAATTATCTTTGTACAGATACCTTTAAGGAATAAGATGATATGATCATAGATTATATGCTTAATTAATTTGCAACATGTTAGTAGTTCTTCAACATCAACAATTGTTCACTTACATAGGTCAAAATTTCATCTTAGGTCAAGATTTCTTTTATTCATATGCTTACAATCATTTGTATAGTTTGATCTTATTTTTATGAATTTGCTATAGGAAAACTCTTGTCTAATTTTTGTTTATCTTTTCCTGATAGCTAGCAAACTAAATTCCTCGAAAAATGTGCCTACCACATAGTGGCTAAAAGCAGTTGAGCCCAGGGTAAGGGGGTAACAACCAGAGGCAGGGCCTGCTGGCGGTAAAGAAGACTGAAGAGGCTTAGTCATGGCCTGGTTGTCATGTAACCACTAAAGTTTGGAAGTAAACACATGTAGCCCCTGTGGAAGGAGGCGTATTCAGGGGGTGCGGGGGGATGTACGATAGAGCTGACTGTACAGAGTCCACACCCTGTACAGAGCCCCGATATTTCCAGAAGATGGAGGCTGGGGCTGAGAAGCCTGGAAATTGAGACCATCCAGCCTGACGAGAACAGGATTCACAACAAGGGTTAGGGGCTTCCATTTTCCCATGCTTCTGTGGAAGTGATAAGGATAGCAAGAGAGATAATGGCTTATGCTAAAAACTATAGGAGACTATTCCCAATAGTAGAGCAGGGGGAGGGTGGGAGCATATTTGATAAATGTTAGAATTATACGGAATTATGTTTTCAATAGACAAATATATTACTCACATATAAGTTATGTTTGTACATAAGTTAAATAGTACGCCCAATAAGATACATGTAAAATTTACAATTTCCACAAGATAGGGATGGTTCTAAGCCTAGTTTTCTCAGGTAATGCTTAGCCTCCCCACTGAGATTTAGCAGTGTGGTTACCCTAGATGCATAAAATAATTTCCCTGGTTGAGTCCAAGTAATCTTCTACCCTCTAGTTTTAATATCAAGGAAAATATTTTTAAAAATTCAAGTTCACGGCCTGGCCTATGGTGGCGCAGTGGATAGAGCCTCAGCCTGGAACACTGAGGTCATGTGGTTCAATACCCTAGGCTTGCTCAGCCAAGGCACACACAACAAGCAAGCAATGAACAACTACAATGAAACAATTACACTCCTCACCCCCACGTCACCCTGCCATAAAAGCAAGAAATAACATCTTTCCAAAAAAAATAAAAGTAAATTAAAAAAATTAAAAAAAGTAAAAATTCAAGCGCATGGTAGAGTTTTCTATTGGATAAAACGAATCACTCTAGTCAGTGGGTGTGACAGTGGTGTATACTCCTATGAATATTAGCTGGGTCCTTTGAATGCATGATGTAAACCCAGGTTGTAAAATACTGCTGATGCCTTACTGATGTTATAGCGAGGTCACGGAATTCTGCGGTCGCCTTAGCGATAACAGTCCTGGTCATGTGCTAAGCACTGGTCAGAACAGTGACTTGGGGAGGAGATAAGTCTCTCTAGTGACTTGTTATTGATTTGAATTTGTTTCTATTGATTTCATTTGTAGTATTTTAACTCATTGTCATCATCAACGGACACTCTGAGAGTAGAGTTAGGGTTAGAAGTACACCTGCTCTGACTCTTTCAAGAGTTGAACCATGAAGCGTAAACATAAAAGGAGACATCTGGACAGCAGCTATTCCATCAAACCTGCAGAAGTGTCAAGAGGTATGCATTAAGTACAATCTCTGAGCATGGGGTAATCAGGTACTGTTTTCTAAAGAGAGAGAGAGAATTCCTAGTAGTCATGACAGAGCAAGAGAGAGGGGGAGCAATGGAGAGAGGGGTGACAGGGAGAGAGGGTGGGAGAAAGGGAGAGAGGGAAAGAAAGGGAGAGAGAGGGGAGGAAAAGGAGAGAGGAAGGGAGAGAGAGAAGTTGCTGGTATATATACATATGTTTTTTTGAGGGCCCAGATAGTCTGAGAACAGAGAAAATTCAGATGGCTGGGTCCTTGTCACTGTGGCTTAGGACTTGTGTTACCTATACCGTGTCACTCTGGATCACTGTTCTAGACATAGTGGTTGATTAGTATGATATTTCTTAGAAAAGGTATTTCCCTTTATTTGATTTCTATTTAAGGGTATTGGTTAAATAACTGATTTTGTTACTAGTTTCCAATAGGACTTTCTCCTGTTAAAAAGACAATCTGGCTCGCCTGATGAGGGGTTGCACAGTGGATAGAGTACTGGACTGGGACACAGGTTTAAAACACCGAGGTCAATGGCTTCAGTGCGGGCTCATCTAGTTTGAGCACAGCTCACCAGCTTGAACCCAAGGTCACTGCTTGAGCAAGGGGTCACTCGCTCTACTGTAGTCCCGCTCTCCCCAGTCAAGGCACAAATGAGAAAGCAGTCAATGAACAACTAAGGTGCTTCAACAAAGAATTGATACTTCTTATCTGTCTCCCTTCCTTCCGTCTGTCTTTATCTGTCCCTCTCTCTGTCTCTCTCTCTGTGACAAGAGAGAGAGAGAGAGAGAGAGAGAGAGAGAGAGAAGAAAGTCTGGCTAATAGAGGTAATGAGAAAATTGGAGTGCGGGGAAGAACTTTGAACACTAAATCTGGTTGTATGAGGAAGAGGGTAATGATATAAAGAATGTTTTTACTCAGGATTAAAAATGAATTGTTTTGTTGTTGACCATGAGGATGTGAATGTGGGGTTTCTGTGTGAAATGCAAGGAAAAAATAAGACACACACACACACACACACACACACACACACACACATACATGTACAAACACAAAACACCCCTTAAACGAGAAACTGGAACAGTTTGTTTACTCTGGAGATTAAAAGTAAACAAGT
Organism: Saccopteryx leptura; assembly: GCF_036850995.1. Taxonomy (NCBI): domain Eukaryota; kingdom Metazoa; phylum Chordata; class Mammalia; order Chiroptera; family Emballonuridae; genus Saccopteryx; species Saccopteryx leptura. The sequence goes on along the minus strand of NC_089503.1, from coordinate 249,637,704 downwards.
AACTGCTATGAGGAAGTTTCTCAGTGCTGGGAGGGGGGACAGAATGGAGCCAACCCCAAGGTTCCAGTGGTGGCTCACATTGCTAAAGAGACCGCTATTTCCAACAGGTTTGGGTTTCTGCACCCTCCAGTGGACCTCCGTAGAGGTTATCTTCATTTCACTTTAAAAAATTGTGTATATTTATAGAAGTTATTGAGTATAAACTATGAGACATATAAAAACACATTCACATGTATTGACATATACACATATTTAAACATTAAATAAGCAAGGGAAAGACATGTTAATATTTAATATAACTGGCCAATAATTATGTACCAGGTCCAATTACTTGCATCTCAAAAACACATTATACCCCTAGCTCATTAAAATAGATTAGGCTGTAGCGACAAATACACAAGTGAATCCATCTACTAACTACATTACAAATCAGCAGATATGTAGAGACGACTAGGGCAAGTCCCCTCCAGGAGATAATTTATGTGCCTGGGTAGATGGAAACTTTATCATTAACATGCACCTTTCAAATAGACCCTGGGTATCAGTATCCCAGATATCTAGGAAAGAGAGGAGCTGAGGGACACATACAGGTTTGTATGGACATGTGTGAAAGTCAAACATGGCATTTCCATTCATTTTTCTTTTTTTTTAATAATTTTATTTTTTTAATGGGGCGACATCAATAAATCAGGATACATATATTCAAAAATAACAAGTCCAGGTTATCTTGTCTTTCAATTATGTTGCATACCCATCACCCAAAGTCAGATTGTCCTCTGTCATCTTCTGTCTAATTTTCTTTGTGCCCTCCCCCTCCCTCCATTCATTTTTCAACATGGAAATGTAATCACATGGTCATTATCTTCAAGGAAACGTCATAATAGATATAGTTGTATGTCCCGGAAGAAAGGAGACAGCAATCTCTGTTCTATTTACAAAGAACCTTGTGCAACCCCTGTCATCCATTATAGATATATATATATATGTATGTATACATATGTGTGTGTGTGTGTGCATATAGATAGATAGATGATAGATAGATAGATTACTACACATTTAAAAGTTTCATAGAAAACATATTTCACTATCCATGAAGATGAAGGCCAACTATATTCACTAAACATGTCACATAGTAATCTCTTACTGTTTAATGGACAGATAAAATACAAAACTAAGAAACATTGCCTGACATGTGGTGGCACCGTGGATAAGGATTCAACCTGGAATGCTTGGGTCTCCTATTTGAAACTCAAGGCTTGTCCAGTCAAGGCAATATGAGAAGCAACTACTACAGGTTGATGCTTCCCCTTTCTCCTTTCCTCTCTAAAAATTCAATAAAATCTATATTTAAAAAAAAAGATACAGAGAACACACCTCTAATTATTATTATCCATTTCTTTTGTATTAGTGAGAGGAGGGGAGGCAGAGAGACAGACTCCTACATTTTCCCCTACGGGGATCCACATGGCAAGCCCACTAAAGGACGATGCTCAGCCCATCTGGGGCGTTGCTCCATTGCTCAGCAACCAAGCTCTTCTTAGCGCCTGAGGCAGAGGCCATGGAGCAACCCTCAGCGCCCCGGGCCAACTCACTGAAGCCAATCAAGACATGACTGCAGGAGAGGAAGAGAGAGAGAGAGAGAGAGAGAGAGAGAAGGGAAAGAGAAAAGGGAGTGAGAAAAGAAGAGAAGGAGGAGGAAGAGGAAGAGGAAGAGAAAGAGGAGGGGTGGAGAAGCATAGTCGCTTCTCCTGTGTACCTTGATCAGGAATCAAACCCAGGATATCTACACACCAGACTGACACTCTATCACTAAGCCAACTGTCCAGGGCCTCTATTATTTCTATTTAATTTCTCAAGATCTTTATAAGAAGATGATTTACAGTCTATATATAGAGCCGTGGCTCTAACTCAAGGTTAGGAAGCCTGGGAGGCTGCTTCTTAGTCATTAGATAACCTAATTTGCATCATCTTTTCTAAAGACACACTAACTGGTGATGGTAAAGAGGATCTATAGAACAGGTTGTGAAGAGAGGTTGGAATTTAGAGGCCAAAGATGAGCTGAGTGAGTCTGCCCATCAATTGATACAAAAGAAAACCATAAAACAAACAAACAAACAAACAAAAAATCTCAAAATGCTTCTGCATGTTCTTTAATGTGATCACCAGTGGAAGCAATAAATTCCAAGGGAAAAATACATAAAAAAAAACAAAAAACTGGAGGTTACCTGACCTGTGGTGACACAGTGGATAAAGTGTCAATCTGGAATGCTGATGTCTCCAGTAGGAAATCCCGGGCTTGCCGGGTCAAGACACATACAAGAAGCAATTATTAAAGTTGATGCTTCCTGTTCTTTCTCCTCCTTTCTCTCTCTCCTCTCTCTCTCTCTCTCTTTCTCTCTTCTCTCTCTAAAATCAATATATAAAATGTTAAAAAAAATGGAGGACCCTCAAAGATCAGTTTACAACAGTGTTATATTTGAGGAAATAATGGGAGAAGGACTAAGGAATGAGAGTTATTTGAGAGAAAAAAGAAAGATTATATTACTATTAGTCAAACAGGGGTATGTTATATTACTGAGAAGGTATGAAAACAATAATAAATTGAAACAGGCCTAAAGTGGTGGGATCCTGAAGAAAAGAACTCGAGGTAGGGTTCAGAAATGCCCAGTTGAAAACCCCACCACATCCATATGTTTTCATAGCCCAGGTGTTCACATTCATAGTCACCCTCATCAGAACCATCAGCGCTCACTATCCTAATAATTTGTTTCCTTATAACCCTCTACATGCATCTAAATTTTCTATGCCATACTTTCCTCCGACCATACAAAAAAATAATTTCTCTCATTCCTAAAATCCTAGATTAGTTATTCCTGTTTTTAAATTTTATGGAAATACAAGGGCACAATATATATAATATATACCTTGTGTCTGGATCCTTTCACTCATTGTTATCATTGTGTAATTTATCCAAGTTGCATGTAGAATTAGTGTGTTCATACTTTATATATGCATAATGATACATAAATATAATGGCTATATTGATTACACCTTTCTTATTTTGGGGTGGCTTTAAGTCTGGAACTACTAGGAAAGGAGATGTTAACATTCTATTACATCAAGTCTCAATGTGGACACATTTTGTTTGATGAATGCTTGAGAGTTATACTGCTAGACCATAGTTTCTGTACTGTAGATATTACTGGTCAGAACTCAGACCTCCATATTTTTATTCTAATCACATGTTCCTGCACACTTGAATTGACATACTCATCTCTGCACTCTCATTACTTTGGCTTCTCACACAGTGTTATTTTGTTTAAAGTCCTTGTATTCTTTCTCTTACTCTCCTTGATTATCACATCTTCACCTTCCTTAATTATTCCCAACTTTTAAAGGTAAACTAATTCCACTGATCTCAAAAAGCATATGCTCAGTAATAGCATGCCATACATAAAACATAGAATATACAAAACACAAAAAAATCCCTATTTATAGGAAATTCACTTTACACACATAAATATGTCCTAACAAACAGACACATATACATTCCATCCTCAGTCACACAAAATTCATCAATATTCAAGATCACACATACCAAACCAATCACGCATTAAAAACTGACCCAGTAAAACCAACATGTTATGCACTTAAACACGAAGCACATTACATTCAACATTCCATTTGGCGACAAATGTGAATTATATATACACCAGAAATATTCATGAGACATAGAAATATTCATGAGACACATTTCAATAATGACTAGTGTGCATGGTTAACACGGAAACAGAAACAATGACATCATAATAATGCAGTTAATTTTTCCAAAAAAAATGTATCTTTATATCTCTGTATATATATCTACAACACAGATATCAATATAAATAGATATATGTGCAGAATTCTACATAAAAATTTCTCCAAATATCATCAAATTGTACCATTTTTCATGAGGAAATTGAGTTGATATCCAATGTTTAGTTCCTGCATACTATTAATACCTTTCAGGCATGTTTCTAAGTTTTTATAATCTTTATAGATCTATGGAAACTTCATATACAAGGTAACTAATCCCACAGACATCCCTCTTTCCCAATATTTTAATAACTGTTTACTTATATTTTGGTGTACATAGAATTTTAAATGGGAAAGCCAGTTTAATTACTGTGAGACCAATGTCACAGGTGGTAATGATGTCTGAAAAATAATGTCCACTCAACATGTATTTTTTGAATTCACACAGACCATAGCAAATACATCATCTCAATTTTCTTTTTTCTTTTTTTATTCAATTCCCCAGAATGTGAATTAGTTGTGGAGGTCCCACCCCCTGGACAGACAGCAGATGAAAACTCCTCTTCAACAGAATGTTTCTCTTCTGTCTCCTCTGTATCCAAGCGTCCCCGTGCTGCTGAGGATGGTAAGTAATATACAGGTGGGATTTGAGCTTGGACAAGAGACAAAGCTGACCCAGTATCTACCGATTCCACTGTCCCCTCAGAAACATGAAAGGGCTACAGGGCAGACAGATTAGTTCTAAACTTTGGCAGAGGTAAAAAGAAAAAGAAGTGTGCCTTCAATGACAGGGCAAGGAGCCTCAGTACAAACCATCAGCAGCATAGCAACACTGGGACAGCTGTGGGTGACGTAGTGGACTGAGCTGACATGTGAGTGGGAGAGTCATCACAACCTGCCCCCTCAGATGAGCACTGACTCGTGTCCTCACACACACTCACACGTCTCTACCCTTCACACAGGTATGGCACTGCTTCCCTTTTTTCCACATCTTCTCACAAATACGCAAGCCCCCATTCCCCATTGATCCTTCTCTTTTCTTTTTTTTTTTTTTTTTCATTTTTCTGAAGCTGGAAACAGGGAGAGACAGTCAGACAGACTCCCGCATGCGCCTGACTAGGATCCACGCGGCACGCCCACCAGGGGTGATGCTCTTCCCACCAGGGGGCGATGCTCTGCCCATCCTGGGCATCGCCATGTTGCGACCAGAGCCACTCTAGCGCCTGAGGCAGAGGCCACAGAGCCATGCCCAGCGCCCAGGCCATCTTTGCTCCAATGGAGCCTCGGCTGCAGGAGGGGGAGAGAGAGACAGAGAGGAAAGCGCGGCGGAGGGGTGGAGAAGCAAATGGGCGCTTCTCCTGTGTGCCCTGGCCGGGAATCGAACCTGGGTCCTCCGCACGCTAGGCCGACGCTCTACCGCTGAGCCAACCGGCCAGGGCTCCTTCCCTTTTCTTTACTAGCATCGCATAGTTATACCTTCACCTTCATTTCTTCACATAATCATTTCAGACTCACATATATACAACTAATTCCACAAAAGATTTCACACTCCCACATGTAGATAACCTGTAGAAATTCCTCATTCTCGGCCAAACTCTAGAAAACGCACATGCCCCACTGTGCATGACCTTTATTCAATTGTCTTTCTTTCTTTCTTTTTTTTTAATAAATAAATTTTTATTTTAATGGGGTGACATCAATAAATCAGGGTACATATATTCAAAGAAAACATGTCCAAGTTATCTTTTCATTCAATTCTGTTGCATACCCATCACCCAAAGAGAGATTGTCCTCCGTCACCTTCTATCTAGTTTTCTTTGTACTCCTCCCCCTCCCCCTCTGCCTCCTTCCCTCCCCCCCACTCCTCATAACCACCACACTCTTGTCCATGTCTCTTAGTTTCTTTTTTATATCCCACCAATGTCTATTGTCTTTCTTATGCGTTTTCCCTCCACCACCAAGACTCCAACCTGCATAAAGATGCTCATTCTGGCCCTGGCCAGTTGGCTCAGTGGTGGAGTGTCGGCCTGGCATGCAGGAGTCCTGGGTTCAATTCCCAGCCAGGGCACACAGAGAAGTACCCATCTGCTTCTCCACCCCCCCCTTCCTTTCTGTCTCTGTCTTCCCCTCCCGCAGCCGAGGTTCCATTGGAGCAAAGTTGGCCTGGGCGCTGAGGATGGCTCCATGGCCTCTGTCAGGCGCTGGAATCCCTCTGGTCACAACAGAGCGACGCCCCGGATGGACAGAGCATCGCCCCCTCTGGTCACAACACAGGGAAACCCCAACTGGGTGGAGCATCGTCCCCTGGAGGGCATGCCGGGTGGATCCCGGTGGGGCGCATGCAGGAGTCTTTCTGACTGCCTCCCCATTTCCAACTTTAGAAAAATACAAAAAAAATATCCAACAAAAAAATCAAACAAAAGTAAATAAAGATGCTCATTCTGAGAGCTACACTCATGTCCTGACACTGCATCTTACAATCTCACTCTGAGAACAGGGCCCTCTCCTGCACTGTGCACATGTGCTGTCACACCACTGACAAACGTGCACATCCATTCACCATGTCCTTTTACCAACATCAACAACGCTCACCAGAAATGTACCAGAACATACACACACAACTCCACTAGAACATACATCCAATACTTCATCCTCATTCCACAGAGTTACATCATGTAAATCACTCAAAATAGACATAACATACAGAGAATTCTGAAATATCACGTGATAAACTTTCACTCGACATGCTCACACAGGGCATGGCCATCATTACCACTGCAGACTTCACACATAATCTACTTGCCTTCTGTTTGAAATTTTTATTCCTAGGAATCCTAAGATTATACCAAAATGTTTCACATATAATTAGAACTTCCAAAATGCCTGTATCCCATTCATCTAGTAAAGGCAATAGACCAGAGGGGCACAAACAAGGTCTGTATGGCAATGCCTAGATATGGCTCATGACAATCCAATCATTTCCATGGTGCTATAGGGGGCAATACTGAATAGGAAGCAAAGGGAGGTTGGGATCCAGATAAAGCCCAGAGATGAGTGGAGTGATTCTGTTCTTTGTATATAAAAGGCTGCCTAGTACATAAAAAAAAAATAATTCAAAAGTCTTCTGCATGTTTTATAATGGGGGCCCCAGTAGAAACAATATTTTTCCAAGAAAAAAAAAACACTATATTGGACTGATGAAGGCCAAAATAAATAGAGGACACTACTGGTATATTTGAGGAAATACTAGTAAAAGAGACTAAGGGGATGAGAATTTTCTCAGAATAACTTGAAAGAATATGTTCATATAAGCCAGACAAGGACATTTTACATTACATGGAAGGTGTGCAAGTACTAAAAACTAAAAACAGGACCAAAGTGGTAGGATCCTCCAGAAGTGAGATTAAAATACAGATGCCCACTTGAAGACCCTTCCACATCCACATGTTTGCACAGCCCACGTGTACACAGTCATGCTCACCCTCAGCAGACCCATCGGCACTCAGATCCCATCGTTTGTTTCCTTACACTCTACCACATGCACCGAAATTCTCTGCACTCTAATTTTGTCTTTACCATACAAAGATTAATAATTTCTTAACTTTTAAGACTGTAGATTAGTTATATCTGCTATAAATTTTATGGCAATGAAAGACCACAATATATACTTTTGTTATCTAATTTATCTCTGTTGCATGTGGCATGACTATAATATCTTTACAGATTACACTCTTCTAAGCTTTGGGTTGCTTTCAGGATGGGACTACTTGACAAGATATTCTTAACATTCTGTCACATTAATTTGCAATATGGACACATTTCTACTTCATGAATGCATAAGAGTTAGATTGCTTGGCCTCAGTATCCAGATTATGTCCTATGCACTTCAGGATTGGAACCTCCATATATTTATTTTCTAATGCAATCACATGTTACTGCATACATAACCTTACACACTCTTCTCTACACTCTCATTTAATCTGCCTCCTCACTCAGCGCCTTTTGCAATGCCCAGGTATTTTTTCTTATACTCTTGGATTTTCACATCCTCTCATTCTTTAATTTTATCTCATATTTTACAAATATTCTGATCCCACCAGTTTCATAAGAATATGCTCTGTAAGACATTCTATATCTAAATCACCTAATATATAAAGCACACAATCTACAGTTACTGGAAATGCAATGCACACACATTAATAACTGCAGAACTAACACACAAACACCCAGCACACATCTATCCTAAATCACAAAAAATTCATCACATTTGCAGATTTGCAAACACCAATATTCATCCACTAAACCATGAGCCAGCGTTAATCAACACCTCATAAACTTAAACACAAAGCACATTACGTTCATCATACCCTGTTGCTACAAACATGAATAATATATTCATACACCAGACACATTCATGAGAGATGATAATCTTAAACATTTCAATAATGACAAGTGAGCATATTTAACATTGACACAGGAAATGTGATATAATACTAATTGATAATTTCAACAAAATTAAGTTGTATCTATACATTGATCTCTATATCTATATTAATACAGATTTCAATATAAATATAAATAAATAAATAAATAAATATATATATATATATATATAGATGTATGTCTGGGTGTGAGCAGAATTCTTTATTAAATATACACCACATATGCCTAAATTGTATAATTTTTCCTGAGGGAATTGAGTTGACATCCAACTTCTACTTTTTGAATGCTGTCTTTCAGGCATGATTATAAGTTTTTGATGCTCTGTATAAATCTTAAGAATTATCACATAAAAAATTTCTAATCCCAATGATATCCATCAAGCTCAATATTTTAATAAATGCTTAGTTATATTTCTGAGTAAAGATATATATATATATATTTTTTAGATATATATATATATTTTAGTGAGGGGAGGGGAGGCAGGGAGACAGACTCCAGCATACTCCACAACTGAACCAACCTGGCAGCCCACTACTGGGCAATGCTCTATGCATCTGAAGCCATTGCTCTGTTGCTAAGCAACTGAGCCTTTTTTTTTTTTTGGTGCCTGAGGTGGAAGCCACAAAGATATTCCCAGTGCCTGAGGCCAACTCGAGGCCCACTTGCTCAAACCAATCAAACCATGGCTGCTGGAGGGCAAGACAGAGAAAAGGGACAGCGGAAGGGGTGAAGAAGTAGACGCTTCCCTTGTCTCTGTGCCCTGACAGGAAATCAAACTTGGGACATCCACACACCCAGCCAACGCTTTACCACAGACCAAACTGACCAGGGCTGTAAAAAATTTTTAAATTAAAAAGTCACCTTAATTTATATGCAAGCAAATGTGATATGTGCTACAGAGGCCTGACATATAATGGCCACTTAGCATATATTTTTTGAATTGACACAAACTTCAGACAATATCACATCTTAGTTTTTTTAAATAATTCAATTTTTCAGAACTTACATCAGCTTGGGAGTTACCACCATCTGGACAAACAGCAGGAGAAAATCATTCATCCTCAAGAAATGTCATGGGGAACCAGCATCCCTGTCCCATGGAGGATGGTAAGAGATATAAACAGGTGGGCTCTGAGCTTGGACAAGAGAAGGTCTGAGTTTCTCAGCCCAGTATCTACTGATTTCACTGTCCCCACAAAAACAGAAACGATCTACGAGGCAGAGGCACTAGCACTGAGGCTTTTGCATAGGGACACACAGGGAGTGTACCTTCAATGACAGGGCACAGAGCTTCATGACACATTTCTAACACAGGATCACTGGGACAGCTGTGGGTGATGAAGTAAACAGTGCATATGTAAGAGAGACGGCCATCATGAACTGTGCCTTCAGATGAGCACTAACTCATATCCTCACACACACACATCTCTGCCCCTTAACACAAGTTAGGGCCTATTTCTCCTTTATTCACTTTTCCCCTCAACTACACAAGCCTTCTATAATCATCTTTCTCCTTCTCTAGGAGAATTACAAAGATATACCCTTAATTTCATTGCTTAACACAATCATTTAGATTCACACATTTACAACTAATTTCATAACTAATTCACATCCCCTCACACACATAACCTGTTTGAAATCTCTTTCTCAAACTCTAGAAAACAGATTCCCTTAATGAAATTGAACTCTCCTCTGTTGCATTTCTAATCCATATTTCACTTCAGTTACAAAGCCTCAGATCGTCATACGGATGCTCATTGTGCATCGTACACTCATGTCCTCTAACACTCTAATACTTACAGTCTCACTCTGGTAACAGGTCACATACCTTCATTGTTCACACGTACTGTCACACCACTAACAAACATGCACATGCTCATTCTCCATCTCCTTCTACCTCCATCAAAACAACTCACCAGATATGATCCAGAAGGTACACACAAAACCACCAGGACATAAATTCAATGCTACATTCTCATTCCCACAATATGATACCAGGTAACCAACTCAAATTACTCAAATTACGCATCACATAAAGGGAATTCTGAAATATCACATACATGTGAATTTTCAAACACATGCTCGCACGTACATGGTCTTCCTTACAATACAGAATTCACACATTCTGCTTGTCATCTGTTCACAAATTTCATTCCTAGAAAACCATTAATAACATCAAAATGTGTCCTGTGTCGGAATCCCCAAAATACCTTTATCCCAGGCAGCTAGGAAAGCAAGAGCCCAGAGGGGCACACAAGGTGTTTGAATGGCGATGCCTAGAACTGGCTCATGTCATTTCCAATCATTTTCCCTGTAGAAACACATTCACATGGCAAGACTATCTTCAAGGGAATCTGCAATTGTACTTCAGGTTCTATCTGTACGTAGAAAAGAGACAGCATTTTGTTCCATTTACTAACAAGTTATTTGTGCAAACTCAGTCACCCACGGTATTCACTGACACAATCAATATCACTGTGCAATTACACGTTCCATACTAACCATGCTACACTATTTACAACATGGAGGCTGTGTGTGCTCACTCGACGATCCATAGCAAACTTAATTTGGTTGATCGCACAAAAAACAAACATATTAAAATCATGGTCCTTATTTCTATTGTTTTTATTTAACTTCTCAGCAGACGAGAATATACAAGGACATGCTTTGCAGCGAAGACGAAACACTGTTGCCCAAAATCAAACACAAGATGATGCCTCTACTTCAGATGAATTCATCTACATTTCTTCGGAAGAGGAGCTCTCAGGTGCTATAACAGGCAATTCTGAATAGGAAGCAAAAGGAGGTTGGGATCTACACAGAGCCCAGAGATGAACAGAGTGATTCTGTTCCTGAAGAAAAAAGGGTGCCCAGTACACACACACACACACACACACACACACACACACAGCCTCAAAATGCTTTTGCATATCCGTCAATAGGAGCTCCAGAGGAAGCAATATTTTCCCAAGAAAAACAAGAACTCTTTATAGGACTGTAGAAGGCCAAGGTGAACAGAGGACACTAGTGTTATATTTGAGAAATACTAGTTAAAGGAACTAAGGATATGAAAGAGTTATCTCAGAATAACATGAAATAACATGTTAATATGAGCCAGACAAAAAGCATGTTACACTCTGTGGAGGGTATGAAAGCACTAAACACTTAAAACAGGACCATAGTTGTAGTAGAAGTGAAATTATAATACATCCCCATGTTTTCACAGCCCAAGTGCTCACATTCATACTCAGCCCTCATCAGACCCACCAGCACTCATATCCCCATTTGTTTCCTTACACTCTACCACATGCATCGAAATTCTCAGCACTCTAATTTTCTCCTAACCATACAAAGACTTATAAATCTCAAACTTTTATGACCGTAGATTAGTTATATCTGCTTAAATTGTATGGCAATGGCAGATAAATATATACTTTTGTTCTGGTTCCTTTCACTCATCATATTTCTGTAATTTATTTATGCTGCATTGGCATGACTTTAATTCCTTTACTTACTTACTATACTCTTCTAAGTTTTGTACTGTTTTCATTTTTGAGTACTTGACAAGATATTCTTAACATTTTATTGCATTAGTTTGCAATATGGACACATTTCTTTTCGTTGAATGCTTAAGAGTTAGATTCCTAGGCCTCAGTGTACAGACTCTTCCTATGTCCCTCAGAACTCGAACCTCCATACCTTTATTTTCTAATGCAATTATGTGCTACTGCACATATAAGTTTGCACATACTTGTCCTCACTCTCAAGTCCTCTGCCTCCTCACGCAGTGCCTCTTCCAATGCCCAGGTATATTTTCTCATATAAAACTTCATTTTCACATTATCACACCTCTTTATTTTTCACGATATTTTACAAATTCACTAATTGCCCCTGTCTCGAAAGAATATGCTCAGTACACATTCCAAATAGAAACTACACAATATTTAAAGCTCACAATCCAGTTTAGAAAAAGCAATCCACACACTAAAGAATGTGCAGAGCTAACACACAAACACCAAGCACACATTCAGTCCTCAGTCACACAAAACTCATCACATTTTAAAATTTGCAAACTCAATCAGACAATAAACCCTGACCCAGTGTTAACCAACACTTTACGAACATAAACAAAAAACAGATTACATTTACCATGAGCTTTTGCTACAAATGTGAATAATATATGCACCGGACACATTCGATAGAGATGATGATAATCATAAAATTTCAATAATGACCAGTGAGCATGTTTAACATTGAATCAGGGAAAGACATAACAGTTCATTTCAGCAAAGATAAAATTTTATTTATACATTGTTTTCTATATCTATTTTTACATAAACTAATTTAAATCCATATTTATTTATGTGTGTATGTGTGTAAGCAGAATTCTTTATAAAATTTCTAACACATATCACCAAATTGTATAATTTTTCATGAATGAATAGAGTTGACATCCAACTTTTAGTTTTTGAAGACTGTCTTTCAGAGAAGATTAAAGTTTCTGATGCTCTATATAAATCTCGAGAATTATCACATACAAAATTTCTGTTCCCGGTAACATCCATCAAGCTCAATTTTTTAATAAGTGCTTAGTTATATCATATTACCAGGTAAATGAACTTTTTTTTTTAGTCAGAGACGGGAAGGCAGGGAGACAGACTCCTGCATAAACCTTGAGCTGGACCCACCTGGCTGCCAACTAGGCAGTGATGCTCAGCCCATCCGCTGTTTATTGCTCCTCTGCTAAGCAACAGAGCCAAAAGATGTGTGTGTGTGTGTGTGTGTGTGTGTGTGTATGTTTTGTTTCTTTGTTTTATTTTTTAGTGCTTGAGGTGGAAGCCACAAATCTATCCTCAGTTTTCGAGGCCAAATGGCTTGAATGAAACAAGCTATGGCTGTGGGAGAAGAATGAGACAAAGAGAGACAAAGAGAGATAGAGAGAGACACGGGGGGGATGGGTGAAGAAGCAGAAGGTTGCCGTTCCTGTGTGCTCTGACCAGAAATCAACAGCAGGACATCCACATGCCTGCCTGACACTCTACCATTTATTAAAATGGTCATAACTGTAAATAAAATTTTAAATAAGAGAGGCACTTTAATTTCTATGCAAGCAAGCATCATGTGAGGTAATGATGCCTGACATAAAGTGACCACTCAATGCATACTTATTGAATTCACACTACTTACAAAAAATGACTCATCTTAATTTCTTTTTTTTTATCTTATTTTTTCATATAATTCAATTCCCCAGATGTTGAATCAGATATGGAGGTCGCATCATCTGGGCAGGCAGCTGGAGAAGATCATTCATCCTCAGGAGATTTTACGGGGAACTCTTCTACATCCCAGCATCCCTGTCCCATGGAGGAGGGTAAGGAATATACACAGGTGGCATCTCAGCTTGGACAAGAGATAGTTCTAAGCTGCTCAACCCAGTATCTACTGATTTCACTGTCCCCTCAACAACAGGAAAAAGCTGCAGGGCAGAGCTACTACTGAAACTTCTGCACAGGGACACATAGGGAGTGTACACTCACTGACAGGGCACAGAGGCTCACTACACATTTACAGCACAGGATCACGGGGACAGCTGTGGGGACATAGTAGACAGTGCAGATATGTGTGCTAGAGTGTCATCACAACCTGTCCCCTTAGATGAGCACTAACTCAGCCTCACACACATACACACACACATCTGAAACCTTCACACAACATATGCCCCTTTCTCCTTCATTCCCTTTTTCCCTCATATACACAAGCATTCCTTCCATCTCTTCTTCCCCTTCTCCAGTAGTATTACGTACATGTGACCTTAATTTTATTCCTTCATACAATCATTTCAGACTCAACATTTACAACCAATTCCTTAATTGTGATCATTTCATTCCCTCACACAGATAACTTCTTTCAAATCTGTCATTCTCAATCTCTAGAAAACTGATTCCCTCAATGGAATAAAACTCTCCTCTGTTGCCTTTCTAATGCATATATCCCTTTAGGTACAAAGCCTCAGATCTTCATATAGATGCTCATTGTGAGACATACACTCATGTCCTCTAACATTCTAATACTTACAGTCTCACTCAGATAACAAGTCACATTCCTGCACTGTCCACATGTGCTCTCACACCACTATCAAACATGAACATTTCTCATTTACCATCTCCTTCTACCTACATCAAAAAAATAAAATAAAAATCACCAGATATGTTCCAGAAGGTACACTAAACACCATCAGGACATAAACTCAATGCTACATTCTCATTCCCACGATATGGTACCATGTAAACAACTCAAATTATGCATAACATACAGGAAATTCTGAAATATTGCATAGACATGAACTGTCACCCACATGCACACATGTGCATGGTCATCTTTACAACTACAAATTACACAGATACACTGCTTGTTGTCTGTTCACACATTTGGTTCCTTGAAAAACATCAATAACAACAAAATGTTATCTCTCTTGAAATCCCCAAAATACCTTTATCCCAGGCAGCTAGGAAAGGCAAGAGCCTGTAGAGGCACACAGGGTGTTTGTATGGCGATGCCTAGAAGTGGCCTGTGTCATTTCCAATCATTTCCATATAGAATCCCATTCACATGGCCAGACTATCTGAAAGGGAAACTGGAATTGTACTTTAGTTCTATCTCTACGTAGAAAAGAGACAGCATTCTGTTCCATTTACTAAAAAGCTTATTTGTACAAACTCAGTCACCCATGGTATATTCACTGACACAATCAATATCACTGTGCATTTATAGGTTCTATACTAACCATGCTACACAATTTATAAGATGGGGGCTGTGCGTGCTCACCCGACAATCCATAGCAAACTCTTATGTTTGTTCATCGCACAGAAGAAAAGAAATATTAAAATCATGGTCCTTATTTCTATTGTTTTTATTTAACTTCTCAGCAGATGAGAATATACAAGAACATGCTTTGCAGCAAAGACAAAACACTGTTGCCCAAAATCAAACACAGGATGATGCCTCTACTTCAGATGAATTCATCTACATTTCTTCGGAAGATGAGCTCTCAGGTGCTATAACAGGGAATTACTGAATAGGAAGCAAAGGGAGGTTGGGATCTACACAGAGCCCAGAGATGAGCAGAGTGATTCTGTTCCCAGTGAAGAAAAGGGTGCCCAGTACATACATATACACACAAAAAGCCTCAAAATGCTTTTGCATATTTGTCAATAGGAGCTCCAGAGAAAGCAATATTTTCCCAAGAAAAACAAGAACTCTTTATAGGGCTGTAAAAGGCCAAAGTGAACAGAGGACACTAGTGTTATATTTGAGAAATACTAGTTAAAGGAACTAAGGATATAAAAGTGTTTCCTCAGAATAACATGAAAGAACATGTTAATATCAGCCAGACAAGAGCATGTTACACTCTGTGGAGGGTATGAAAGCACTAAACACTTAAAACAGGACCAAAGTGGTAGTAGAAGTGAAATTATAATACAGATGCCAACTGGAAGACCCTTCCACATCCACATGTTTCCACAGCCCAAGTGCTCACATTCATGCTCACCTGTCATCAGACCCATCAGCACTCATATGCCTGTTTGTTTCCTTACACCAGTGGTTCTCAACCTGTGGGTTGCGACCCTGGCGTGGTCGCCTAAAGCCATCGGAAAATACATAACGCATATCAGGTATTTACATTCAGAATCATAACTGTAGCAAAATGATAGTTATGAAGTAGCCATCAAAATTACTTTTTTGGTTTGGGGTCACCGCAACATGAGGAACTGTATTGCGGGGTCACGACATTAAAAAGGTTGAGAACCACTGCCTTACACTCTACCACATGCATCGAAATTCTCTGTACCCTAAATTTCTATTAACTATACAAATACTAATAATTTCTCAAATTTTTATGACCGTAAAATAGTTATATCTGCTTAAATTGTATGGCAATGGCAGAAAAGAATATATACTTTTGTTCTGGTTCCTTTCACTCATCATCATATTTCTTTAATTTATCCATGCTGCATTGGCAAGACTTTAATTTCTTTACTTACTATACTCTTCTAAGTTTTGTATTGTTTTCATTTGTGAGTACTTGACAATTGTTCTCAACATTTTATTGCATTTATTTGCAATACGGACACATTTCTATTTGTTAAATGCTTAAGAGTTAGATTCCTAGGCCTCAGTGTACAG
Source organism: Saccopteryx leptura (assembly GCF_036850995.1). Taxonomy (NCBI): domain Eukaryota; kingdom Metazoa; phylum Chordata; class Mammalia; order Chiroptera; family Emballonuridae; genus Saccopteryx; species Saccopteryx leptura. The sequence goes on along the minus strand of NC_089503.1, from coordinate 249,621,279 downwards.
ATTCTGTCCTATGTCCTTCAGAACTCAAACCTCCATACCTTTATTTTCTAATGCAATTATGTGCTACTGCACACATAACTTTGCACATATAACTAAACACATAACTTTATTCTCACTCTCACGTCCTCTGCCTCCTCACGCAGTGCCTCTTCCAATGCCCAGGTATATTTTCTCGTATAATCCTTCATTTTCACATTATCACATTGCTTTATTTTTTGGCCATATTTTAAAAATTCATTAATTGCCTCTGTCCCGAAACAATGTGGTCAGAACACATTGCATATCTAAACCACACAATACGTAAAGCTCTAATCCAATAGTTTAGAAAAAGCAATCCACACACTTAAGAATGTACGGAGCTAACACACAAACACCAAGCACACACTCTGTCCTCAGTCACACAAAACTAATCACATTTTCAGATTGGCAAAATCAATCACACTTTAAACCCTGAACCAGTTTTAACCAACACTTTATGAACATAAACACAAAACATATTACATTCACCATGAGCTTTTGCTACAAATGTGAATAATATATGCACCGGACACATTCAATAAAGATGTTGATAATCATAAAATTTCAATAATGACCAGCAAGCATGTTTAGCAATGAAACACGGAAACTGACATAAGAGTTCATTTCAGCAAAGATAAATTTTTATTTCTACATTATTTTCTATATCTATATTAACATAAACTCTAATATAAATCTATATTTATTTATGTGTGTATGTGTGTAAGCAGAATTCTTTATAAAATTTCTAACACATATCACCAAATTGTATAACTTTTCATGAGGGAATAGAGTTGACATCCAACTCTTAGTTTTTAAACACTGTCTTTCAAAAAAGATTATAATTTCTGATGCTCTGTATAAATCACCAGAATTATCACACACAAAATTTCTGGTCCCACTAACATCCATCAAGCCCAATATTTTAATAAGTGCTTAGTTATATTACTAGGTAAATGAAGTTTCTTTTTCAGTGAGAGAAGGGAAGGCAGGGAGTCAGACTCCTGCATACACGCTGAGCTGGTCCCACCTGGCTGCCAACTAGGAAGTGTTGCTCAGCCCATCTGCTGTCTGTCGTTCCTCTGCTATACAACAGAGGAAAAACAATATGTTTATATATATGTTTAAATATACATATATATACACATGGTTATATATACATATATATTTATAATGTATAAATAAATAGATAGATAAAAACATACATATATTATAAATATGTATATTTAGTGCTTGAACTGGAGGCCACCGAGGCATCCACATTGCTTGAGGCCAACTTGCTTGAACCAAACAAGCCATGGCCGTGGGAGAAGAATGAGACAAAGAGAGACAAAGAGAGATAGAGAGACTAATGGAGCGGGATGGGTGAACAAGTAGAAGGTCGCCTTTCCTGTGTGCTCTGACCAGAAATCAACAGCAGGACATCCACATGCCTGGCCGACACTCTAACACTTACTAAAATGGTCATAACTGTAAATGAAATTTTAAATAAGAGAGTCACGGCCCTGGCCACTTGGCTCAGCAGTAGAGCGTCGGCCTGGCGTGCAGGGGACCCGGGTTTGATTCCCTGCCAGGGCACATAGGAGAAGCACCCATTTGCTTCTCCACCACCCCCCTTCTTCCACTCTCTCTCTTCCCCTCCCGCAGGTAAGGCTCCATTGGAGCAAAGATGGCCCGGGCACTGGGGATGGCTCCTTGGCCTCTGCCCCAGGCACTAGAGTGGCTCTGGTCGCAACAGAGCGACACCCTGGAGGGGCAGAGCATCGCCCCCTGGTGGGCAGAGCATCGCCCCTGGTGGGCGGGCTGGGTAAATTCCGGTCCGGCACATGCGGGAGTCTGTCTGTCTCTCCCCGTTTCCAGCTTCAGAAAAAAAAAATACAAAAAAAAAAATAATAAATAAGAGAAGTCACTTTAATTTCTATGCAAGCAAGCATCATGTGAGGTAATGATGCTTCACATAGAGTGACCACTCAACACATACTTTTTGAATTCAAACAACTTCCAGAAAATGCCTCATCCTAATTTCTTATTTATTTTTTTCTTCTTTTTAAATATAATTCAATTTCCCAGACCTTGAATCAGCCATGGAGATTTCAGCATCTGGGCAGGCAGCTGAAGAAGATCATTCATCCTCAGGAGGTTTTATGGGGAGCTCTTCTACATCCCAGCATACCTGTCCCATGGAGGAGGGTAAGGAATATACACAGGTGGGATCTCAGCTTGGACAAGAAATGGTTCTAAGCTGCTCAATTCAGTATCGACTGATTTCACTGTGCACTCAACAACAGGAAAAAGCATCAGGACAGAGCAACTAGTACTGAGGCTTCTGCACAGAGACACATAGAAAGTGTACGTTCACTGACATGGCACAGACGTCACCACACATTTACAACACAGGATCACTGGGACAGCTGTGGATGACATAGTAGATAGTTCCGAGATGTGAGCTAGAGCAGTGGTCCCCAACTCCCTGGCTACGACCCATACCGGTCCGTGGATAATTTGATACCGATCAGCACAGAAAGAATAAAAACTTACATTATTTCCATTTTATTAATATTTAAGTCTGAATGACGTTTTATTTTTTAAAAATGACCAGATTCCCTCCGTTACATCCGTCTAAGACTCACTCTTGATGCTTGTCACGGTCACGTGATAAATTTATGCATCCCACACTAAAGGCCGGGCCGTGAAAATATTTTCTTAATTTCATTCCTTCACACATTCATTTCAGACTCATACATATACAAATCATTTCATAAAAATTTACATTCCTCACTCAGGTAACCTATCTGAAATCTCACATTCTCAACCAAACTCTAGAAAACAGATTCCCTTAGTGAATTTGAACTCTCCTCTGTTGACTATCTACTCCATATTTCATTTCAGTTAGAAACTCTCAGATCTCCATACAGATGCTCATTCTGAGACCTACACTCATGTCCTCTAACACGCTAATATTTACAGTCTCACTCTAAAAACAAGTCACATTCCTGCACTGTTCACATGTGCTGTCAATGCTAACAAACATGCACATGCTCATTCTCCATCCCCTTTGACCGACATCAAAAAAATCACCAGATATGATCCAGTAGTTACACACAACACACCAGGACATAAATTCAATCCTACATTCACATTTCCACAATATTATATTATGTTAACAAATCAAATTATGCATAACATAAAGGAAATTTTGAAATATCGCATATGCATGAACTTTCACCCACATGCTCACACGTGCATGGTCATTTTTAGAAATACACACTGCACACATATTCTGCTTGTCTTTTGTTCACAAATTTCATTCCTAGAAAACCATCAATTACATCAAAATGGGTCCTGTATACAACTCCCCAAAATACTTTAATCCCAGGCAGCTAGGAAAGGCAAGAGTCTGTAGAGGCACACAAGGTGTTTGTATGGCAATACCTAGAACTGGCTCATGTCATTTCCAATCATTTCCATTGTAGAATCGCATTCACATGGCCAGACTATCTGCAAGGGAATCTGGAATTGTACTTCAGTTCTATCTCTACGTAGAAAGATACAGCATTCTGTTCCATTTACTAACAAGCTTATTTGTGCAAACTCAGTCACCCATGGTATTCACTGACACAATCAATATAACTGTGCAATTACAGGTTCTATACTAACCATGCTACACTATTTACAAAATGGAGGCTGTGTGTGCTCACCCGACAATCCATAGCAAACTCTTATGTTTGTTCATCGCAGAAAAGACAAACACATATTAAAATCATGTTCCTTATTTCTATTGTTTTTATTTAACTTTTCAGCAGACAAGAATTTAGAATAACATGCTTTGCAGCGAAGATAAACACTGATTCCCAAAATCAAACACAGGATGATGCCACTACTTCAGATGAATTCATCTCCATTTCTTCAGAAGATGAGCTCTCAGGTGCTATAACAGGGAATTACTGAATAGGAAGCAAAGGGAGGTTGGGATCTACACAGAGCCCAGAGATGAGCAAAGTGATTCTGTTCCTGAAGAAAAAAGGGTGCCCAGTACACACACACACACATACACACACACAGCCACAAAATGCTTTTGCATATTAGTCAATAGGAGCTCCAGAGGAAGCAGTATTTTCCCAAGAAAAACAAGAACTCTTTATAGGACTGTAGAAGGCCAAGGTGAACAGAGGACACTAGTGTTATATTTGAGAAATACTAGTTAAAGGAACTAAGGATATGAAAGAGTTTTCTCAGAATAACATGAAAGAACATGTTAATATCAGCCAGACAAGAGCATGTTACACTCTGTGAAGGGTATGAAAGCACTAAACACTTAAAACAGGACCAAAGTGGTAGTTGAAGTGAAATTAAAATACAGATGCCAACTAGAAGACCCTTCCACATCCACATGTTTTCACAGCCCAAGTGCTCACATTCATACACAGCCCTCGTCAGACCCATCAGAACTCATATCCCCGTTTGTTTCCTTACCCTCTACCACATGCATCGAAATTCTCAGCACTCTAATTTTCTCCTAATCATAAAAAAAAAAAATAAATCTCAAACTTTTATGAACATAGATTAATTATATCTGCTTAAATTGTATGGCAATGGCAGAAAACAATATATACTTTTGTTCTGGTTCCTTTCACTCATCATCATATTTCTGTAATTTATTTATGCTGCATTGGCATGACCTTAATTCCTTTACTTACTATATTTTTCTAAGTTTTGTACAGTTTTTGTTTTTGAGTACTTAACAAGATATTCTTAAAATTTATTGCATTAGTTTGCAATATGGACACATTTCTATTTGTTGAAAGCTTAAGAGTTAGATTCCTAGGTCTCAGTGTCCAGATTCTGTCCTATGTCCTTCAGAACTCGAACGTCCATACATTATTCTCTAATGCAATCCTGTGGTACTGCACACATACTTTGCACATACTTGTCCTCACTCTCATGTCCTCTGCCTCCTCACGCAGTGCCTCTTTCAATGCCCAGGTATATTTTCTCATATAATTCTTCATTTTCACATTATCACATCCTTCTATTTTTCACCATATTTTACAAATTCACTAATTGCCTCTGTCCCGAAAGAGTATGCTCAGTAAACATTTCATATCTAAACCACACAATATATAAAGCTCACAATCTAGTAGTTTAAAAAAAGCAATCCAGCCCTGGCCGGTTAGCTCAGCGGTAGAGCGTCGGCCTAGCATGCAGAGGACCCGGGTTCGATTCCTGGCCAGGGCACACAGGAGAAGCGCCTATTTGCTTCTCCACCCCTCTGCCGCGCTTTCCTCTCTGTCTCTCCCTTCCCCTCCCGCAGCCAAGGCTCCATTGGAGCAAGGATGGCCCGGGCGCTGGGGATGGCTCTGTGGCCTCTGCCTCAGGCGCTAGAGTGGCTCTGGTTGCAACATGGCGACGCCCAGGATAGGCAGAGCATTGCCCCCTGGTGGGCAGAGCCTCGCCCCATGGTGGGCGTGCCGGGTGGATCCCGGTCGGGCGCATGAGGGAGTCTGTCTGACTGTCTCTCCCCGTTTCCAGCTTTGAAAAAATGAAAAAAAAAAAGCAATCCACACACTTAAAAATGTACAGAGATAACACACAAACACCAAGCACACAGTCTGTCCTCAGTCACACAAAACTCATCATATTTTCAGATTTGCAAAATCAATCACACATTAAACCCTGACCCAGTGATAACCAACACTTTATGAACATAAACACAAAACACATTACATTCACCATGAGCTTTTGCTACAAATGTGTATAATATATACAACGGATACATTCAATAAAGATGTTGATGATCATAAAATTTCAATAATGACCAGCAAGCATGTTTAGTAATAAAGCACAGAAAATGATATAAGAGTTCATTTCAGCAAACATAAAATTTCATTTCTACATTGTTTTCTATATCTATACTAACATAAACTCTAATATAAATCTATATTTATTTATGTGTGTATGTGTGTAAGCAGAATTCTTTATAAACTTTCTAACTCATATCACCAAATTGTATAATTTTTCATGAAGAAATAGAGTTGACATCCAACTTTTAGTTTTTAAACACTGTCTTTCAGAAAAAATTATAAATTCCTGATGCTTTGTATAAATCTCCAGAATTATCACACACAAAATTTCTGTTCCCACTAACATCCATCAAGCCCAATATTTTAATAAGTGCTTAGTTATATTACTAGGTAAATGAGGTTTTTTTTTCAGTGAGAAAAGAAAAGGCGGGAAGTCAGACTCCTGCATACACTCTAAGCTGGACCCACCTGGCTGCCAACTAGGAAGTGATGCTCAGCCCATCTGCTGTCTGTTGTTCCTCTGCTATGCAACACAGAAACAATAATATGTTTATATATATCTTTAAATATACATATATATACACACTCATGGTTATATATATATATTTATAATATATATAAATAGATAGATAAAATATATGTATATATTATAAATATATATAATTTACTGCCTGAGGTTTCGACCACATAGACATCCTCGGTTATCGAGTACAACTTGCTTGAACCAAACAAGCTATGGCTGTGGGAGAAGAATGAGACAAAGAGAGACAAAGAGAGATAGAGAGACTAATAGAGCGGGATAGGTAAACAAGTAGAAGGTCACCTTTCCTGTGTGCTCTGACCAGAAATCAACAGCAGGATATCCACATGCCTGGCCGACACTCTAACACTTACTAAAATGGTCATAACTGTAAATGAAATTTTAAATAAGAGAGTCACTTTAATTTCTATGCAAGCAAGTGTCATGTGAGGTAATGATGCCTGACATAAATTGACCACACAACACATACTTTTTGAATTCAAACAATTTCCAGAAAATGTCTCATCCTAATTTTTTATTTTTTCTTTCTTTTTCATATAATTTAATTTCCCAGTCCTTGAATCAGCTATGGAGATTTCATCATCTGGGCAGGCAGCTGGAGAAGATAATTCATCCTCAGGAGATTTTACGGGGAACTCTTCTACATCCCAGCATACCTGTCCCATGGAGGAGGGTAAGGAATATACACAGGTGGGATCTCAGCTTGGACAAGAGATGGTTCTAAGCTGTGCAATTCAGTATCTACCGATTTCACTGTCCACACAACAACAGGAAAAAGGATCAGGACAGAGCAACTAGAACTGAGGCTTCTGCACAGGGACACATAGAGAGTGTACGTTCACTGACATGGCACAGAGGCTCACCACACATTTACAACACAGGATCACTGGGACAGCTGTGGATGACACAGTAAACAGTTCAGATATGTGAGCTAGAGCAGTGGTCCCCAACCCCCGGGCCACGACCCTTACCGGTCCGTGGGCCATTTGGTACCGATCAGCATAGAAAGAATAAGTAACTTACATTATTTCCTTTTTTTATATATTTAAGTCTGAATGATGTTTTATTTTTTTAAAATGACCAGATTCCCTCTGTTACATCCATCTAAGATGCACTCTTGATGCTTAATTCGTTCACGTGATAAATTTATCTGTCCCACACTTAAGGCCGTTCCGTGAAAATATTTTCTGACATTAAACTGGTCCGTGGCCCTAAAAGATTGGGGACAATTGAGCTAGAGGATCATCACAACTTGTACCTTCAGATGAGAACTAACTCAGCCTCTCTCTCTCTCTCTCTCTCTCTTTCACACAGACACACACATACAGACACACGCGCGCATACACATCTCTACTCATTCATACAAGGTATAAACCGTTTCTCCTTTTTTTCACTTCTTCTCTCAAACACACAAGCCTTCATCTCCCACGCACGCTCTCATTCCTTTACTGGATTCACACAGTTACACAGTCACCTTCATTCTTTCACACAATCATTTGAGACTCACTCACTTACAAACTAATTCCCTAAATCAGTCACATTCCCCTCTTTCTCAGCCAAATTCTACAAAACGCACTTGCCCTGATGGTAATGAACTTCCATCTGTTGTCTTTCAAATGCCTATCGCACTACAGCCACAAAGCCTCAGCTCTACACACGGATGCTCATTCTCAGGCCACACTCACGTCCTCTAACACTGTCTTACCATCTCACAGTGTGAACAGGTCCTATTCCTTCACTGAGAATTCTGAACTATCTCATGGACATGAACTTTCAGGCCACATGCTCACACAGGCCATGGCCATTTTAACTCCTACAGACCTCATGCCCATATGCTAGTTTTCTCATGTTGGAAATTTTCTTTCCTAGGTATCCTTCAGATGCCTGTATCCCAGGACCTGAAGCAAACAGAGGTTCACCCATCCCATTCACCTGCCTCCTCTCCATTCTATCCAGTTAATCAGAATAAGCCCTTTACATCTTCAGCACAAGGCCCAGAGGAAAGGGTCATGACAATTTACTACATGCCTGTCCCATTGGGGAGGGTTTTTACTATGTCAGGGGATACACAGGAAGGACCGGTGCCTCCTTCAAAAGAGATGAAAATGGAAGAAATGACCTATATTGAAAAGGTCCATAAAAACGTCCCCCTCTCTCACATGTCTAGAAAGAGACACCTAACTGACAGTGACCCCAGCTTAGACAGCACAGCCCAAGGAAAAAGGAAGAAGGCTGACAGTGTAGCCGAGCCTCCAGCTGGGGAGGAGTATCTCAGGGCCAAGACGCCCGAGAGGCTGGTGACCCCGGAAAGTGGCTACAAGTGCTTGGCCTGCTGCTGGGTCTTCCCCAGCTTAGAGGCCCTGCAGGAGCACGTGGAGCACGGGGTCACTGAGGGCTTCAGCTGCCGTGTTTTCCATCGTACTCTGGCCCGTCTCAACCACAAAAAACATAGAGAAGAGAACAAGAACATCAAGATGGCAACATTCACATGCCAGGAGGAAAAACATTCTGGCATGAAGACAACTCAGTATAAGTAAACAGCTCCTAAAAGAGGACGTGAAGCACGTTAGACTCTATGAAGAGACTTCACTATTTTTAGCAGCCATAGAACCCTCCTTTTTATGTATATTAGCCCCCTCCACCATTAGTACCATAGCACAAATACGAGTAGACAACCCCTGCTAGTGAAATCCATCACTTTCCTGAGGGAGAAGGCAGATCACAGCCCCTAAAAGAGAGGAAGTGAATCACCTTAGACTCTACTAAAGGTGCTTCACTATTTTTAGCAGCCACAGAACCCATCTTTTTATGCACATCTACAAGCATCATCTCCACTACTATATACTGTCAGTTTGAGCACACGACCCCTTTCTTAAATACACCCACTCTCCTGAGGGAGACCGCAGACCACACCATTCCAGATATTGCATGTTCTCTGTCCTAGTGTAACTCCCGTCTGAAGAACATCCATGGATACATGCTTCAGCTAGAGTGCAGAGTCGACAGAGTTTTTAATGCTACAGATTTTAATTCCCCAGCCCTGTACTCACCCCCACATTTCTCTGAAATGTGGTCTTTGTTGACAATTTCGCACATTTTTCTATATCCTTTTCTTTAAAAAAAAAAATCCCTTTTTCCCATGTCCCTCTATATATTTACCTACACAGTTATTTGGCTGGAGGACAGACATTATTATTGAGAGAGCAGCAGGGATGATAAAAGCAACTATACTGCAGCTCTTCAGTTCTCTGACCTTGTGGACACAGCAGTGCATATCCACTTCTGCACATACACATCCATAGGGAAGGATGGCACACAAAATGAATTGATTCATAATTATCTAATATATACAGTTATCCACAATACCATAATGAAGTTTTAATCTTAGTCACTTTAGAAGTGTGAAAGCTACCAAATTTTGAAAAACATAATTTGTGTGTTTGCTTACTTGCCTGTTTTTTATACTTGTTTAACTTTGCACATTTCAAAGATAAATTTTAATTTTTGTCACTGTGCCATCTTCAGGGGCTCAGAAAAAAAAAGTGAAAATTTTAAAAGTATTATTTACACTTCGCTAAACAGGAGAAGGGAAATAAACATAGTCACACTTTTAAATGATCATTAAAATTTTTATTTCCCTTCTCCTGTATAGTTTTGTGAGTTGTGCAGTATAGTTGCTGTCAGTTTTATCTGACTAGTATGTTTTACACCGTCCATTGAAAAGAGGGTCTAGATTCTGGCCAAATATGTGGGCAAGTGGAAAGACTAGCCAATTAAAGCCATTATTCACAAATTGGCTTTCATGATCGACCTGGGGGTAAACACATATCCGTGCTGGACCAATATGCACTAATAGCTGGGGAATTAGAAGAGACAGAGATTGTGGGAATAGTGCTGAGTTATCCTTTGTCTGCAACTCATATTAAGGTTTATACATTGCTGAACTTCCTTCAAGTCTACTTTTTGAAAGACATGGCTATTTTAACTGCTACTGTAATTCACTAACCCTATGCACTAATATTTCAATAAACTTTTTCTTTTTTTCCTCAATTTTCCTGTGTCTTTTATTGCCATTAGTAACACAATGTGCCTTCACTGATGCAGTTTAGCTCCAACATGATAATTTCTCCCATTTTAATAGTTGAAATGATCTAATCTAGAAAGGAGTAACACATATACCTCTGACTTCATATTGAAACTAAAGGAATAATCTTGTACTTAGATTGTATGCTATATTCTTGATTAATTAGGAAGGTCCATTAAAAATGTTTGGGTGTATAAACAAAATAACTTCAAGGAACAAAATCGACTTCCATAAAGTAGACCTGGGTTAAAATTCCTTACTACTGCTCAGTAGCTTTATATACTCTGAGGCATTAGTCTCATCCTGAAAATGAAGACCATAATACCTAAAATAAGAGTGATTGTGAGGGGAAGAGACACAGATAAAAACACCTAATTGAGGGTCTGGCATAGTTCACAGGAAACAGGTTTTTTTTCATTCATTTTTGATATTTTTTTTTTTACTTATAAGCAGTTTGATTATCATGTAGCTAAGTGGAATTTAGTTTTAGTTTATATAGTTTTCAATCCATTGAGCTTTAAAATTTTTTAATTTTTGAGACCCTGGTCTAGACAGATAAGAAAGGTGCCACCTGTAAATCAATGTATATATACCATCTGGATTCCCTGACTTGTATTTACAGCCTAGTTGGTGAATAAGTGATTTGGGGGGTTCTTACTCCCCAACTAGACACACACAACACCACCACCATCTACTCCAACAGGTTTGACAGAGAGCAGTGGTTTTCAACTGATGTGCCCCAAGAATGTTGAAAACATTCAGTACCTGACGGTTTAGTCTGGGGCACTGACCTTTTTCCTTAGACTGTCAATAATGACAATAGACAACACAACAGCCATCTGGTGTGAATGCCCTGTCTTGAACCATAAATGTATAAGTCATATAACAGAGTTGTATCTTATTGGTCATGTGGCATAATAAGGTTGTGTTTAATTGGTTAATTCTTGTTACTAGAAATCCTTATATACAGGTATAGGCACTTGGTTTTTAAAAAAAATCACTTAGGAGCAAAAAAGTAATTACTATTGGCATTTTTCTGGGTAACTCAATCAAAATTATACTTTTTTTTTTGGTCAAATCAGCAAAAAATATATTCCGTGTGTCGCAGAATTTTTGTAATTAGTTTATGTGTGCCATAAGAAAAAGATTGAAAACTGCTGGTATAAACAGAGCTGATAAAACAAAACACTGTCTTAGGCAATGCCTCTGTTCTTTTGGTGATAGAGACAGAGAGAGAGAGGGACAGACAGGAAGGGAGAGAGATGAGAAGCATCAATTCTTCATTGCAGCACCATAGCTGTTTGTTGATTGCTTTCTCATATGTGCCTTGACAGGGGGGTGGGCTACAGCAGACCAAGTGACCCCTTGCTCAAACCAGATGAGCCCACGCTCAAGCTGGCAACCTTGGGGTTTTGAACCTGGGTCCTCTGCGTCCCAATCCAATGCTCTATCCACTGTACCACTGCCTGGCCAGGCGCAATGCCTCTGTTCTTATATGTATTTCCCTTCATTTCATCACATGAATTATGAAACAATAACAAAATCAGCAGGAGAAACCTATGAAGTATATCAAGTAAAGAAACTTTTCATTAGTTCTGTTTCTGGTAATTGGAATTTGCTTTTCTTATTAATAAAAACATTACCCTTTGTGTTTCAAGTACATCTGAGAAATCTGATAATTAACTTAGACTACTATCTCCTCAGATACTCTCAGAAATGCAACCAAGTTAAAAATTAAGAAAGTATATATAAATTAAAAAGTTTCCCTTAAAGAAGGTAATAAGAAACACAAAATAAAATGCACATGAGCTGAGCCCCTTTGAGAAGTTTTGGGACAGCTATTCCCTTGAAAGAGCCCTTTCCCCCTCTCTCCAATTTGCCCCAGGAGAGGTCATCAGCATCAAAAATGTAAACAGAAGTAACATTGCAAAGCTACCAAACAAAACAACCCCCTTCCCTCACTCAGGCCTGTGGCCTGCTACACATGCACGACAGGGACACCTACTTGTGGCAGGCAGCTGCCGTGGCCCCGTGGTCCAGTCCTGTCTGTGAGCACTGCGCTTGCCTTGGCATAGTCCCAAGTGGCCATGGTGCCGCCGTTCTTGTAGCTCTGTTGCCAGCGACAGCAATAGCAGCTGGTGAATCGCTGCCACAACTCCACAGTCTTGCTTGACCAAATCCAGATGCCAGACATGATACCCACTAGGAGGCACATGAAGTACTTGAGCATGAGCTCCCAGTACTCCAGCTTGGTGCGCGGCTGGCTGGAGTCTTGGCCTGGGCACACGCAGGTGAGCGCAGCCTCCCAGCTCTCACAATAGTGCTGCTCAGGTAGCAGGCCATAACAATGCTGGCTGGCACTGTGTAGAGCAGCATGAAGATGCCAATTTGGATCATGAGCTTCTCCAGCTTGTCTCTCTTGGTGGCACCCTGCTTGATGACTCTACAGATGCAAAAAAGCAACACGAAACCTGCCAGGAGGAAAAGTGTGCCCATGAGCAGGTAGAGCACCAGAGGGCCCAGCATAAAGCCAGGCAGTGAGTTCAGGTTCTGGTTGCCCATGTAGCATATGCCAGCCACTGGATCCCCGTCCATGGAGCTCAGTGCCACTTGACGCTGAGGATGACCCAGATGGGAGTACTGTGTATTAGCCCACGATGGCCTCATTGCCCCACTTCATACCAACTGCAAAGAACCAGGGGAGCACAGGATGACCCTCCAGATGGAACTGGCTATGCCCAAGTAGGCGAAGTACACCAGCAGGAAGACAACAGTCCGCAGCGCAGGGCCCTTCCTCTCATAGTGAATGTGGCTGTTGTGCTCACACCCAAACGTACCAGGAAGCCCATAGACTGAAAAGTAGCAAGCTGACAGGAAGATGATGGGCACTCAGAGTAATGGAAGCATTCCACATATCTATCAGGAAGGTGGCCACCATGGTGGAGGTGGAGATAAAGCATGGCACTGACCACAGGCCGACCATAAGGTGGCAAACGAGTGCTCATCCAGGCTGAAGGAGGGCTGGTAGCAGGGCACCGCGCAGTTGGGTACCTGGCCCGTCTGTACCTTGTTGTAGAGCGGGTGCAGCTACTTCAGGATGGGCACCAATGGCTGGCGGCGCTTGCACGTCGTTGGGGCCCCAGCGGCGCCAGCGCCTTCCCAGGACGGCGCCCCTGGCGGGCCTGACCGGAAAGAATCTTGGGGCACTGTGGTGGTCTTGCTGCAGTTGTAATCCATGGAGGCGATTGCATTTCATGAGCTCCGGCCAGGCTAGGTTGTACTACAGCATGAGTGGAGAGCAGCCGGCCTTGGCACGTGCACGGAGCAGCAGGGCAGCAGAGGCTTATGATAGTCGGGTAAGCAGATGGGCGTGTACATGGAGCACAGGAACAAGAGCAGGTCCGGAGAGTAGTGGATCTCCACCAGCGGCCAGAACTGGTGCAACTCCAGGCCCGCCTTGTCCTGCGTGTTGTGGTTGAACTCACTGGTTGGACATGTGCGTCAGGTTGTAGCCTTTGCCCCGGCACATTGGTACGGTGATCTCCTGGCATCCCGGGACCTTGGAGGCGGCCACCGCCTGGCCTGCCAGCTGCGCCAGGAGCAGCAGCAGCAGCGGCGCAGAAGAGTCAGGCCGAGCTATAACCCCTCCCTCCCCTCGCCTCGCATAGCCGGCGCACGGGGCCAAGGCAGACAGGGGAAACCTGGGCCAGGGCTGCCCTCTCCGCCGACTTGTGTGCGCCACCAGGCCTAGCAACCTGTGGGCTCTTCTTCTCTTCAAGAAATCCGCCCCAAGATAAACTGTCTCAGGAAGGGCTGCCTCCCTCCGCCCTTAGCTCTTCGCTGGATAGAGTTGAGGAGGGGCAGTTAGGGCAGTAGCGGGGCGGGGGCAAGGGGGTCTATCATGCCCCGGGGCCACTCACAGAGAGGTGCCAAATGGTCTCCAAGACAAACAAGAATCGCATAGTAGAAGGGGTGAGGGGAGCCAATAAAGTGTCGTGCCCCGGGCCCCAGTTATGTTTGCTAAGCCACTGAGTTAGGGCTCCGATTCTAGGGAAAGTATTTTTTTAAAAATGAAGAAAAATTACATCTACTCCCAGTTAGAGGGGAGTCAACGTCTCTGTCCCCGAAAGCGGTCTCCAAACCTCCAGATTAAGCTCTCCATTCTCTTCTCTCCCCTCCACCTCTTGAAACCAAACTGCTGACACCCCGCCCCACCCTACCCCACCTCCCTTACCACTGGGCCCTCCAGGCTGGACCGCGGGGTCAAACAGATCAGCCCCCTCCAGAACAGTACGAAGGACCAGGGGGAACGGGGAGCAGGGAAGGCGCGGGCTCTCACCTCCGCGGATCCAGAGAGAAGATATTCTGCAGCTAGCCTGGGTTCTCCATCCCTGGGACACTCCACTCAGAAATGCGACTCAGAGCCAAGCTGGCAGCTGGAAAATTTGGCGACAGACTGGGTATCCGAGGAGGCGGCACATGGCAGCAGGTGGAGGCAAAGTCTCAGAGAGAGGGTCTGAATGCGATGGCCACCGGCCGGTCACTCGCCCTCTCCTCCTCCAGGGCCCCTCGCATGATGCGGGCGGGGCAAGGCAGAGGCAGGCCTTGCGTTCCTCCGGGGTCCTGAAGCCACATGTAGGGCGAACGCGCCTGCAGCATCTAGGCGAGAGGAAGGTGGTGTGTGGTGACCGGGAATCTCCGCTCCTCACAGCACCACCAACAGGTGGCACTGGCCTCGCCGGGACTGCACAGTGCGCGCCTGTCACCGCGTCCTGGCAGCCGCTCGCATACTCCCCTGTAGGGGTCTCCTTGCTCCAGTCAACTCCTGGGGGCGGTGGCAGCGCTCAGGAGACGCCTGGCTCGGCTCCTCCCCGGAGTACTTGCACCTTTTAGCCTACCTCCGGCGGCAAAGGCGGCTGCAGTGGCGGAGTCATGGGCTGCAAGTCGACCACCCTCTCCAGCTCCCCCCTGGCACCGGCTTCTAATGCCCGCCGGGAGGCCCAGGCCCCTCGAACTGAGGCTCGGTGGTAGGCTGCCCGCTGACTTTCCGGGCGTCCCAGCTCACTGCCCCTAGAGCTTAGCCTCCCCTCCTGGTGCCCTCAGGTCCCACCCTGAGTCGACCCCAGAGCAACTCCGGCCAATCGTGGGCCGGGAAGCGATGAGGGCAGGGCGAATGCTAATCAAGCCTTCTTGAGACCAGGGATGGAAAACCCTATGTACTGGTTCCAAGGAGTTTCCTGATGTTGCCCACGGGTATTGGGCTCAGTTTCCTGTAATGTTTTAGCTTATGAACTTTTGCTCCTAGGGTCCCTATCAGATCTCCTCTCTGCAGCTAAACATTCTTACGGAGTCCAGCATTTGTTTAAAAGAACTGCTTCCGAGTGCCAAACACATAGTAGGCACTCAAATGGCAAATCCGATTTCGAACCCAGGTAGTTGGGCCGCAGCATCAACAATTTTTTTTGAGAGAGGGATAGACAGGGACAGACAGGAACTGAGAGAGATGAGAAGCATCAATCAGTTTTTCATTGAGCGTTTCAACACCTTAGTTGTTCATTGATTGCTTTCTCATATGTGCCTTGACTACCAGCCTTTAGCAGACCAAGTAACTCCTTGCTGGGGCCAGTGACCTTGGGTTCAAGCTGGGGGGTTTTGCTCAATCCAGATGAGCCCATGCTCAAGCTGGGGACCTCGGGGTCTCGAACCTGGGTCTTCCGCATCCCAGTCCGACGCTCTATCCACTGCGCAACCACCTGGTCAGGCAGCATCAACAATTTTAACCACACTCGCATGTACAATAGGTATCTCCAAGGCTTTAACCTTTTTTTTTTTTTTTTTTTTTGCATTTCGTAGCAAAATCGGTTGTGGCAAGTGATTTTTTCCGTCTTTGCAAGAGTCAAGAGATGTTAATCCTTTAAAATCCTGGGCAGTGCCCAGCAGAGAGAGAAGCAACGCTGGCTCCGGGCTCTTTAATGGGCAGGGCGCTGGGACCCCTGGGGACTGCGGGTTGCGCCTTAGCTGCACCCGCCAGCCAAGGAGGTCGGGGGCAGAAGGAGCGGCTACTGTCCTCAGAAGGCCTGCTGGGCGCCCTGACTCTGGGGCACACAGTGGCGCTCTCAGATAGGTTTTTATGCTGCAAGTTTTACATGTCCTAAAAACGTCTCTTTCTACACTGTCCTAATTAGGTTGGAACACTGAGGTGTTTAACGTACTTGAGATTTATTCACATGCTTAGAAAGAGGGTCTGAATTGTTTCCCACTTCCCACCTCTTCCTTCTGGGAAGGAGGTGAAAAAAGGTTGGAGGGCCAGGGAAATTGAAGGATTCAGGACTGGACTAAAGGGGAGAGATAGACTGCGGTTATTATTCTTGTCCCCTGAATTCCGTTTTGTACAGATTAAGAGGCTAAAAATGGCAGACTAACCCTCTCCCTCCCTCTTACCAACAAGGCTTTGTGAGTGTCCCGCAGATTAGTTATTTTGTGCTCACCCTGGCCAGTTGGCTCAGTGGTAGAGCGTCGACCTGGTGTGCGCGAGTCCCAGGTTCGATTCCCGGCCAGGGCACATAGGAGAAGTGCCCATCTGCTTCTCCACCCCTCCCCCTCCCCTTCCTCTCTGTCTCTCTCTTCCCCTCCCGCAGCCAAGGCTCCACTGGAGCAGAGTTTGCCCCGGCACTGAGGATGGCTCTGTGGCCTCTGCCTCAAGCGCTAGAATGGCTCTGATTTTGGCAGAGCGATGCCCCAAGATGGGCAGAGCGTCGCCCCCTGGTGGGTATGTCGGGTGGATCCCGGTCGGGCGCATGCAGGAGTCTGTCTGACTGCCTCCCGTTTCCAACTTCAGAGAAATACAAAAAAGAAAAAAAAAAAAGATGGCCACTGCTCTCAGGTTTACAGCTAATTGTCTTTTATGCCCGGGAAGGGGCTTGGTTATGCTAATATGTGTTGTGGGAGGGCTTTTGCTCCCTCAAAAAGTTTTAAAAGGAGGAGCTAGGAGGCCATTTTGGGGAGACGAGACCACGTTCTTCTAAGCTGAGAGGAGGACCTCATGTTGTAGCAGGGTAGAGAGGCCACATGGTGGAGAGGAGCCAGCCAAACTGGCAGAATGCTGAAGGAGAAGCCAGTTTGTGCAGGAGAAGGAGATGGGGAACAGAGGCGAGTAAGTCTGGTGAGGGACTATGATTCTAGGAAAAAAACGGAAAAAGTCAGTGGCCTTGGAAGTCCTGAATGGAAAGTGCCCCCCCCCCCCCCATGTGTATTTTCTCACCCACAGGTTGCGAGCAGGAATAAAGGAAAATGGCTCACCAGTTTTTGGCTCCACTGTTTTCTTTATGATCTGTCCAAATTAAATTTGAACCTAAACCTGCATGGGCCAGGCGGCTGTGATGGTGGCTGTGGCTACTGGCTGTACAGTGAGAAATAACGAAGAATATGTGTATTAACCTCAGCCTCAGAGTTAAAAGGAATAAATATCAATAGCATCACAAACATTGAAACTACTGATAAATATGGTTTACATGTACATTAAGTCTTTGATTCCCCGGAATTCTACAGGTGTCCATACTTTATTTTTTGTTTTTTTGGAAATACTTGGCACTTTGGGTCAGCAAACTTCCCAGGGTTGAAAGTAGTGGGAGTTGAAAAGCCATGAAATAACAGTCATAAAGAAAGGGAAACCCTCAGTGAAAAGTATGTGCAGACTGTGAACATGCCAGGGGAGGGCGATCTGATTCTGTGTCCTTCATGCAACGCATATATTATTGGGGGTGGACAAGTGTTGGCTAATAATAAAAATTATTTGAAGTTGGAGAATGTTAATCACTCTCGCTGGAATTTATGAGAATACGTGTGTTATTTCACATGGTTCTGACTCAAACAATGTTACGTACTGGTTTGTAAACCTCTCTCTGCTTAATCAATAGCAAAATGTTATTTTTGCTTGATTAGTAATAACAGCATAAAACTTCATCAAAAGAGACTTATTTTTCATTGTATATTTCATTTTATATCATTTGAATGTTTGCTTTTTTTACATATATTTAAAGACAGTTTAAAATATGATGATTGTTTAACAGGTGTTAGGCACGGTGTTAAATAATTTGTTTGTGTTAGCTAATTTAATCCTCACAACAGATAAAACTGGCACTGTAATGACTTACTTGAAGTTAGTCATTGAAAAGGGTAGAAATCAAATTTTCTCCTGAGTCATAATTATTATCCAACAAACTAGAAAACACTAAATTATTTTTAAGATGCATTCTAAACACCAAACATTGGCAAACATTCTTGTTATTAATTTTTTCAAATAGTTTTCCATCCATCCATTCATCCATCCATTCAATAAACACCAATTTCTGAGTTAAAGACACTACTGCTATATTAGACATGTTTCTACAAAGCCAAATTCATGAAATTAAATTTCAATTGTTATCCAGGGTATATTTATTAATTGATGAAAATACAGATGATGATGCTAACTGGCTATCCCATTGAGTAAATGCATGACATTTCAAAAGTTTTGAAGTATTGGTTTTGGATTCTGTGTTCAGGGAATAGTGACAGTGTTTTTATTCTTACTAGACTTGTGTTGATTTATACATGTATTATTCTGTTGAGACACTGGAACAGTCTTGATTAGATGCCTTCAATAAAGTTATGAAATAAATGGATGAATGAATGATAACTGAGATTAACTTTTTAAACTTTGGCAACTGGCATTGAATCCTTGAGTACAGCTTACCTTATGAACTGTATCTGAGGTTGGTCATACACTGTTAAATGCAGCATGAGTCCAAACCTTGGCTCTTCCTTAACCAGTTGTGCCACGTTAGGCAACACCTAACAGCTCTGGGTCCTCTTTCCTCATCTGTAAATGGAGTTACAAATAGTTGTCTACCTCATAGATTTGCACTGACGGGTAAATAAATTGATCTGGTAAAGGGCTTAGAACCATGTTTAGCATCTGTCAAATCTATATAGGTTTTAGTATTAGTTTTGTTTTGTTTGTGAGAGAGACAGAGAGAGACTGAGACAGAGAGATGGACAGATAGGGACAGAAAGACAGGAAGGGAGAGAGATGAGAAGTATCAATTTTTCACTGCAGTCCCTTAGTTGTTTATTGATTGCTTTCTCATATGTGCCTTGACTGGAAGTCTCCAGCCAAGCCAGTGATCCCTTGCTTAAGCCAGCAATCTTCGAGGTCAAGCCAGCAACCTTGGGCTTCAAGCCAGTGACCTTTGGGCTCAAGTCAGTGACCATGGGATCATAAACATGGTCAGTGACCCCTCACTAAAGCTGGTGAGCCTACACTCAAGCCAGTGACCTCGGGGTTTTGAACCTGGGTCCTCAGTAACCCAGACCAATGCTGATGACTTACAGGTGAAGGAGCACAATATCCTAATTAGTCACAAGTTTAGTTCCAGGTTTGTAAAAAAGAGTCTCTCAATTCTATAAGAGGCGAGGAGTATCTGCTCAATAGAACACAGTATAGTGGGAAGAACACTGACTAGTTCATGGACAATCTTGGATTCAAGTCTCATCGTGTGAGCCAGCTGTGTGCCCTTGGGCACAACACTCAGTCTCTCTGGACTTAATTTTCCTCGATTATAGAATAAGGGGATTCAACCAGAGAGTCCTGTGGTAACTTTTTGCCTGTAACATTCAATGAATTCTGTGTTTTTGCTAGTTATTTCAAAACATCTACTACCTGAATTCCTGGGAAGAAATAGTTGGTGCTTTAAAGAGTGCCTTTACCTCTAGAGTGGGGCTGGAGAGAAAACTCTCCCCCTTAAAAAGATCCTCTAGTTTTTAGAAAACAAATGTTATCTTTTTCCAAAAACAGAATCCACATTAGGCTTTAATTACCAAAAATAAATCCCTGCTGTAACTATTAAGTGACAGTTCTTGCACCCTGAGCTCTTTTGGTTTGGGGATGCATTCCTAGAGCTTCCTCTGTCTTGCCTTCTATCGATTTGACAGCGGCATTGCTGAACATTGGTGATAGGACAGTTTCTCGCCAAGAGATGAGAATAAATGGGTGGGGTGACCGCTTCTGCTGCATGGTGTCTTCGGGAGGAAAAAAAATATTGTCCCAGTGAGAAATGCAGTAGGAGGAACTATTCAGGCAAATCTCAGTCTGAAATGTCTTCTAGCCCTTCTTCGCCATGCAGAAGGAAAAAGCAGTCGCCATGTGGGGCTTAGGGACGCATGCAGTCTTGTCAGCCTGGACTCACTTCGCTTATTGTCTGGTCTGCTAAATACTTCTCCAACAGTTGTGATTCTTAGAACTTTGAGGACTCAAACTCATTTCTTCTGCTCTGCCTCTTATTTTCTCTTGCTAAATTTTCACTTTCTAACCCAAGTGGGAGATCTGCCTCTCATTTTAAAACTCATTACAGAATCACCACTATTGAAAGGCTACCATGTATTGGGAGGACAGATTGCTTCTCACTGCTCAGGGTTGACAAACTCTATCAATAGCAACAAATAGCATGACAAGGCCCTGTTCAACAGAATTTATTTGCAAAGTTAAAAAAAAGCAGCACAGAAAAAAAACACCTTGAGGTTCATATAATTCTTGGAGGGTATAAAATCTTAGATGAAAATGGCAGACTCCAAGTAGGAGAATAACAGCAGTGAAATTAATAAAATAGTATTCTCAAGAAAACCCCTCACCTAACCAAGCTGTGACACAGTGGATAGAGCATTGGCCTAGGACGCTGATGACACAGGTTCATAACTCATTTCTTTATAGCTTGAATGATATTCCATTGTCTGGATGTAAAATATTTTATTTATTTATTCACATACTGAAGGACACCTTGGTTGCTTTCAGGTTTTGGCAGTTATGAATAAAATTGCTATAAACAGAACCTTGACTTGGGGTGGTGAACACACAATACAGTGTACAGATGATGTGTTGTAGAATTGTGCACCTGAAGCCTGTATAATGTTGTTAACCAGTGTCATCCCAATAAACTCAATTTAATAACTGTTATAAACATCCGTGTACAGGTTTTTGTATTGACTAAAGTTTTTACTCCTTTGGGTAAACATCACGAAGTGTGATTGCTGGATTGTATGGTAAGAGTACGTTAAATTCTGTAAGAAACTGCCAGACTGTTCCAAAGAGGCTGTACTATTTTGCATTCCCACTAGCAATAAATTAAAGTGTCTGTTGCTCCACATGCTTGCCAATATTTGGCATTGTCAGGCTTTTGGAGTTTGGCCATTCTATAGGCCTGTAGTGGTCTCTCATCATTTTAATTTCCAGTTCCCTAATGACATCTGATGTACAGCATCTTTCCTTATACTTATTTGCCATTTGTATATCTTCTTTGGTGAGGTGTCTATTCAGATCTTTTAACCACTTTTTAATTGAAATTTTTTTATTGCTGAATTATAAGAGTTTTTTGTATATTTGCATTGTCTTTTATCAGATATGTGTTTTACAAATATTTTCTCCAAGTCCGTGGCGTTCTTATTCTCTTACATTGTCTTTCACAGAACAGACATTTTTAATTTTAATGAAGTCCAACTTACCAGTTTTTCTTTCATGCATTGTGTTTTTCGGGTGGTGTCTAAAAGGGTGTTTCAATGTCTGGGAAACAAAACTCGAAGAGATCATTAGACTCCCGAAGAAAGCTTGAAAAAGCCTGGGGAGATGTCATGAGCGGTACATTTAGCGTGTGAAAGTGACTGCTAGCTCTGCGCCAACCCAAACCATAAGTACCAAAGATCTGCAGACCCTTCCTGCCTCTGTCTCAGTGCCCTGTGCTGACTGTGTCCTGGACACATCTGCCAGCATGGACCCACCAGTTTGACCTTTGTGAGAAGGAAGGATTTAGATTTAGTTTTTGGATATATCATTGCTCCTTTTATCCTTGAAAATTTATTAAATAAGAGAATTTTCTAAGGTAGCAAAGTATTCACGTCTTTCTAACAAAGTTTTTCAACCATTCCAGTCTTTCTAACGCAGAATCAGAGGTAAACAACTCTGGTTTATTTTAAAAAGACAGTTAAGTTAAATATATGTTTTTAAAGTTCTTTGACTTTAACGTAAGAAACTTCAAATTGTCAATGGCATTTATAAGGAAGAATAAAAGAAAAACAAGTTCGGCCCTGGCCGGTTTGCTCAGTGGTAGAGCGTCAGCCTGGCGTGCAGGAGTCCTGGGTTCGATCCCCGGCCAGGGCACACAGGAGAAGCGCCCATCTGCTTCTCCACCCCTCCCCCTCTCCTTCCTCTATGTCTCTCTCTTCTCTTCCCGCAGCCAAGGCTCCACTGGAGCAGAGTTTGCCCGGGCGCTGAGGATGGCTCTGTGGCCTCTGCCTCAGGCGTTAGAATGGCTCTGATTGCGGCAGAGCGATGTCCCAAGATGGGCAGAGCATCGCCCCCTGGTGGGTATGCTGGGTGGATCCCGGTCGGGAGCATGCGGGAGTCTGTCTGACTGCCTCCCCATTTCCAACTTCAGAAAAATACAAAAAAAAAAAAAAAAAAAAAAGCAAGTTCTAACTGTTTGTGGACATGTAGAAGATGGCAATTTCCCAGGTACCCTTGTTCTTTTGGTTTATTTGTTTGTTTATTGATTTTAGAAAGAGGAAGGGAGATAAAGAGAAACAGGAACATCAAGCTGTTTCTATATGTGCCCTGACTGTGGATTGAATCAGGAACCTCTGAGCTTTGGGATAACGCTCCAACCAATTGAGCTATCTGGCCAGGGTAAACCCTTGTTCAACTATATACCCAGTTCTTTTATACCAAGCAACTTTTGTAATTGTCACTTACAGGATTAACCTTCTTGACCTCATACTGCCATGGCTGGTTGTTTGTAACTGTATCACAGAACATCTGACAGCCCATCTTGTGCTAAAATTGTTTTTTAATCTACCTCGATGGGGGCTCCTTTAGGGCAGAAACTAGTGGTTTTTACTACCTAGCCCAGAATTTTTTATGTAGCAAGCCTCAATAAGTACTGTTGAGTTCATTTGTTAAATATCTAATAAGACTTACTGAGTGCTCAAGATAACTATATTTTTAAGGAGGCACATTTATAAAAAAATTAAAATAGGGAAATGAAGAAGGTCCAGGGAAACCATCCAAATTTCTCAAAATGCTGAAATATAGGACAAAAGAGGAAAAAAGAAAGAATATATTAATGATGTTCAACTGTATGGAGGTATGTTAAGCAGGATTATTCTTCACTTCCCCAAAGATTAAGAGAAGAGGAAATGCAGGTACAATTGTAGAAATAAAATAAAGATTCAGGAAGCATGTAAGGAAGAATTTTTTTTGAATACTTTATTGATTTTACAGAGACAGGAGAGAAAGAGGAGCATGGAATGGGAAGTAACAACTCAGAGTTGCTTCACGCTAGTTGTTCATTGCTTGCTTGCCTATGTGCCTTGACCAGGGAAGCCCAGGGTTTCGAACCAGCAACCTTGGCATTCCAGGCTGAAAGTTTATGCACTGTGCCATCACAGGCCAGGCAAGAAAGAATTTTTTGTTTTGTTTTGTTTTACTTTAGGGTTCCTGGAATCTTGCTGGAGGTAAGTAGAGGGCAGGAACAAAAAAAGCTATGGTTCTTTTTTTCATCTATCAAAGAATGCAAAGCTAGGTTGACTTAATTAATCCCCATCAAAGGGAACACCCAGATGCTGAAGACTGGGCCGACATGTGGTGGCCAGTTTTCCATCCACGAGCACTTTGGTCAAATTAATGTCTAATGAGAAAATCATTGATTGCAAGAGAAACTCAAATCAGTGCCTCTTTTTCCTTATCTGTTGGGTGCAAGAGAGTGAGTGGGAGGAGAAATAGCAGTGAAAAATGTCAAAATACTGCTTAGCCTCTGATGGAAATCAGAGGCAAAGACAAAATACATTTTGGGGGGTTGGGAGGTCTCTTGAGAATTTGCAACAGGTTATCTTAATAGATCATTTATGGAGTTGTTGATATATGGGAAGGGACATCCATCCGACGGGGGTGAGGAGGAACCATTTAACAAAGGAGGAAGGTTACCTACATGACGAGCCAAGTCTCTCACTCTCTGTAAGTGAGAGACCCAGGCACTGGTCTCAGATTTCTGTGCAGGTCCAGAACTCTTGCCCTCGTCACCTTGCCCAATGACGTTTGTACTTGGGACCTGCCTAAAAAAAATCCTTGGTCAATTCCACCAACTCCTGGCTACTCCAAGGGCCTTTCCATGATTAGCATGAATGCCAATTCCAAGATCTGGCCCACTGTGGCCAAAAGAACCTCTACAGCTGTTCTCAACCTTGACTGCACATTGAAATCACCTGAGCTTTTCAAAAATGTTGAAAGGTTCCACCCCTAAATATTTTGATTTAATTGGTTTTCAGTGCAACTTCAGCATAGAGATTTGTTTTTAACTTTTTATTGAAGTATATGATGCATGCAGAAATGTGCTCATGCTGTAAGTATACATGGTGATGATCTTTTACAAACTGAAGATACCACCACCCAGCTCAAGAATCAGACCCTCACAGGCACCCCAGAAGCATGCCTCCAGATACCTTCTAGTCACTCCTCCTCCCCACCTCACCCCCCCCCCACTATCCAGACTTTTAGATAGATAGTTCAAGCATAGAGATTTTTAAGTCCCCCAGATGATTCTAATGTGTGGCTACCATTGACAACAATTGTCTTAGTGGTTGAAGATATGAAAAACTAAACCAAAGCCAGATCCAGGAAAACCAATACAAGAAACCCAAATAAGAAATCCAAGCTACACTTTCACATTAGCTAGTCAACAAAGATTTTTTAAAAGGTTTGTATTTTTTGAAAAAGATCTTTCATTTACAAACAACTTTTCTCAGCATGTACCACTTAGTAAAAGAAAACCTGCCAGCCTCAGAGTTGCCAAAATCACATTTGCAGGATCCCTTCTATGTACACCAAGTCCCTTTCCAAATGCTTCACTCATTCTCTCATTTCAATCCTCACAACACCCAATAAATACAGGTTCTCTTACTGCTCCATTTTACAGATGAGGAAATTTGGCATGAAGAACTGAAGTAACTTGCTCAAGGACACACCTTATGTACCTGACAACGTTTAACTCTCAGAGAGAGTCTTCTTGCTGTGTCTCCATGGTGCTTTGTATTTTAAATGCCTATCCCAGCTGAGTTCTGCTATTAAATACCTGGGCACAGATGAATGCCACACTGATGTCCTTCATTTCTCAGGGGAATGAGCTGGGAAGGTAGTAGAGAAAAGTCACATAACTTCCTACGTGTGCTGGAAGGAACCTTGATGATCATGTAGTTTTACTTCCTTTTTTTATAGAAGAGAAAACAGGCCAAAAACAAAAAAATTTAAAAAAAATTATTTATTTATTTATTGATTTGAGAGAGAGAGGAAGGGGGTGAGACAAAAACATCAGTTTGTTGTGCCCTTATTTATGTACTTATTGGCAGATTCTTGTTTGTGCCCTGACCGGGGATCAAATCAGCAGCATCGGTGTATGGGAAAGACGCTATAACCAGTGGAGCTACCCGCCAGGTCAGGAAAGAAAATTTTGGATGTCTTAACAAGCTGAATGAAGAAAATTAGAGAAAGCCCAAACCCAGGGGGAGAAAAGGCTGGGTAAGGTCTTCCCTGGGCAGGATGGAGTGTTGACCTTTTTTTTAGTGTGAATTTCTGCTTCCCAATCTTAAGCAGTTATTCTCTGAGAATGTACTTTCTGAAGGTTATATTATAATAATGACAATAATAGCTGTCATTTTTGACAATTTCATATCTGCTAAGCAGCTTGACTGACAAGGTCAGAAAGCATCTTACCATCTTTAGGACTTCATTCCCATTTTATTCCCTTAAAGATATGGAGGTTAAGAAATATTAAATAGGCCCTGGCCCAAAGGCTCAGTGATAGAGCATCGGCCTGGCATGTAGATGTCTCAGGTTCAGTCAGGGCACACAGGAGAAGCCCCCATCTGCTTCTCCACCCCTCCCTTTATTGTCTCTCTCTCTCTCTCTCTCTCTCTCTTCCTCTCCTGCAGCCATAGCTTGATTGGAGCAAGTTGACCCTGGGTGCTGAAGATGGCCCCATGACCTCTGCCTCAGGTGCTAAGGAGAGCTTGGTTTCTGAACAACAGAATAACACCCCAGATGGGCAAAACATTGCCCCCTGGTGGGTTTGCAATGTAGATCCAGGTCAAGGTGCATGCGGGAGTCTGTCTCTCTACCTCACTTCCTCTCACTGAATAAAAAAAAGAAAAAAAGAGAAATATTAAATAATAAGGAAAGAAAAAATTATTATTAAGAAACTAAACACTTAGCCAAGCTATCTGTCAAGGAAAGAGATAAAGATATTTTCCGACATACAGTCTCAAAGTTGGCCTCCTCTAGGTCTTTATTGAGATAATCAGTAAAGAATGTACATCAGGATGAAGAAATGTGAACCCAGAAAAGCATAACAGAAGTCACGAGGAAAAGAAAAAATAATAATTGTATGAAAATTAGTATTATTTAAAAAACATATTAAAAATGCAGTCTACTAAATTTTAAAAAGATTTACCTGAGAGAATAGGGGAGAAAAGAATTAATTAAAAATAACCTATTTATAGGGAATATATAAATACAGATACTCTGTCATTGTTTAACATATCACTCTCAGAAAGTGATAAATCTGTCCGAGAAAAGTAGGTAAAGATAGAATTTCTGGTTAAGCTGGCCAAGTACGTAAACACTGTGCTCATTCCTCCCATGACCACATCAAGATTACAAATAAATTCTACAACAACCACCCTTGAGAACCTCCTGAAGACTAGCTGAACAGAAATCCTATAACTAAAGATGCCCCCTTTTCTTTGACTATGCCAACCCTGAAGCCATCTTAGCTAAGGTGAGGTGAGGTATGGACCCACCTCTTCTACCTGAGAACTAGGTGCACCTTTGCCCTCATTCCACCCCATGATGCCCTGGGTCTTGATTAGAATACCACTTTCTCAGGGCAGTGGTTCCAGATCTTAGCTGTGCAATAAAATATTGGAGGTAACTTTAAAATATATGAGTTCTGCTCTAGTTATTTATTATTGTGTAACAAGTCATCCTTAAACTTAGTAGCTTAAAACAACAATAATTTACTTTGGTCATAATTCTGCGATTTGGGGACAGCTTGGTCAAGGCAGCTGGTTTCTGCTACACACAGTGTCAGTTGGGGTGACTTAAAGATTGGGAGCTGGAATTATTTGAAGTTATCTGGGAACAGTTGGGGTGGTTGGCCAGAACATCTACATGTGTCTTTTCCATGTGGCTGCTTGTGCTTCCTCACAACATGGTGGCTGGATTATTTTAGGATGAGTGAGTGCCCCAAGAGAACAAGGCAAAATTAGTGTAGGTCTTCAATGTCATTTTGTTCAATGTCATTTCAGTATAACATCAATGAGATGCCATAGGAACTTAAGTGCTGTTTATATCAGTTAGTATATGATAAAGTTGTTTTTTTAATATGTCCTTTTATTTAAAGTCACAGAACCTATTGATGATGTTAAGTGAGGACTTGTACATGGTAGTTATATGACCTGGTCTTTAAAATCACATTGTGTCACTTTTACCATACTCTGCTGGCTGAAGTGGTTATAAAGTCTGTCTAGGCTTTACAGAGAGAAGATTATGCCCACCACCAGATAGAAGGAGTATTGACATCACACTGTAAGAAGAACATGTGGAAGGAAATATATTGAGGTGGCTCTATTTTGAAAATACAATCTGTTACTAGTTCCTAAGCCCCACCTTTACATAATCAATCCTTCAGGTCTGGAGTGAAGTGTCAGCATTAAAGTTTTGAAATGTTCCTGGATGAAATGTTCTGATGCATATCCAGGACCTGGCATTTGCCCTTTGTTCCTTTGACCTCTCAATCCTAAACTCAGGGCTGTCCCAGCAGGAGATGCTGGAGAGATTGGCTGCTGCCTTGGATGATAATGTGACCAAGGACCCTTTGGAGGGAAACTAGCCTCAGGCCAGCAGGGGGCCTGAATATCAAGAGGCCTGCTGTCTGTCAAGGTGTCACCGACTTGCCCTTGTTAGTAGGGTCTTTGGGAGCTGCTGTAATCTAGTAGCCTTTTTTTCCCTACAAGCCTCTGTGCATCTCTTTATACCTCCCCATTTGTAATTGGTAATCTCCAGGCTGCTGGTGGTACCTACACTATGGCATTCAGTAATGAGAGTTTAAGGCGCAGAGCTTTTGTTTTTATTTTGTTTTGTTTTTAGATTGATTGAACCTGAGGAATATTGGAGAGCCCAAGCAGTGGGCAGTATTCTGGAAGGGGCTGCTTCCAGACCCTGAGGGTGATCTAAGGAGGCAGATAATGAAAGGCAGGAGACCTGAGTTCCAGCTACAGCTCTGCCACAGTTTTGCTTTTTGACCATGGGTTGGTTATATATCAGCTCCAAGTCTAAGTTTTCCCAACAGTTAAGTGTGTGGAACGTCAACTCTCATTCTCTTGAACAAACTATTGCTGAGCCGTGCCACTCTCTCTCTGATCAGAAAACTTAATATGACTCCCTATTGTCCACAGCCTTAGTCCCCTTCCTGTCTTCCTCGACCATGTACCGAGGTCGTGGGCGGGGGGGGGGGGGGGGGGGGGGGGGGGGGGGGGGCTGCTTTTACTGCCCAGCAATCCCCAAAGTTTGGCTTTTGTCTCCTCCTTCATGAAGCCTGCCTTCCAGTCACCTCTGCAGTGGGCCCCTCTACCCATCCCCTTCAGTCTTCTGTGGCTTTCTACACAGGGAGCAGCAGCCAGGGCTCTCGCCGCGAGGGTGTGGGTGTGGGGGGATTTTACAGCTGAACCCAGGTTTTGGAGTCAGATAGTTTGGATTTCAATCCAGTGCTGCCACACACTGCCTGTGTGACCTCAGGCAAATCATTGCACCTCTCTAAGCCTCGGTTTCTTCATCTCTGGATTGGGCTCACAATCATGGAATTTTCGTGAAAGCTTAAAAAGACATCAGCGTCATAAGCAGTCTGTGTGAGAGAGATCTGGGACGGCTGGTGGTCTGAGTTTGCAGAGTCCACGGTCCCTTGCCTTTATCCCATACTGTAAGAGTTGGGCGTGTTATAGCTACTCACATTCAGAGCAGTAGTTTTTTAAAGATTGAATAAATGAGCGGATGAATGACTGAACCAATGGATTCCTGAATTTGAATATGCTTATTTGCCAGATGTCGTCTGTACACCTGGTGTGAAACTAGTGGCTGAGCCAGGAAGTCTTGTCCCCAGGGAAGTCCGCCCCGCCCCCAGTCCCCCTAACTCCCCCTCTGCGTATCCATTCCGTCTCCTAGCAACTGTCAAACACAGTTGACCCCAGGCGGCTGCGCAGTGGCTGTGCGACCTGACTGACGCCTCGGCCCTAGAAGGTTCCTGTTCAGTGCATCCCCTCTCAGGTACCATGGCACCTTGAGGGGCCGTGTTTCCCACCCCCTACTCCCCTGCACGTCACCCCACGCTGCATCCATTCCTGAGCTTCTGCCAGGTTCCGCTTTAGCCAGGTCTTGAGCCTAGCACTCAGTGCCCATTTGTGCCTTGCTTTGGGGTTCTCCCTGTCCTGTCCTTGACCTCTCCAGGCGATTGGCATTTACACTTGCTGTCCCTTAGCCCGGTTTGCCACTCACCCAGCCTCCCTAGTGGGGGCACCAGTGTTCTGCTCCCACCGCTTGTGGTTCCTGGAGAACTGCACACCCTGATGTAGCATTCCAGAAGTGCCAAATTATTGCAGCTGGGGCAGAGGACGGGGGGCGGGCAGATACTCCAGTTGGAGAAACTGGGGTTGCTCATTATCAGAATGACTGGCAAGACCATTCTCTGTGGTTCATCCACTCGTTGCCTAACTTTATTGAGTACATACTGTGTGCCAGGCAGTATCTGAGGCCTTGGCCATTCAACTCAGAAAAAGACAAGGGAAGGGAAGAGGGAGAATGATGCTTGCTCCTGAAAGAAGCCGGGCTCACTTCCTGGGAGCAGAGTGGTGACAAACGTGCCTTTCTTTTCTTCCAGCCAGGAGTGCTGGGCGAGGTGGGGTGCTCTGCTGCATGTCACTGCATGGCTGGGACTGGGAGGATGAGGACAGGGCTACCACGGGGCCCATGCCCTCCATGGGCAGCTTTTGCCAGTCTTTGAGTGAGTATGATATGGAAGAAGAGTACCTGCAGGGCAGGGCCCAGGCCCCCCAGAGCAGCAGTACCATGTCTTCAGATGGGCCTGCCAGCACTTTCAGCTCCGACGTGCCCCAGGTTGTCCCCTGCAAATTCATCGTCTCCCTGGCCTTCCCGGTGACTGCTGGTAAGTGCTAGAGTGGAGTCCCAGCACTCTCTGCAAAAAGGAGGTGGGTAGACTAATGACTTTCTCCCAGGAGTTCAGGGACACATATGCTCCCTCCATCAGCTTTCCCAAACAGGGTGGTGGATTCCAGAAGCAAAGGTCAAGAAAGAAACAACAATTTTAGGGGGCCCACTGTGAGCCAGGCCAGTAAGCTGTTACGTGACCTTCCCATACTTAATTCTCTCAATGCTCCTAAGAAGTAGGTGGTGTTATTTCTGCTTTTTACAGATGAAGAAATGACAGAGAGATTAAGGCCTTGATTCTTATGGTACTAATGGTGCATCACCTATTTTCCTTATTTTAAAATACAGACCCCCCGCCTGACCTGTGGTGGCACAGTGGATAAAGAGCCGACCTAGAACTCTGAGGTTGCCGGTTCAAAACCCTAGGCTTGCTGGTCAAGGCACATATGGGAGTTGATGCTTCCTGCTCTACCCCCTTTCTCCCTCCTCTCTAAAATGAATAAATAAAATCTTAAAAAAAATACAGACCCCCAAGTGTATTGTAAAGGTATATTGATTAGTTGTTACTGCAACAACACTATGTCACAAACCCAACCAAGCCCCCCAATTCATTGGCTTCAAAGAATGATCTCTTGTCCCTGGGATGAGCTGACACCGCCTGAGCTCCCTGCAGGGATTCTGCTCTGCTTTACAAGCCTATCCTCCTCCTCCTAGACACGTGGGCCAATCCAGACACATTCACATTAGGGAAAGGCAGAGACACAGCAGAAGCAAACCTGTCACTCAAGCACTCAAGCCTATTCGCACTTCCCACCTGCTAACATTTTATTGGCTAAAGCAAATCACACGATTGAATTCCAAGATTAGGGGCAGAAAAAAGTAGTCCACTTTTGTATACCTTTTATGCCTACTTAAACTATTGCCCCCATTATGATGATTAATTTTAGCTTCTCCTTGTATCTGTCAGCTGTGGCTTCAGATATTTTTTTTTTTTCTTTTTGCATTTTTCTGAAGCTGGAAACAGGGAGAGACAGTCAGACAGACTCCCGCATACGCCCGACCGGGATCCACCCAGCACACCCACCAGGGGTGACGCTCTGCCCACCAGGGGGCGATGCTCTGCCCATCCTGGGCATCGCCATGTTGCGACCAGAGCCACTCTAGCGCCTGGGGCAGAGGCCACAGAGCCATCCCCAGCGCCCGGGCCATCTTTGCTCCAATGGAGCCTTGGCTGCGGGAGGGGAAGAGAGAGACAGAGAGGAAGGCGCGGCGGAGGGGTGGAGAAGCAAATGGGTGCTTCTCCTGTGTGCCCTGGCCGGGAATCGAACCCTGGTCCTCCGCACGCTAGGCCGACGCTCTACCGCTGAGCCAACCGGCCAGGGCGCTTCAGATATTTTGAAGACTGTTTAGGTGTATACCATGTTTGGAATTGATCAGATCAGTCTTCTTGGTGAATTGAACTTTTTGTCTTAATGATGCTTTTTATCTTGGGTCTATTGATATCAAGCAAAAGATCCCAGAAAGAGACATCTGGAAAACGCCATCTGAAAGGAAATCAGTGCTCACTTGATCACTAACCCTCATGTTTCTTGCAGCATCTCCTAGACTTGTTTGTTTTATTTTGGGTCTTCTCCCAAAGGCCTTTACAAAACAGAGCTCTATGCAGCAAAAGTTGACGAGGACTTGTATGTCTGAGAGTCTTTTTATTCGTTTATTTTCCAATTACAATTGACAAACAATACTACATTAAT
Organism: Saccopteryx leptura; assembly: GCF_036850995.1. NCBI lineage: Eukaryota > Metazoa > Chordata > Mammalia > Chiroptera > Emballonuridae > Saccopteryx > Saccopteryx leptura. The sequence continues at coordinate 249,588,794 of NC_089503.1, read as the reverse complement.
TTCAACTGTAAAACATAGTGATCAGACATTTACATGCTGTATAAAATAAGTCTAGCACCCAACTGACACCATATATGGTTATTACAATGTTATTGACTATACTTCTTGTGCTTTACAACCCCATGACTATTTTTATAACTGGCAATTTGTATTTCTTAATTCCTTGTACCATTTTCATCCGTCCCTTCAATCCCTCCCCTCTGGTGACCATCAATTTGTTCTCTGTGTCAAGGAGTTTGTTTCTGTTTTGTTTGTTTATTTATTTATTTATTTATTTATTTATTATTCAAAGATATTTATTTAGATAAAACAGGATGATCAGAATAAATACCTCAGAAATCTCAAAACTAACTTGGAAAACAATGTTATTCCTGTCAAGAACATACCAGTGGAAGCAGCATGTTACTGCCACCTAGTGAAATTTTAGTGAACTACCTTTGAAAGAAGGCAACCCAAAAACCACACCTGCTTTGAAAAAGACTAAATCAATTTTTTCTTTTTATGTTTATATATATAATACATATATACATATATATATGTATATATAGTATATAATATAGTATCTATAATACATATATAATATGTTTGTACATATGTATATAATATATACATATATATGTATTATATATATCATATATATATATTTTTAATTATAATTTTATTTTTTTAATAGGGCGACATCAATAAATCAGGTTACATATATTCAAAGATCAACAAGTCCAGGTTATCTTGTCTTTCAATTATGTTGCATACCCATCACCCAAAGTCAGATTGTCCTCTGTCACCTTCTATCTAGTTTTCTTTGTGCCCCTCCCCCTCCCCCTTTCCCTCTCCCTTTCCCCCCTTCCCCCGTAACCACCACACTCTTATTAATGTCTCTTAGTCTCACTTTTATGTCCCACCTACGTATGGAATAATGCAGTTCCTGTTTTTTTCTGATTTACTTATTTCACTTCGTATAATGTTATCAAGATCCCACCATTTTGCTGTAAATGATCCAATGTCATCATTTCTTATGGCTGAGTAGTATTCCATAGTGTATATGTGCCACATCTTCTTTATCCAGTCGTCTATTGACGGGATTTTTGGTTGTTTCCATGTCCTGGCCACAGTGAACAATGCTGCAATGAACATGGGGCTGCATGTGTCTTTACGTATCAATGTTTCTGAGTTTTTGGGGTATATACCCAGTAGAGGGATTGCTGGGTCATAAGGTAGTTCTATTTTCAGTTTTTTGAGGAACCATCATACTTTCTTCCTTAATGTTTGTACTACTTTACATTCCCACCAACAGTGTATGAGAGTTCCTTTTTCTCCACAGCCTCTCCAACATTTGCTATTACCTGTCTTGTTAATAATAGCTAATCGAACAGGTGTGAGGTGGTATCTCATTGCAGTTTTGATTTGCATTTCTCTAATAACTAAAGAAGATGAGCATCTTTTCATATATCTGTTGGCCATTTGTACTTCCTCCTGGGAGAAGTGTCTGTTCATGTCCTCTTCCCATTTTTTTATTGGATTGTTTGTTTGTTTGTTGTTGAGTTTTATGAGTTCTTTGTATATTTTGGATATTAGGCCCTTATCTGAGCTGTTGTTTGAAAATATCTTTTCCCATTTAGTTGGCTTTCTGTTTATTTTATTATCAGTTTCTCTTGCTGAGCAAAAACTTTTTAGTCTGATGTAGACCCATTCATTAATTTTTGCCTTCACTTCTCTTGCCATTGGAGTCAAATTCATAAAATGCCCTTTAAAACCCAGGACCATGAGTTTAGTACCTATGTCTTCTTCTATGTACTTTATTGTTTCAGGTCTTATGTTTAGATCTTTGATCCATTTTGAGTTAATTTTAGTACAGGGGGACAAACTGTAGTCCAGTTTCATTCTTTTGCATGTGGCTTTCCAGTTTTCCCAGCACCATTTATTGAAGAGGCTTTCTTTTCTCCATTGTATGTTCTTGGACGCTTTATCAAAATTTATTTGACTATATATATGTGGTTTTATTTCTGGTATGTTCTTGGACGCTTTATCAAAAATTATTTGACTATATATATGTGGTTTTATTTCTGGACTTTCTATTCTGTTCCATTGGTCTGAGTGTCTGTTTTTCTGCCAATACCATGCTGTTTTGATTGTTGTGGCCCTATAATAGACTTTGAAGTCAGGTATTGTAATGCCCCCAGCTTCATTCTTTTTCTTTAGGATTGCTTTGGCTATTCGGGGTTTTTTATAGTTCCATATAAATCTGATGATTTTTTGCTCTATTTCTTTAAAAAATGTCATTGGAATTTTGATGGGAATTGCATTAAATTTGTATATTGCATTGGGTAATATAGCCATCTTGATTATATTTATTCTTCCTAACCAAGAACAAGGAATATTCTTCCATCTCATTATATCTTTCTCAATTTCTCTTAACAATGGTTTATAGTTTTCATTATATAAGTCCTTTACATTCTTTGTTATGTTTATTCCTAAGTATTTTTTTTTTGTTGTTGCAATTGTGAAGGGGATTATTCTTTTGAGTTCATTCTCAATTGTTTCATTGTTGGCATATAGAAAGGCTATTGACTTCTGTATGTTAATTTTGTATCCTGCGACCTTACTGTATTGGCTTATTGTTTCTAGTAGTATTTTTGTGGATTCTTTGGGGTTTTCGATGTATAGGATCATATCATCTGCAAAAAGTGATACCTTTACTTCTTCTTTTCCTATATGGATGCCTTTTATTTTTTGTCTTGTCTGATTGCTCTGGCTAGAACCTCTAGTACCAAATTAAATAACAGTGGAGAGAATGGACAACCCTGTCTTGTTCCTGATTTAAGGGGGAAAGCCTTTAGTTTTGTGCCATTTAATATGATGTTAGCTGATGGTTTATCATATATGGCCTTTATCATGTTGAGATATTTTCCTTCTATACCCATTTTGTTGAGAGTCTTAAACATAAAATTGTGCTGTATTTTATCGAAAGCCTTTTCTGCATCTATTGATAAGATCATGTGGTTTTTGTTCTTTGTTTTGTTGATATGGTGTATTACGTTAACCGTTTTACGTATGTAGAACCATCCTTGAGATTCTGGGATGAATCCCACTTGATCATGATGTATTATTTGTTGAATATGTTGTTGTATTTGATTTGCTAGTATTTTGTTTAGTATTTTAGCTTCTGTATTCATTAGAGATATTGGTCTGTAGTTTTCTTTTTTTGTGCCATCCTTGCCTGGTTTTGGTATGAGGGTTATGTTGGCCTCATAAAATGTGTTTGGAAGTATTGCTTCTTCTTCAATTTTTTGGAAGACTTTCAGTAGAATAGGAACCAAGTCTTCTTTGAATGTTTGATAAAATTTGCTGGTATACCATCTGGGCCTGGACTTTTATTTTTGGGGAGGGTTTTAATGGTTTTTTCTATTTCTTCTCTACTAATAGGTCTGTTTAGGCTTTCTGCTTCTTCTTGACTCAGTCTAGGAAGGTTGTATTGTTCTAGGAATTTATCCATTTCTTCTAGATTGTTGAATTTAGTGGCATAAAGTTTTTCATAGTATTCTATAATAATTCTTTGTATATCTACGGTGTCCGTGGTGATTTCTCCTCTTTCATTTTGGATTTTGTTTATATGAGTTCTTTCTCTTTTTTCCTTGGTAAGTCTTGCCAAGGGTTTGTCAATTTTATTGATCTTTTCAAAGAACCAGCTCTTTGTTCTATTAATTTTTTCTATAGTTTTACTGTTCTCTATTTCATTTATTTCTGCTCTGATTTTTATTATCTCCTTTCTTCGGCTGGTTTTGGGTTGTCTTTGTTCTTCTTTTTCTAGTTCCTTAAGGTGTGAAGTTAAGTGGTTCACTTGGGCTCTCTCTTGTTTATTCATATATGCCTGAAGTGATATGAACTTCCCTCTTATCACTGCTTTTGCTGCATCCCATAGATTCTGATATGTCGTATTGTCATTTTCATTAGTCTGTATATATCTTTTGATCTCTGCACTTATTTCTTCTTTGACCCATTCATTTTTTAAAAGTATGTTGTTTAGTTTCCACATTTTTGTGGGATTTTTTTCCTCCTTTTTGCAGTTGAATTCTAGTTTCAAGCTTTATGATCAGAAAATATGCTTGGTACAACTTCGATTTTTCTGAATTTGCTGATGTTGTTTTTGTGGCCCAACATATGGTCAATTCTTGAGAATGATCTATGTACACTGGAGAAAAATGTATACTCAGTCACTTTGGGATGAAATGTCCTGTTGATGTCTATCATATCCAGGTGCTCTAGTGTTTTGTTTAAGGCCACTATATCTTTGTTGATTCTCTGTTTGGATGACCGATCTAGAGCCGTCAGTGGTGTATTGAGGTCTCCAAGTATGATTGTATTTTTGTCAGTTTTTGTTTTAAGGTCAATAAGTAGCTGTCTTATATATTTTGGTGCTCCTTGGTTTGGTGCATATATATTAAGAATTGTTATGTCTTCTTGATTCAGTGTCCCCTTAGCCATTATGAAATGGCCATTTTTGTCTCTGAGTACTTTTCCTGTCTTGTAGTCAGCATTATCCGATATGAGTATTGCTACACCTGCTTTTTTTTGGATGTTATTTGCTTGGAGTATTGTTTTCCAGCCTTTCACTTTGAATTTGTTTTTATCCTTGTTACTTAGATGAGTTTCCTGTAGGCAGCATACAGTTGGATTTTCTTTTTTAATCCATTCTGATACTCTGTGTCTTTTTATTGATAAGTTTAATCTGTTTACATTTAGTGTAATTATTGACACTAGTGAGTTCCCTATTGCCATTTTATAGATTGCTTTCTGTTAGTTTTGTGTCTTATTTGATCCTTCTCTTTCGTTTTTTTATCTTTTGTTTTTATTTGGTTGTATTCCATATATCTTTCCACTGTTGCTATCTTTTTTATCTCATGTGCTTCTGTGGTGGTTTTTTCAATGGTGGTTACCTTTAGGTAATGAAAAGGGTTCCTACCCTGTTCATTGTAGTGCACTATTTTGTGAGTACTTTTGCACTCCATCGTCCTTTGCTACTGTTAATCTCCATCCTCTCCCCCCTTTCTTTTTGTTGTTGTCACAGTTTAAATTTGGTTTTATTGTGTTCTTCTTGGAGCTTTTACTTGTGGCTTTGTTTTTTTTTTGTTCTTTGTATCTGATTGGAGAACCCCCTTTAGTAATTCCTGGAGTGGGGGTTTTCTGATGATAAATTCCCTCATCTTTTCTGTATCTGTAAATGTTTTTATTTCTCCTTCATATTTGAAGGATAGCTTTGATGGGTATAGTATTCGTGGCTGAAAGTTCCTCTCTTTCAGGACTTTAAATATTGGGGTCCACTCTCTTCTAGCTTGTAGAGTTTCTGCTAAGAAATCTGATGATAATCTAATGGGCCTTCCTTTATATGTTGTATTCTTCTTTTCCCTGGCTGCCTTGAGAATTTTTTCTTTGCCTTTGGTTTGTGCCAATTTCATTATGATGTGCCTTGGAGTAGGTTTGTTGGGGTTAAGAAAACTCGGAGTTCTGTTTGCTTCATGAATTTGAGGCTTTAGTTCTTTCCACAGGCTTGGGAAGTTCTCATCTATTATTTGTTTGAGTATGTTCTCCATTCCATTTTCTCTCTCTTCTCCCTCTGATATACCTGTTATTCTTATGTTATTCTTTCTGATGGAGTCAGATATTTCTTGTAGGGCTATCTCATTTTTTTAAATTTTTGAGTCTCTTTCTTCCTCTCTCTGTTGGGCCTCAAGTTGCTTGTCTTCTATTTCACTAATCCTCTCTTCTATCTGGCCTGTTCTATTAGCCAAGCTTGTTACCTCGTTTTTCAGCTCGTGAATTGAGTTTTTCATCTCTGTTTGATTTGTTTTTATAGTTTCAATTTCCTTGGACATATATTCTTTGTGTTCATTGAGTTGTTTTCTGAGCTCCCTAAATTGCCTTTCTGTGTTTTCTTGTATATCTCTGAGTATTTTTAGGATTTCTATCTTGGATTGTCTGTCATTTAACTCCAAGGTTTCCAATATATTAAATTTTTTCTCCATAGAATTTTCCTCATCTATCTGTGTTACCTCTCTTTCTTTTGTATCCATGATATTTGATTTTCTATTCCTTAATGGCATCTGAGGGTGGTTTTGTTGATAGTATTAATGAGATTTAATAAAAAATAAAAAGTTAAAAAAATAAAAAATTGAAAAAAGTTGTTTTTTTAAAAAAAATTAATAATGAAATAAAGAAAAATAAAATAAAATAAAAATTTTAAAAAAGGAAATTATTCCCCCCCTCCTTTTTTTCTCTCCTCTCGTCTCCCCTTTCTTGAGAAAATCTTGTGGTGAATGAATTATATTGTATTTAATAGAACAAACAATGCCTGTAATGGAGGGCCTGAATTGGGGAAAAGTAATAATGGGGCAAGAAAAAAAATAATTAAAAAAAATAAATAAATAAAAAGGGGGGGTATGGACCCACAAAAAGCAAATAATGAAAAAATTTGGATCAAGAATAAAATGATTTGCGTTTAGGTGTTGGTTGACTAAGAGTTATGATGAGAGGAGTAAGAGGGAAACAGGAAAATGGGGGAACAAATTAAAAAATTACTATTGTATTTAGTGGAACAAGAGCTTGATAAAATGGAGAGCCAGGGATGGGAGCACTGCTAGTGAGTTAAAAAGGTGAAGTAAAAACCCCCCAAAATGCCACAAACATACGTTTGAGTCCCAGATAAAATAATTTGTTTGTTATTGAGGTTTGAATGATAGGAGACATAAAGGAGAAAGGAAGAAACTAATATATAGGGAGAAAAGAAAGAGAGAGAGAGATAAAAAAGAGGGAACCACTAAAAGAAGAAAAAAGAAAAAAGAGGAGAGAGAGAGAGAGAGAGAGAGTTAAGGGTTTTGGAGTGTAACCCTCATAGAGAGAAAGGAAGAGGAAAGAAAAGATAATGGGAGATGTAACACTTATGGGTAGTGTAGTTCAAGGAGAGGAGAGAGTAAGACCAGTAGTGAGTTAAACGACCAAATTGGAGGAGGAAAAAAAAAAAATCAAGGATGAAGATAAGAGAAACAAATGAACAAATATAATAAAATTGGATAGGTTATAAAGTCTGCGGATTATTCTGATTTTGAGAGGTTATCTTCTTGCTTTTTCTTTTCTCTCCCTCTTCCTGGTCGGTGACTCTGTACCCCGGGTTCTGCCCCTTTGGCACGCTCAGGTAGAGGTTTGCAGTTGATAAGTCTCTATGGCGATGTCATGTATTGTGCTTCAGTCTCGTTGGCAGTCGAGGCTCATTAGCATTTATAGGCTCCGACAGTGAGAGAGTCCGTGTTCCTGGAGCCTCTCTCCTAGTCTTTCCTTCCTCAATTAGTAGCCTGAGAATCCAGCTATGGGGTTGCTGCTGCCTCTGCCTGGATAGTAAGAGGCTCAAAGAGCTGGCAACTCCCCACTCTATTCCCACTCAGCACAGGGCTCTGGGTAAGGCTCAGTCAGTCAGAGCCGCTAGCATAATCAGCCGGGGCTTCCGGCTACTCAAAGACCTCTGGCTCTGCCACTCTGTCCGGTAACACGGGTGGGTCTGCGCCCGCAGACCAGGATGTTAGACCGGAAGTTTCGCCCTCTGAGTGAAACCCCCCGCCTGCACTGAAAAGTTCCAGCGTTGGAATTGGCTCTCGCTCCGTCCCCGTGTGCAGCTTTTTCAAGGCGCTGGGGCAGCCTGTGACTCCGCCCTTGGCCCACACAAAGGCCCCTGACTCTGCTCCTCCGTCGGACAACACGGGCTCCCACTCCCGAGGTGCTGGGAGGAGTCTCCTGCCCACTCTCTGTGCACGCAGATCAGGATGTGAGGCCGGAGTCTTGCTCTCTGAGTGAAACCTCCCGCCTGCACTGAAAAGTTCCAGTGTTGGAATTAGCTCTCGCTCCCTCCCCATGTGCGGCTCTCCCCGGGCGCTGGTGCAGCCCGGAGGCTTTCGGCCCACACAAAGGCCTCTGACTCTGCCTCTCTTTGGAGTAACACGGGCGCACCCTCCAGGGGCTTTGGAAGGAATCTCTCGCCCACTATGCACCTACCAGGGGATCAGGTAAAATGGCTGCCCCGCTTGTCTTTCTTTGTCTGGGTTTGGCGCGAGTGTTAGCTGTATTGCCCGGGTTGTCACAGGAACAGTTTTTCCTTGGCTTGGATCTCCGTGCCACAGCCTGGTTCGGCCATTTGTGCCGCGGCCTGGATCTATTCACCCCCTTTGCCCGCCTTAGTTTCTATATTCTCAGTTTCCAGTGAAAATCGCCCTGTTTAGGTTAGTGAGGAAGGCGGAGCATTTCTTACTCCCTGTTTCCTTCGGGGTTTGGTTATATATTTAGCCAATTTTTCGCTCGATCATACCTTTGGGTGTATTGCAAAACATCTGGAGGCTCCAAGGATAGGTTTTTCTGTTTCTGGTTGAAGATCTTGTTGAGGTTTGGGGGAGATTTATCGGTATCGCTTCCTACCCCACCATTACTCTGATGTCATCCTATTTATTTTTTTTACACAGTCTTTTTTTTTTATCATGCCAATACCTTTCAAGAATATGGCTTTGGCTAGATATAAAATTTTAAGTACAGTGTTTTTCCCTTCAATATCTGAGTATTTATGGATTTGTTTATAAATGTTATTTATACAAATTTTGTAAGAGAAATGAGATCTTACACATTCTATTCTAAAATTTGCTTTTAAAATATTTAACAATGTCATCAATGTCTTAGAGTTTTTTACTTTGCTGATGTTTTATTTGAAACACCTATGTAGTATGTCTCTAATTTATCCCACCCTTTATTGGTGGACATTTGTTTTCCAAATTTTTTCTGTTACAATCCTAAATCAGCCTGGCTTGTATACACATTTCTGTTCAGGTCTGTGGGCACTTCTGTAGCCTGAATTTCAAGCACTGGAATTGCTGAGTGTAAGGTAGAGCAGGTCCTTGAATAATGCTGTTTTGATCAGTGTCATTCTATTATAACATTGATGAGGTGCCTAAAAACTTCTGTTTCTGTCCATTAGCCTATGGTAAAATTGGTTTCATTTAAAGCCTGGAACTTATCAATGATATTGTAGAACTTACTGTCAGCATTTACACTTTTCGTAGATATTGTCAAATTGCCCACCAAAGGGGTTGTAACAGTTTTTTCTCCTATTGATGGGAGGGTTTCTATGTCCACTTGCTGGCCCATCTTGGGTTGAATCAGAACTTGGACTTGTGACATGCAGTAAGCTTTCTGATGAGCTGTACCTTCTTAGGACAGTCTAATGCCTTCCACGGACTGGCTAGTAAAACTTTATTCCAAGCTCTGCCTGAAAGCTAACTCCTCTGGTGGCACAAAATTCATACAGAAGCAGTCTCCTGGGGGTTAAAAACTTGACATTTTAAAACTATAGCTTTAAATATAGTAGTCATATTTTTATATAATGAAATTTGGATTAAACAGTTACGTAGCTCCTGAAACATCTTCCTGTGGTGTGCAAAGCCCCAGCCTGGAGAGTTCAGTCTAAGGTCAAGGGCAGCCGTGGAGGCCTTCGTCTCTAGCTGAAGCCCATCCTCACTTTCTGCATCCTTTCTCCCTGTCCACCCCACACTGGGCAGCTTTGCCCAGAGGCCCTGCTGGGCTCTGCCCTCTACCTGGAATGCCTATCCTCTTTTCTTGTGGAAGATTCTGCTGAGCTGCCCCTACCACCCTGGGCAGAGTTTACCCCTGCTTCTTCCTCTGTTCTTCAGAACCTCACTCTTGCTGCTGATACTACACAAATCATACTGGACTGTGATTTTTCTTTTATGTGCTTCTTACTGCTGAGACGAGGGTGAGGCAGGCAAAGTGCCTAAGGTGACAAAATCCAAGGAGGCAATCACTCTCTGAGGCACGGGAATTCTGTGCCTGTGTGCCCAGTCCGAGTCCAGAGCAGCCTCCTCATCTCCGGGAGGGCTGGGAGGGCTGAGCCTGCATCTTATCCCCCAAGCCAGGCAAGCAGGGTGGCACCTGCAGCCCCCCACAGCGTCTGGGAACTGGAGGGGAGAGGGGGAATGGATCTGCTTTCAATGCGAGGTAAAAACAAGACTCATTAAATCTGTATCTTCTAGGTCATAAAGGAAAATATCCAAATTTGATTGAAAAATATAGGAAACATCATAAAACAGACAAACCTGCAAAGAGTCACCGCTTCTACCACGTTGAGTATTTCCTTCTGCCGGATGATGAAGAGCCTAAAAAAGTTGACATGGTGGTGTTTCCAACAGTGGTCAAAGTGTTCCTGGATTCAGGAATAAAGGTAAGTGTGCAGGGGTGTGGGTCTGTGTGTGCGCATGCGTAGCCCCACATATAACATACAGCCTAACACTACACAAAGTGCTCAGCTTCCCCCAGAACTAGTTAGAAATCTAGGAGCTTGGCACCCACCCCAGACCTAACTGAATGAGAATCTGTACTAACCAGATAATGCCAATTAAATGACTTTGTATTTAGATATTTTGCCTAATAATTTCTTTGGTGTTTCAAATGTTTTTATAGCTCTTGCGATTCCTTTCCTGGTGTGCATGTGAGTACATATGTGTGCACACCCACATGCCTGCACACACACACACGCATGCACACACACACACCCCTGCCTTTGGCCCAACTCAGTCAGGGATTAGAATCCCTGGAAAAGACATTATTTGCAGGTGATTGCTTTAACTTCATTTTTTCCAAGGAACCCAGAAGTGTGACAGGGCCCAGTTCATGACACCCATTTTCCTAAGGGAGTTGGCACCTGGAAGAGAGCCGGACACAGCAGTCAGAGGGGTGGCGGCCAGGACCCAGCTTCACTGCCAAAAGGGGGAGGCTGGCGGCAGCAGGCACCCCTGGACTGCTGAGCCTCCTGGCTCCCCACAATGAAAGCCTCTTGGTATCTTTTTTACACAGACTGTGAGGCCATGGCAGGAAGAGGACAAAGTCTGGGTGTCATGGTCCCAAAGTTTTAACATCAACGTGACAAAGGAATTGCTAAAGAAAATAAATTTTTACAAAATAACCTTGAGGCTCTGGGACACTACAGACAAGGTTTCGAAAAAAGTCAAGTATTACCGATTCAAGACTGCTACGTATGCGGAAGATAAAGGATCTCTGGGTAAGTCGGGTATTCCTGTTTTATCTGAAATGTTTCTAGGGGTGGTGGTGGCTTCTCACTGGGAACAGGAGAAAAGCCAATGTCCCCTTGATCGCGTGTTCCTGGGCTCACATTGGTTTCTGAATCAGCATGCATCCAGGACGCCTTGGAGCTTAGAAGGGCCACCTGAGGTCTGTGTGCATACACATTAGCCACCACCTCCACCTCTGTCACCTTTTGGGACTTCTTGTCCCTGAGCGGTATTAACATGCGCACCTACCCCAAGTCTGTCTCCCTGGATGAGTATTGTGTGTTTGCTGAGAAAAAACTAGAGGATACCAAGTCCACCACGCCGAGACACCATGTTAGCACTTTCCCATAGACCCTCTAGACCAGGGGTCGTCAGCCTTTTTATACCTACCGCCCACTTTTGTATCTCTGTTAGTAGTAAAATTTTCTAACCGCCCACCGGTTCCACAGTAATGGTGATTTATAAAGTAGGGAAGTAACTTTACTTTATAAAATTTATAAAGCAGAGTTACAGCAAGTTAAAGCATATGATAATAATTACTTACCAAGTACTTTATGACGGATTTTCACTAAGTTTGGCAGAATAACTCTTTATAAAACAACTTACTATAGTTAATTCTATCTTTTTATTTATACTTTGGTTGCTCCGCTACCGCCCACCATGAAAGCTGGAACGCCCACTAGTGGATGGTAAGGACCAGGTTGACCACCACTGCTCCAGACTCTTACTTGTGTCAATATCATATCAATCCCAGAAAGTCTCCATTTTTACTCCCCTTGAAAAAGAGTGTTGGGTGGAATTTAAAGACTCTGGGCTTTGAAGTCAGGCATCTGAATTGAATCCTTTCTCTATCCTGAACTAGCAGTTGACCTTGTGCGTGTACCTACTTCTTCTGGTCAGAGGCCTGAAGGCAGGGCAGTGGGCATGGTCCCCCCAGACACAAACAAAAAAGAAAAAAAAGGAGAGTGTGCATTGTCTATAGAGAATTTAAAAACAGTAATAAAGTGCTGTCAATTAAACTATACCATGGCATTAATTGCAAAGATGCATCCCCATTTTTAGAGATGTTAAAAGGTAAAAGCAGTGTGCAACTGAGAAGATATGGAGTATAATATTATTGCTTGCTGATGAGTGCAATGATTCTTATTTTATAGTAAGCATCCTTGAAGTAAATGGCAGTGCCACAATCAGAATCCAGTTTTTTATAACTTGAAAATCAGTTCTTTCTCTGGGATTCCAACCTAGCCTCTTAAGGAGCCTTTCTGACACTGGGTGCTGAGGGCTTCCACCTTTTCATCTTTCATTTATACCCAGGGTTACTTATTCTTGGCACTGTTGGCATTTTGGGTCTGATTGTTTCTGTCTTTTTTTTTTTTTTAGTGAGGTGGGAAGAGCAGGAAGCATCAACTCCCATATGTGCCTTGACCAGGCAAGCCCACGGTTTCAAACCAGCAACCGCAGCATTCCAAGTTGATGCTTTATCCACTGCATCACCACAGGTCAGGCTTCTGATCGTTTCCTGTTGCAGGGCTGTCTTGTGCACTGCAAGATGGTTGGCAGCATTCCTCTCTAGCTGCCAGAAGTAGCCTCCCGGTTGTGAGAATCAAAAATTTTCTTCAGCCTGACCAGGTGGAGGCGCAGTGGATAGAGTGTTGGCCTGGGATGTTGAAGACCCAGGTTTGAAACCCCAGGGTCGCCGGCTTGAGCGCAGGCTCATCCAGCTCGAGCACGGGATCATAGACAATGACCCCATTGCTCTGGCTTGAGGCCAAAGTCACTGGCTTGAGCAAGGGGTCACTGCCTCAGCTGAAGACCCCCAGTCAAGGCACATATGAGAAAGCAATCAATGAACAACTAAGGTGCCGCAACGAATTAACACTTCTCATCTTTCTACTTTCCTGTTTATCTGTTCCTGTCTAATTCAAGGTGACTTTTCTCACTTGTGCCAGAGAAAAGGCTGTCTTCAAAGTGTGGGCTCTAAATCACTTGCATTAGATGTACTTGAAGTGCTGCCTAAATGCAGATCCCAGGGCCAGTCCCAGAGGTGCTGAGCCAGACTTTCTGGTAAACATCTGTCCTGCAGAGGGCTCACATTGGAGCAAGGGTGCTGGGCGTGTGTATCAGGAAGGCTTCCAGGAGAAGGGGCCATGGGAACCAAGATTGAGAGGGTAAATGGAATTAGCTGGCCAAAAAATGAGAGAGGAAGGGTATTGAAGGCCCTTGAGGAAGGGCCCATGGCTTTTTGCTTAGTGTTCTTGAAATGAGAGTACCTGCCCTTCCTTGAACCTTGTCCCAAGTTTAGTGTCACCTGCATCTTAAGTTAAATGATTTTTATGTATTGGAAAAATCACTGTGTGTTCACTCTGTAAAATAATTTATGAATAGGCTAGCTAAAAGAAGAAAAAAATTAAAGTCACAGGATGCCTGACCAGAGATAGCCATTGCTAACATTTCTCTGCTATTTTACATGTGGGTACAAAATTTTAACAAAAAATCTATTATACACATTGGCTTAAGTCCTCCTTTTTTTTTTTTTTTTGCATTTTTCTGAAGCTGGAAACAGGGAGAGACAGTCAGACAGACTCCCACATGCGCCCGACCGGGATCCACCCGGCACGCCCACCAGGGGCGATGCTCTGCCCATCCTGGGCATCGCCATGTTGCGACCAGAGCCACTCTAGCACCTGAGGCAGAGGCCACAGAGCCATCCCAGCGCCCGGGCCATCTTTGCTCCAGTGGAGCCTTGGCTGCGGGAGGGGAAGAGACAGACAGAGAGGAAAGCGCGGTGGAGGGGTGGAGAAGCAAATGGGCGCTTCTCCTGTGTGCCCTGGCCGGGAATCGAACCTGGGTCCTCTGCACGCTAGGCCGACGTTCTACCGCTGAGCCAACCGGCCAGGGCAAGTCCTCCCTTTTTTAATATAAAAACTTTCTTCTTGAAACTCTTTTACTAAGTGAAACTAGCATGCTAAGTGAAATAAGTAAATCAGAAAAAGCTAAGAACTCTATGATTTCACACATAGGTGAGATATAAAACTAAGACCCATGGACATAAATAAAAGTGAAGTAGTTATTACCAGGGGAGAGGGTGACGGGAGGGGAGTAAAGAGGGACAATTATATGGAGTGATAGAAAATGATTTCACTTTGGGTGATGGACACACAATGTAGTCAACAGTTCAAATGCTATAGAGAGGTTTACCTGAAACCTATATGTCCTTATGGACCAATGTAACCCCATTAAATTTAATTTCTAAATAAAAAAAAGAAAAGAAACTCTTCTTATTGGGGTGTGCAGAAATACCGTAGAGGTTTATTACAAAGGAGAAAGGAAATTTACCTGGATGCACTGTAGGTCACATGCCAGAATTCGTTAGCTTTCTGCCAGCTGGTGTTGAATGGAGAATCCCAGTCAAGAATGAACAGTTCTCCTCTATAAAATCTGCTCAGTCTCTTGGTTTCTCAGTATTGGATAAAAACAGCATCATTCTTGAAGCTCCCCGAGTCATAGGTGAGTCCTGCTATGTCTACCCACTCCACCAACACCTAGATGGTATCCTTGTCTATGTGTGGTTCTTAAAGCTCTATTGCCCTCAGCTGTCTCCTCTTTGTGCATCCTACATTTTCCCTATCTCTTCTCTTCTCTCATTGTTCCATGACCTTTCTATATCAGCCTGGAGCCTGGCACTTCATTGCCCTGAAGCTTCTCATGGCTGCCCAGTGCCTTAGCGGAGACCAAATCTGACTCCGGAATCTAACCTCAACCGCATCTTAGTATTTGCTCCCACAGCCCCTTTCTCATGCTTCATACCTGTCCTTCCCCTGGTCCCTGAATACACTAGGCTCTTCCTCATTGTAGGGCTTGCCTTCAGGCTTTGGTCATAAATAAGGGGCTCTTAGCCTCCTCTTTTCTCCAAAGTTCTTATTTATTATTTAATAGAGCTAAAATTTACCTCTACCCCCCCCCCCCACGTCTTTCTGATAGCTTCCTTATCTCTACTCCTTCACCCACTTCCTCTGCCCATTAATTATCCCACACTGGCTCGTTGCTGTTCTGTGCCTGCAAAGCCCCCCACAGGCAGAAGTGAAAGACACACAGGAGGAGGTCATCTCCACAGCTGGGAACAAAAAGCTCTGGGTGTGGTCCTGGCTTGGCTAAAGCAAGCTCTCTGACCACGCGAAAGTAATGTGTCAGATTCCTCATCTGTGAAATGAGGAAGTGGAGATGCTTTCCTTAAAGTGAAGTGTGATGGTCCAATGGAGTAACATGTATCAGGTACCTGATGGTCTGATTTGGAAGAAGCCACTGCCAGCTGCGGTTGGAGCAGCTGCGGTTGGAGTCTCCTGGTCCAGTATTTAGGAGCAGCCCCCGAAGCAACAAGCACAGCAGGTCAGCAGCCTGGCCTCTCTGCTCCATTGCTCCGTCTCCAGCACCAGGAGAGTGCTTGTCACGCAGTAGGCATCCAGTAAGTGTTGCTGGTTGATTGAATTGATGATTCTTTTTTTTCCCCTGTGTTACAGAGGAAGTGAGACATTTGGTTTTAAATCAGAGAAAATTGTCTGAACAAAGCATTCACCTCAGAGAAGACTGGAACCAGGACTATGGACCAGAAAATCCAGAAAAAGAAGGAGAAGAGTTAAAGTCTTTTCATGGTGAGTAGAGATGACCTTTGTGGACAAGCTGAGCAGAAACTATGGCCGGGAAAGGAGGTAATTGTAAAGTATTTTTCCCCGCCGAGAAGGAAGGAAGGGGCCGGAGCAACGAAGTGTGGAATAACAAAAGGCTTTATTGAATACAGAGCCCGTATCCCACCCAGCGAGGTTCCCTGGCCCCGAGGAAAGATGGAGGCCAGATGGAGGCCAGGGAAGTCGCAAGGATTAAACCGCGTGGGAGATATTTAAAGGGTCTCTAGGGTGGTCGAGCTAATATGACGTGGTGAAATCTCACTGGCTGGCAGACGGTCGCTCTTTTCCAAAGGGTTCCTGTGAAGCCTCTTTTGGCGCTTGCTTGTGGGCGGTCCTAGCCAAAGTTCGCGGGTCTGAGTTCCTCACGTGACAATCCTGCATTATCCACCCACCTTACAGTAATTGATGGTTCTGGTGTCATGGGTGTGCGCTGCTGTCCCTCTGTCTCCCTCCCACCTCTGCAGGTGTGGACTCACCTGCCAAAGCATGCGCTGCTCTCTGCCCAAATCACTCTGTGTGGTTTATTCTTTTCCTTTATTTAATTTGTGTCTATTTTGTAGCTTATAAAAAAAACCCCACCTTCTAATTATAGAAGTTCTATATGTGTTTTTTGGAAAATTCAGTGAATGTAAAAAAAAGTATAAAACAAACTAAGGAAATAGTCTATAATTTTATCACCAGGAACAAGCATTGTAATATTTTGGTTTATCATATTATGGCAAATTCCTTTTTTTTCTCCTAAGATTTTTTTTTATGTAGATGAGGTTATCCTGGAGACATAATTTTGTATTCTGAGATTAATTCATCATTACATGCATTTTCCAATTTTCTTCAAAACTTTTTATAAACTTTATTTGTGGTGACTAAATAATATTTCATCTGCTGGTAATACTATAATATACTTAATTATTCTGTATAGGTGGGAACTTAAAAACCTGGAAGTGTTTTTAGTATTCTCTAATGTAAAGAGTGCCAAAGTGGACAGTTGAATAGATAATAGGTGGTTTTCCTTTTTCAGTCTTAGTGGGGTATTATATAAAGGGCCAGAGGCCCGTTCTTGCTTCCATTTGTCCAAATAATTATAATTAGTCCGGATATTCAATCACTTACCATATTTCCCCATGTATAAGTCACACCTTTTTCGAAAAATTTGGAGTCTAAAAACTGAGTGTGTCTTATACAGTGGTTGTAGGAGGGGGTTTTACTTGCATTTCCCGCTTTTTCACGCTTGTTGTCTTTGCGCTCATTGTTTCACACTTGTTACTGGCATATTATAGTTAGTAGTTTACATTTTGCCATGTTCTGCCCAGAAATGGCTCAGAAAAGATTTTCGTACAGTGCTGAATTCAAGTTAAAAGTGATCCAGTTTGCAAAAGTGAATGGAAATCATGCTATTGAACATAAGTTTGGTCCTCCTCCAACTGAGAAATCAATCTGAGACTGGCTATGGGAAGAAGAAACCCTACTGAAAATGCCATGGCCGAAGAAGGCCATGAGAGGCAAGTCAGCAGAATGGCCTAGTTTAGAGAGGGAATTGAAGATGTGGATTGAAGAGCAAAGGGCAATTGGAATTCCTATGTCCGCAAAGATGGTTCAGCATGAGGCAAGAAGAATTGCTGATGAAAAATAAGTTACTGATTTCAAAGGGGAGAGCACAATTGGTGTTTCAGGTTCATGAAATGGAATGGACTAAGCATGTGTACGTGCACCAGACTTGCCCAAAAGACGCCTGAAAGCTATGAGCAGAAGGTCCTTGAATTTCACCATTTTGTCATTCAATGTCGGAAGACACATCAGTTTGAGTTGGGACAGATTGCAAATATGGATGAAGTCCCCCTTCAATGTGAAGTCTCAAGTAACAGAACTGTTGATAAGAAGGGGGTGAAAACTCTAACTGTGAAGACAAGTGAACATGAAAAGAGCCATTATACATTTGTTCTAGTTTGTTGTGCCAACAGAACCAAGCTGGCTTCTATGCTGATTCTCAAATGCAAAACAGTGCCAAAAGAAGACATTCCTCAAGGAGTGATTGTCTACATTCACGACAAGGTTTGGATGGATCAGGATGGGATGAAAATCTGGTTTGAGAAAGTTTGAAGAAGGAGGAGACCAGGTGGGCTCTTAATGCAAACCTGTCCTATGGGTGCTTGATTGGTTCATGGCACACATAACAAAAAACACAAAGAAGATTGCTGCAGAGCAAAAAACAAAACTTGCTATCATACCTGGAGGTTTGACATCCCAGCTCCAACCACTTGATGTCAGCATTAACCCTTCAAAGCTGCCATGAGAGATGAATGGAACCAATGAGTGAAGTCTTCTGGGGACAATTTGACACCAGCAGAAAGAATGAAGAAACCAACTATAGAAGAAATTTGTACCTGTGTGAAAAGATCCTGGGATAATATCAAGATTGAGATTGTTGTTGAGTCATTTAAGAAGTGTGACATTTCAAATGCCATAGATGGAACTGAGGATGAAGCCATATATGAAGATGGTGATTCATCCTCAGACACAGATGAGGACAAGCTAACACATGGGAGTTTTGACAGTGATGAGGAGCAGAAGCGGATTTAACGGCAGGCGCACAAGGCATGCGCCCTGGACCCCGACTTCTGAAAGGCCCCACAAAATCCCAACTTTACACTTTTTTCTAATGACACCAAGTTTAGTTCCATATGTGCAATTTTAACATTAATAGTACATAGTATTTTTTATTTATTTAAAAATATGGTTAACTTTTATTTTCCTTGTCTCACTCTTTTTTTTAAAGGGCCCAATATTTTCTTCTGAACCCGGGGCCTCAATCAAACTTAATTCGCTTCTGATGAGGAGTTGTATGAATTTTCTGATGAATGAAACTTGAGTTTAATAACTCTATGTAATACATTTTTTGCAAATTTTAGGCCCCAAAATTAAGGTGCATCTTATACATGGGGAAATACAGTATTCATTTATTATTAACAAAGCTTTTTACTGAATCCTCACCACACACCAGACCTTCTGCCTGGGGCTCACATTACAAAATGTGAAAAAGGTCCTTATTTTCTTCTTTCTTTGGAGGGGGCAGGGAAAGAGAGAGAAAGAAGCATTAGCTCATTGTTCTATGTAGTTATGCACCATTAACTGCTTCTCATATTCACCCTGACCAGAGCTCAAACCGGTGGCCTCATGGTCAAGATGATGCCCCCAGGCTTGAGCTGGCAACCTTAGTGCTCCTGGACAGTACTCCATCCACTGCACCCTTGGCCAGAGCAGTGTACTCTCTGCGTTGTACCTTCTGCCCTCCTGACAGCAATCCTGAGAATGCCTGTTTCTCCACGTCATCTCCCATCCTTGACACAATCAGAGGTTCAATTACTGATTCCTAGTGGGACTGAGAGCATCTCACGTGCTTATTTGATCACACTCTTCTATGATTTGTTTATTCTTATATCTTTGCTTATTTTTCTGTTGGGTTTCAAATTTTTCTTATCATTAATAAGCCTTATTTTTCTTTATATCTTCTGGGTAATCATACATTGTCAGTTACATCCATTATAAACATCACAGCCTAAGATCTCTAACTTATCCTTTTACTCTATATATGTATAATATTTTACTTAGTAAAACAGTTGTTTAACTATTCTTTTCTATTTTGTACTTTTGATAATGTTTCTGAAATCTTTCCTCATTTAGATGTCAGTATAATCTCCTATGTATTCTTCCAATAATATTGAAGATTTTATTTAGCCTTTAGCCTGTAATTCCTTTTGCATATTCATGAGGTATCCAATAGTTTCATTTGCCTCCAAATGGATAGTCAATATAATAATTAACTGGTTCTTCCTTTCCCATTGATTTGAATTGCCATCTCTGCCATCTATTAAATCCTCTTGTGTGTATGGATCTAGTTCTGGGCTTTCTAGTCTGTTCCATTGGCCTTTATCCCCGGAACCAATAGCTCATGGGAACTTTAGCCCCCTCTGCCCATGTCCTTGAGTGGGGGAGTCAAGACGCCACTCGATTTCACCCTGCATATCACTGGCAGCTGGTCAGCTACCCACAGTTAGAACATCTCTTCTGGTTGCCAGGAAGGAGCAGCAGTACAAGAACAACAACTGCCTTCAAGGAGCTTCCCGAGCCTTCCCGAACCTCTGCATCCTGTCTGCATTCACATGTCACAGCTTGCAGGGGAGCTCCTCTTCCTGTTTATTTCCCTTTTTTGATTTCACAGTTAAATGGAAAGAAGCCGACAGGGAAAAGGAAAACCAGAAAAGAAGGAAGAAATATTGTGTGGAAGATAAAATTGACCCCAAGCTGGCAGACCGCTGGAAGCATGGCGTCTTCTCCATGCAGCTGACGCTGATGCCGCTCCTCGCAGGTAGACACACCTCTTCCCAGCAGTTCCTGCTGTTGTCGCTCACATGTGCCGCCACCAAAAACCCATCACAGGATGTTCATGGTGACCAAATCCCTGCTCTGTGCTACCAAATTTTTTGTTCACAGCCACCTTAGCAAAGTGGGGGTAAGTGTCTCTGTTCTACATGGAGGAAGTGGGGGCACAGAAGGGTTAAATGCACTTTTGAAGATTACATAGCGAGTGGGTGGGAAGCCAGGACTTGAACCCATGTCTAATTTCAAAGTCTAAGGAAACCTGTGAGAATAATAAATGTCACAATTTTAATACTTAAGATGCTGCTTTTTCATAAACCTGATTCTACAGATTTTTACAAAAACATCCAGTAAAGGAAACTAGGAAAAGGGAACCAGTATTTATCTCCCATCATTTACTTCTCCTGACAAATTCTGATCCTCCCAATGAGCTGGTGGTGATAGTGTCAGGGTGGTTACCATTGTCACCAATTTTTTCAGTGTGGAGTCAAAGCCCAGAAAAGTTAAGTAACTTACCTGAAGTCACACAGCTCAATGGCAGCATAGGGGTTTGATTGCTTTGTTTTGTAAGGTCTATTACAAGTTATAAACTAAGTCTTCTACAGTTTGATAAAAAATAAATAGGTATTTATTAAATCCATATGTTTTTGAAGGTATTATTTTTTTATTTTACAAAGAGAGGAGAGAGATGGGTGGGAGGATAGAGAAGGACCAACTCACAGTTGCTTCACTTTAGTTATGCACTTACTAATTGTCATATGTGCCTTGACCAGGCAAGCCCAAAGTTTTTATTTTATTTATTTTTTATTTTTTTATTTTTTTTAAGCCTAAAGTTTTTGAAGCAGCAACCTCAGTGTTCCAAGTTGATGCTTTATTGACTGCACCCCCACAGGCCAGGTTAAATTCATATGTTTTTATTATGGAAAGCTCAGAATATAGTTTGGGTAAAATAATGTGACTTTTTTTGGAAAGGGTTATTTGGCAGAGGGAATCCTCTTAGTTTTTCTCCTTAGAGAATAATGTCAAACCTATTCATATATAGATACAGGCCACCATGATGAACGTGCGCCATCTACTGGCCAATCTTCAGAAGTTTAGGCTTAGGTCTTTTCTGAGATGGAACGGATTAAATTCAGTAACAAGTTCCACAGGTGCTGAGAAAATCATAATTCTCACAGGCTCTTGGGTTGATACTGATACATTTTGAGGAAATGCTATTAATTTTTTTATTTTTAATTTTTAAATGGATTTTTGAAAATCAGCTTTCACCTGAAGTGGGGTTTCTCAGACTGACTGCCTTAGCTTCCTCTCCACATCAGAATCTTTTCTAGAGCAGTACGGGTTCAGAGATTCGTCCCCACTCTCGGGCTGTGTTCTGTGAGGACCAGGCCTCACACACAGCTGCTGCACACCTCTGCTTGGAGCGCACGTCAGAGTAGGGACTTCATGGTCCTTGAATCTCAACTGGAAACCAGTGGTCCTCTAGGTGGGTGAGCTCTGGGTGACGGGCCTGACTTTGCTCCCTAATTTTGCTGTGAGAGGAAGGAGAAACCTGGACGGTCTTGGCCTGCCTGCTACGACTGTGTCCAGCAGAGTGGAGCCAAGGGGTGCTGGGGCCTCCTGCCTTCAACCTGTGCTGTCATGATTGTGTAATGTGACAGTTATTGCAAGAGATACAACGACAAGCAGACTTTGAATCCTGGTTCAGCCACTAACCGGCAAGTTACCT
This sequence comes from Saccopteryx leptura, assembly GCF_036850995.1. Taxonomy (NCBI): domain Eukaryota; kingdom Metazoa; phylum Chordata; class Mammalia; order Chiroptera; family Emballonuridae; genus Saccopteryx; species Saccopteryx leptura. The sequence goes on along the minus strand of NC_089503.1, from coordinate 249,566,898 downwards.
GCTTTCTCTGAGTCTCAGCTTCCTCATTCATAAATCGAGGGTGGTAATTCCCACCCCCCGAGGGCTGTAGTTAGGATTACAAAAGATGATGTGTGTCAGCTGCTTACCATGAAACCTTGCTCGCAGTAGGACACAGAAGCAGCTGGCCTGGAGGTGGCAGCTGCTCCTGGCAGACACTGGGTGGGCCTCCAGCAAGGAACACAGAAAGGGAGCCTCCCTTACGCCGATGTCAGGGCTGATGGTGACAAACTGAGACTAGATCTGGCCCGTCAGACCAAGTGTATGTTTGTGTTTGCTGCAGTAGCATAAGCTGTATTCCCAGACCAGCAGGATTCTTTTCAGTAATCATCTTCAGTTTCAAAACAGTCCAAGATTTTGCATGCCTTAGTGGTAAATACTGATTCTCTAGTAACCCAGCAAGTTCCGGAAAGATTCTGTGTTTGAAATAAATGCTTATTTTCATTGCAGAGGGGAAGGGCCAATCTTAGCCACACAGGACTGGTTTAGACACTAGTTCCAACACTTATTAGCTGGGAAACCTTGGACGATCCCTTACCATCTCTGGGCCTCAGTTTCCCCACCTGCAAAGCAGAGCTGATAGCCACCACACAACCTTGTTTGAGGATTAAATGGCATTACCACGTGTTCTGGTCTAGCTGTCAGAGGGGTACAAACCGCCATGCCCAGTCCCCTGCGCCTTCCCCTTATCCTAGGACAGTGGTTCTCAGCTCAGGCTCTTGAATCCCTGCCCTGCCAAAGGACATTTGGCAGTGGGTGGAGTCACAGATGGGAGATGGGAGCCATATGCTAGTGGCATCTAGTGGGATCCTGCTCTACATGTCCCCATAACAAAAAATTATCTGTCCCCAAATGTTGATAGTACTGAGTTTGGGAAACCCTACCCCCAATTAAAGCTGACATCTCCCTAAATTTCTGAGTAATGACTTGACTACATGTTTGCTCTGGAGATTTTTTTTTTAAACTGGGCAGTCTTTTATATGAAAAGGCTTAAAACTTCTAGAACACACTCATAGTTAGCTACTGCCGTCTGAATCGGCTCTGTGGAAGAGAATCAGGTAGGATGCTCACTGCCTATGCAGACAGCTGCGCGCGGCTGGCACACCACCCGTTTTGGAAGGGTTTCGGAAGTGCCTATTCTTTCTGAACATGAGTGACTGGGTTTTGATGTGCCCTAGAAATATATTTGCAAGCATTTTGAAAAGAATAAGACCAATTTATTTTTTAGCATGTACTAGGTGCCAGGCAGTGTTCCTGGTACCTTCATAAGCATAACCCTAAGAAAGGCGATATCTGTGCCCACTTTGCACATGAGTAAACCAAGCCTCGAAAAGTCACTAACTTGTTGTGAGTCAGGTGACTACTAAGAGTCAAATCTGGGATTTTTTTTTTTTTTTTTCATTTTTTTTTTCATTTTTTTTTTTTTTCTGAAGCTGGAAACAGGGAGAGACAGTCAGACAGACTCCCGCATGCGCCCGACCGGGATCCACCCGGCACGCCCACCAGGGGCGGTGCTCTGCCCCCCAGGGGGCGATGCTCTGCCCATCCTGGGCGTCGCCGTATTGCGACCAGAGCCACTCTAGCGCCTGAGGCAGAGGCCACAGAGCCATGCCCAGCGCCCGGGCCATCTTTGCTCCAATGGAGCCTTGGCTGCGGGAGGGGAAGAGAGAGACAGAGAGGAAAGCGCGGCGGAGGGGTGGAGAAGCAAATGGGCGCTTCTCCTATGTGCCCTGGCCGGGAATCGAACCCGGGTCCTCCGCACGCTAGGCCGACGCTCTACCGCTGAGCCAACCGGCCAGGGCTCAAACCTGGGATTTGAACCTACGTCTCTCTGCTTACAAAACTGGAGCTTTTTGCATTTTTTTCTTTTGCACTAGTATGTCTCCACCTGGTAAATTGAATGGACACCTTTTATGAGAAAAGTATTCTCGGTAGTATCCATGTGTTGTGCAATGGCTCAATTCACCTGCCCTTTTTCTGGTTGCAAAACTGACATAGTGGGAGGCAGGCCACGCTTGGCTACAGTGTATCAGTTACATTCTACATCAATATCTACGCTTTTCTCATTGGCCCACAGCAGTTAATGCACTCTTGAATGTGTTCTGTTCTAAAATAATAACCTGGAGCCGCACTCCCCAATAAAGCTTTCTCCAGGGATAAAGATGATTTATATCTGCATTATCCAATCCAGGGGCTCATAGCCACTCATGGCTCCTAAGCATTTGAAATGTGACTCGTGTGAAGAAGGAACTGCATTTTAAACTGTATTTCATTTTAATTAATTTAAATTTAAGTAACCACATCTAGCTAGTGGCTACTGTACTAGACAGCACAAGTCTAGGATGGTGGTTCCAAATCACCTGGTGAGCTTTTAGATTTGCAACATGAAAGTCAAGTAAATCAGACAGAGTCACTTGGCACCCAAGTATCTATATTCCTTATTGTAACCTACAGGAGATTCAGGAACTGCTTGATTCAGAAACTGCTTATATCATAAGTTGATCGCCAAGATTAAACTACAAAAATTAAATTCTCTTTGAGAACTGACGGAAACTCAATTTGAGAAACGTGTATAACATGCTGTCTGCATGTATTTCCTAATTCTTTTTTTTTTCAAGTTCTTTATGTTTGTAATTTTATCATTGGTTCTTTTCAACTTGTCTAATCCTTCTGAACTTGTCCTGGGAATGTCATGAGTAATATTCTAATACCATGTGTATCCCCCTCTCCCCACTAGGATGGCAAACTGTCGTGAGTCGTGGCAGTAAAAAGTCTGCCAACATTTTAGATTGTTTGTTGACTTTTAAAACGGAAGTTCCTATCATGACAGAGGAGCAAAAGCAGGACTTAAACCCCCTGATCATAAAGATCAAATGTGTTTCCTGCCTTCCATCCCAACCTGTGCCCATCCATGAACTAGAGGTAAGAATGAGCCAGATGAATTGATTTGAGAGCTCCCTTTCCCAGCCAATGCCCCACTACATGTCACCCTTTATTCCCCCTAGTGGCCCTACATGAGATGGTTAATCATCCCCATTTCACCCTATAAGACTTCACAGCAAGAAATAAAAGAGATTGGGTTTCTGAGATTAAGAGCTACTGAGTCTTGAGGTCTCTCTCTACACCACAGGTGTTCTTCAAATAAAGACAGTGATTCCTCCCTTCAGAAAGAGCCCTTCGACTTCCTTGTGACAGCAGCAGTGCTCAGTTATTTTTTTTTTAATTTTTATTTATTTATTTATTTTTTACAAAGACAGAAAGTGAGTCAGAGAGAAGGATAGACAGGGACAGACAGACAGGAAGAGAGAGAAATGAGAAGCATCAATCATTAGTTTTTCATTGCGCATTGCAACACCTTAGTTGTTCATTGCTTGCTTTCTCATATGTGCCTTGACCGTGAGCCTTCAGCAGACCGAGTAACCTCTTGCTGGAGCCAGCGACCTTGGGTTCAAGCTGGTGGGCTTTTCCTCAAACCAGATGAGCCCACACTCTAGCTGGTGACCTCGGGCTCTCGAACCTGGGTCCTCCGCATCCCAGTCCGACGCTCTACCCACTGCGCCACCGCCTGGTCAGGCAGTGCTCAGTTATTTTTAACCAGCCAGGTTTAGCACTGCTGTTCATCTGCAAGTTCCCTTTTCTCTCTTTCAGTGGGATCCTTGTCCCTGGATTCTGTGTCTTACTCTTGCTTTGTTTTCTCTCTGGTTTTGCTGGAGCACATCCTCCTGTAGCTTCTTGAGAAAATGTTAAATGATAGAAAATATTTGTTTGGAGATCTCATATGTCTGAAAAATGCCTTTAATTTACCCTTACACTTGACTGATAGCTTGGCTGGGTATATATTATAGCATTCTATGTTAAAATTAATTTTCCTTCAGTCTTGAAATCATTGTTCTGTCTTTTTATGTTTCACGTTGAACCTTTGTATGTGCTTTGTATGTGTTTTTTACTTTTCTCAAAGCTTATAGAATCTTCTTTTTGTGTTCTGAAACTGCTTAATTATGTCTTAGTGTGGATGTACCCATATCTATATATTATATTTTTATTTTGAAATATATAGAGTCACAGCACTCAAGATATGGCACTATTCCATCACCATAAAGATCTTTCTTTGCCCTGGCAGGTTGGCTTAGTGGTAGAGCATCAACCTGGTGTGTGGATGTCTCAAGTTTGATTTCCGGCCAGGGCACACAGGAGAAGTGACCATCTGCTACTCTGCCGCTACCCCTCTCACTTCTCTCTCATTCTCTCTGTCTCTCCCTCCTTACCCTCCCTCAGCCATGGCTTTTGGAGCAAGTGGGCCTGGGCATGCTGAGGATGTCTCCGTGGCCTCTGCCTGGGGTGCTAAGAATAGCTCGGTTGCTGAGCAACTGAGCAACAATGCAGATGAGCAGAGCATCACCCAGAAGGGGGCTTGCTGGGTGGATCCCAGTGAGGACATGTACGGGAGTCTGTCTCTGCATTCCCTCCTCTCACTTACTTTAAAAAATAATAATAATAGTAATAATAAACACTAAAGCCAGATTCTAACTCACCTTCATTAGGGGGCATGATTAATTTTAGCTAAAGTTGAGATAAATCATATTATAGCTTAGAGGTCAGGATGGAAGAATTAGTGAAATATGTTTTGGGGTGATAATAAGTGCTAATAATGTAAAGGAACCTTTTAGTAACAGTACTGATAAAAGGACAATTGCAAGTGTTACTTCATATGAGATTGTCTGTGCAACTGCTCAGGGGGCCATGATCAGCACCTATTTTGAATTTGAGGCTCAACCAAGTCATAAGATAGAGTAAACAGCTAGACTCAATGTGGCCAGCATAAATATACTGCTCACAAAAATTAGGGGATATTTCAAAATGAATATGGAGTGATAAAATATCCCCTAATTTTCGTGAGCATTGTAACATGCCTAGGTTTATGTTAATTAATAAGAAGGGTATGGGCAGTGTAATTGATATCATTAAGAGTAAGGATGAGGGCCAGTTTGGTTGCTTGTCATGTGTGCCTTGATTGGGGTTGCTTCTCATGTATGCCAGGACATCCACATGCCGGGCTGACGCTTTATGCACTGAGCCAACTGGCCACGGCCCAGGATTGGTACAATAATGAATATGGACTTGGATGATGTTAATGGTCATAAGGATCCTTTGACAAATAGCTTGATAGTTTCAGCAATGGGTTGTAGGAGTTCATGGGGACAACTTTAAGACCTTTGTGGAGTTACATATAATCTAATACTTTTTGCTCAACTTGATCTTAGAGAAGATTTTATGAATTTGAACCCAAAGGCAGAGGAAAAGCAAAAATAACTGTATGGGACTATATCAAACTAAAAAGCAGCAGAGCTAAAGAAACAGCCAACGAAACAAAAAGGCAACCTACTAAATGGAAGACAGTAACTGTAAACAATACCTCTAAGAAGGTGTTAATAACTAAAATATATAAAGAAGTCATACAACTCGACATTGAAAAATGAACAATCCTATTAAAAAATAGGCAGAGGACCTGAACAGATACTTCTCCCAAAAATACCTACAAACGGCCAACAGATATATAAAAAGATGCTCAACTTCATGAGCTATTAGCAAAATGCAAATCAAACCCACAATGAGATATTACCTCATCACACCTGTTAGAATGGCTGTTATCAACAAGACAAAACTTTTTAATTTTAAGGAAGTCAGTTTATTTGATTTTTTTAAAAACTTTTGCCTATGCTTCTAGTGTAATAGCCAAGAGATCATTGCCAAATCAAATGTCATTAAGACTTCCCATGTTTTCTTCCTTCCTTCCTTCCTTCCTTCCTTCCTTCCTTCCTTCCTTCCTTCCTTCCTTCCTTTCTTTCTTTCTTTCTTTCTTTCTTTCTTTCTTTCTTTCTTTCTTTCTTTCTTTCTTTCTTTCTTTCTGTGGAGGACAGGAGGCAGGGAGGCAGACAGACTCCCGTATATGCCCTGACTGGGATCCACCCAGCAAGTCCCCTACTGGGCAGGCGATGCTCTGCCCATCTGGGGCTGCTGCTCTGCTGCTCGGCAACCGAGCTATTTCAGCATCTGAAGTGAAGCCATGAAGCCATCCTCAGCACCCAGGGCCAAATTGCTCAAACCATTTGAACCATGGCTGCAGTAGGAGAGGGAGAGAAAGAGAGAGATAGAGAAGGGGAAGGGAGAGGGTTGGAGAAGCAGATGGTTGCTTCTCCTGTGCGCCTTGACCAGGAATTGAACCCAGGACTTCCACACGCTGTGCTGATGCCTTACTACTGAGCCAACCAACCAGGGCCCCATGTTTTCTTCAAAGAGTTTTGGCTATTAAGTTTAGGCCTCTGGGTCATTTTAAATAAATTTTTACATATAGTGTAAGGTAAGAGTCCAACCTCATTTTTCTGCATGTGGATATCCAGTTTTCCCAGCACCATTTTTTAAAACAACCATTTTTTACCAACTCAGTAATCTTGGCACCCTTGCCAAAAATCTGTTAATCACATATGTAAGGGTTTTTTTTGCAGGGCTCATATTTTAATTTCACTTTTCTATATATCTATTCTTACACTATAATAGTACCATGCTATATTTTAATTTATGATTTTAATTTATTGTGTTTACATAAATTCAAGTGTCCCACCAAATATATCTCCCCTCACCCCCGTGTTCCCCTCGGCCTCCTCTCTTTGCCCCCTCCCCCCCAATGCTTTCCCCCCTTCCCTCCAGGATTTGCTGTCCTGTTCTCTATAATGCTGAGTTGTGTATAAATAATTTCACTAATCTCTTTCCCTTCTCTGATCCCATCTTCTCTTCCACTTTCCCTCTGTCTGCTTTCCTTCTGGTCCCTTTGATCGCACCTCTACCTCTATTCCTTCCCTCAGTTCACATTGTTCATTGGATTCCTCAAATGAGTGAGGCCATATGATATTTTTGTTTTTCTGATTGGTTTATTTCACTTAGCATGATAGTTTCTAGGTCCATCCATGTTGTCACAAAAGGTAAGATTTCCTTCTTCCTCACAGCAGCATAGTATTCCATAGTATATACGTACCAAAGCTTTTTAATCTACTCATCCATTTGAGGACACTTGGGCTGTTTCCAGATCTTAGCTATTGTAAACAATGCTGCAATAAACATGGGGGTGCATATTTTCTTTTGAATCAGTGATTTGTTATTCATAGACTATACTCCTAAAAGTGGAATAGCTGGGTCAAAGGGCATTTCCACATTTAATTTTTTGAGGAATTTCCATTCTGTTTTCCACAGTGGCTGCACCAGTCTGCACTCCCACCAACAGTGCAGGAGGGTTCCCTTTTCTCCACACCCTTTCCATCATTTATTATGTGTTGTTTCGTTATTGAGCACCATTCTGACTGGTGTGAGGTGATATCTCATTGTGGTTTTAATTTGCATTTCTCAAATGATTAGTGAAGTTGAACATTTTTTCATATGCCTGTTGGCCATCTGTGTGTCCTCTTTGGAGAAGTGTCTATTCATTTCTTTTGCCCATTTTTTGATTGGATTGTTTACCATCCTAGTGTTGAGTTTTTCAAGTTCTTTATAAATTTTGGTTATTAACCCCTTATCAGACATATTGGCGAATATATTCTCCCATTGTGTGGGTTGTCTTTTTATTTTGTTAATGGTGTTAATGGTGTCTTCTGCTGTGCAAAAACTTTTTAGTTTCATATACTTCCATTTGTTCATTCTGTCCTTTATTTCTCTTACCCCTGGAAATAAATCAGCAAAACTATTGCTATGAGAGATATCGGAGAGTTTACTGCCTGTTTTCTTCCAAGATGTTTATGATTTCACGACTTACATTTAAGTCTTTTATCCATTTTGAGTTTATTTTTGTGAATGGTGTAGGTTGGTGAACCAGTTTCATTTTTTTGCAAGTACTTGTCCAATTTTCCCAACATTATTTGTTAAAAAGACTGTCTTTATTTCATTGTATGCTCTTACCTCCTTTGTCAAATATCAATTGTTTATATAGGTGTGGGTTTATTTCTGGGTTCTCTGTTCTGCTCCATTGATCTGTATGCCTGTTCTTATGCCAGTACCAGGCTGTTCTGAGTACATGGCCTTGTAGTATAACTTGATATCAGGAAGTGTGATACCCCCCACTTTATTCTTCTTTTTTCAGGATTGCTGAGGCTATTTGTGTTCTTTTTGGTTCCATATAAATTTTTGGAATATTTGTTCTCTATCTTTGAAGATATAGAAGATATATTGGTATTTTAATAGGAATTGCATTGATTTTATAGATTGCTTTGGGTAATATAGACATTTTAATGATGTTTATTCTTCCTAACCATGAGCACGGAATAGTCTTCTACTTGTTTGTATCTTCCTTGATTTCCTTTATCATTGTTTTATAATTTTCTGAGTACAAGTCTTTAACCTCTTTGGTTAAATTTACTTCTAGGTACTTTATTTTTTTGTTGCAATAGTGAAGGGGATTGTTTTCTTAGTTTCTCTTTTAGATGGTTTATTGTTAGTGTATAAAAATGCCACTGATTTTTGAATATTGATTTTTATATCCTGCCACCTTGCTGAATTCATTTATCAGTAGTTTTCTGACTGAGACTTTAAGAGGGTTTTTTATGTACAGTATTATATCATCAGCAAATAATGATAGTTTTACTTCTTTTCCAATTTGGATGACTTTTATCTCTTCTTCTTGTCTGATTGCTGTGGCTAGGACTTCCAGAACTATGTTGAATAAGAGTGCTGAAAGGGGGGCACCCCTGCTTCGTTCCTGATCTTAAGGGGATTGCTTTTCATTTCTGCCCATTGATTATGGTGTTGACTTTGGGTTTGTCATAGATGGCCTTTATCATATTGAGGTATGATCCCTGTATCCCCACTTTGCTGAGAGTTTTGATCATGAATGGGTGCTGGATTTTATCAAATGCTTTTTCTAGATCTATTGATATTATCATGGGATTTTTATCCTTTCTTTTGTTTATGTGTTGAATCACATTGAGTGATTTGCAAATATTGTACCAACCTTGTCTCCCCAGAATAAATCCCACCTGCTCATGATATGATTTTTTTCATGCATTGCTGGATCCAGTTTGCTAATATTTTGTTGAGAATTTTAGCATCTAAGTTCATCAGGGATATTGGTCTATAGTTTCTTTCTTTGTAGTGTCTTCGCCTGGTTTTGGAATAAGTATTATGCTTGCCTCATAAAAGGAGTTTGGAAGTCTTCCCTCTTGAATTTTTTTTTTTTTTGTATTTTTCTGAAGCTGGAAACGGGGAGAGACAGTCAGACAGACTCCCGCATGTGCCCGACCGGGATCCACCCGGCACGCCCACCAGGGGCGACGCTCTGCCCACCAGGGGCGACGCTCTGCCCACCAGGGGGCGATGCTCTGCCCCTCTGGGGCGTCGCTCTGCCGCAACCAGAGCCACTCTAGTACCTGGGGCAGAGGCCAAGAAGCCATCCCCAGCACCCAGGCCATCTTTGCTCCAATGGAGCCTTGGCTGCGGGAGGGGAAGAGAGAGACAGAGAGGAAGGAGGGGGGGGGTGGAGAAGCAAAGGGGCGCTTCTCCTATGTGCCCTGGCTGGGAATCGAACCCGGGTCCCCCACACGCCAGGCCGACGCTCTACCGCTGAGCCAACCGGCCAGGGCCTTGAATTTTTTGAAATAGCTTGAGAAGGATAGGAGTTAGTTTTTCTTTGAATATTTGGTAAAATTCATCTGTGAAGCCATCTGGAGCAAGACTTTTGTTTGTTGAGATTTTTTTTGATAACTGTTTTAATCTCATTTGATAAAATCAGTCTGTTTAGGTTTTCTGATTCTTCTATATTGATTTTTGGAAGATTATATGTTTCAAGGAATTTGTCCATTTTGCCTAGGTTCTCTAATTTTATGGCATACAGTTACTCATAGTATTTTCTTACAATCCTTTGTATTTCTGCTGTATCAGTTGTTATTTCTCTTCTTTCGTTTCTAATTTTATTTATTTGAGTCCTCTCTCTTTTTTTCTTGGTTAGTCTGGTTAAAGGTTTATCATTCTTGTTTATCTTTTCAACGAACCAGCTCTTGGTTTCATTGATCCTCTGTACTGTTTTTTTAGCCTCTATGTCATTTATTTCCTCTCTGATCTTTATTATTTCCTTCCTTCTACCTCCTCTGGGTTTTACTTGCTGTTCTTTCTCTAGTTATTTTAGATGCAGGGTTAAATTGTTATTTGAGCTTTTTCTAGTTTCTTAAAGTATGCCTGTAGTGCTATGAACTTCCTTCTCAAGACTGCTTTTGCTGTGCCCCATAAATTTTGAGTTGTTGTATGTTCGTTTTCATTTGTTTCAAGGAAATTTTTGATTTTTTCCTTGATCTCGTTGTTAACCCGTTTGTTATTTAATAACGTGCTATTTAGTTTCCAAGTGTTTGAGTGTTTTTTAGTTTTTCTATTGTAGTTGATATCTAGTTTCATGTCATTGTAATCAGAGAAGATGCTTGATATGATTTCAATCTTCTTAAATTTATTGAGACTCGTTTTGTGTCCTAACATATGGACTATCCTAGAGAATGTACCATGAATACTTGAAAAAGAATGTATATTCTGCTGCTTTAGGGTGAAAGGTCTGAAGATATTAAATCCAGTTGATCTAGTGTGTGTTTTAAGTCTGCTGTTTCTTTGTTAATTTTCTTTCTTGAGGATCTATCTAGTGATGTAAGTGGGGTATTAAAATCTCCTACTATTATAGTATTGTTGTTGATCTCTCCCTTTATGTCCATCAAAATCTGCTTTATATATTTAGGTGCTCCTATATTGGTGCATAGATATTTATAATGGTTATATCTTCCTGTTGGATTGCTCCCTATATCATTATGTAGTGACCTTCTTTATCCCTTACTATAGCCTTTGTTTTAAAGTCCATTTTGTCAGATATAAGTATTGCTACCCCAGCTTTTTTTTTTCAGTTCCATTTGCATGAAACATTTTTTTCCATCCCTTTACTTTCAGTCTATGTGTATCTTTTGTTTTGAGATGTGTCTTTTGTAGACAGCATATGTACGGGTCCTGTTTTCTTATCCACACAACTACCCTATGTCTTTTGATTTACATGAAAGAATATTATTAATATGTAGTTGTTTATTGCCATTTTATTCTTTATATCTACATTCCTCTTTTACTAGATTTTCCCCCTTTGTTCTGTTTACAAGAGACTCCTTAATATTTCTTGTAGCATTGGTTTTGTTGTAATGAATTTCTTGAGTTGTTTTGGTTTTTGGCTGTTGTTTTGTTTTATTTTTTGTCTGGGAAGCTTTCTACTTCTCCTTCAATTTTAAATGATGCTGTTGCTGGATAGAGAAGTCTTGGTTGTACAGGCTCTTGTTCTGCATTACTTTAAATATTCCTTGCCATTTCCTTCTGGCCTCTAATGTTTCTGAGAAGTCAGATATCATCGTTATGGGGGCTCCTCTGTAGGTAATTGACTGCTTTTCTCTTACAGCTTTTAGTATTTTTTCTTTATCTCTAAATTTTTGTATTTTAATTATGATGTGTCTTGGTGTGGCCTCTTTGGGTTCATCCTTAATGGGACTTTCTGTGCTTCTTGAACTTGTGTAACTTTTTCCTTCATCAATTTAGGAAAGCTTTTATCTATGATTTCTTCAATCAGAATCTCTATCCCTTGATCTTTCTCTTCTCCTCCAGGAACCCCTGTGATGCAGATGTTGTTTCTCTTCATGTTGTCACAGAGCTCTCTTGGAGTTTTCTCAGACTTTTTGAGCCTATTTTCTTTTTGCTGCTCTGCTTTCGTGCTTTCTTTTATCTTGTCCTCTAAATCACTGATTTGATCCTCAGCTTCATCCATCCTTCTTTTAATTCCTTCGAGTGTGGTCTTTATTTCTAATATTGTATTTGTCATTTTTGACTGGTTCTTTTTTATGATTTCAATGTCCTTTTTGATACTTGCTATCTCTTTATTTAGGTGCTCGTTATATCCATCCATTGTTACTCTAAGATCTTTGAGCATCCTAACAATCATTATTTTAAACTCTGCATCCTATAATTGGGTTATTTACATTTCATTCAGATCTTTTTCTGGGGATTTCTCATTGATTCAGTTGGGTTGCATTTCTCTGCCTTCCCATTTTGTCTGTGTATAAGAAGGGTGTGGCCACAGGAGTCCAATGGGTGAGGCCTTTGTGTTCCCTAGGTGTGGTCTGTCTGTCTGCAGGCCCACCACCCCCTCTGCCACTGCCTCAGGCGTTCAGGCAGGCCCACCACTGTGGTCACTACAGTGCACTGCAGGCCCACTACACTGCAGGCCCACCACCCCCTCTGCCAAGGCCTCAGACTTGCAGCGCCGGCCCACCACTGTGGTCACTACAGCTTCCACCTTGCCTCCGCGGTCAGGACTGTGTTTGTGTGCCTGGGCTGCAAGTCTTGGCCAGCCTCCAGCCTCCGCCCTGCCCCTGCAAGCAGGACTGCATTCACATATTTGGGCTGCAAACCCTGGCCACCCCCGGCCTCTGCACAGCCCCCGCGGGTGGGACTGTGCTCACGCACTGGGGCCACAAGCCTTGGCCTTGCGGGTGGGGCTGCACCTGCACCCCAGCCACAAGCCTCAGCCGGTTCCCCGGCTTCCGCCTTGTCCCTGCCGGTGGGATTGCAGGCGAGACTGCTCTGCACGCCTGGCTGGCAGGTGCCGCGGATTGGACCACTTTTGTGCGCCCTGTCTGCAGTTGTGGCAGCTCCTGGCTTCTGCCCCTGCCAATGGGACTGCACTTCCACATCCCGCCACCGCCCACCCTCCAGCGAGCACTCAGCAGTGTGGGGGTGGTGATGTAGCTCAGACCCCAGCACTCAATACTGTATCCCTGATGGCTTCCTTCTTCTAAGCAATTCTTTGCTCTGATCGCAGCAAGAACGATTCTGTTTGGCTGGTGACCTGCTTCCCTTTGCTGGTATTGCTGGTTCCAGGAAAAATATTCACTTTAGATTTGAGGAGTGACTCAGCCCAGGGATTAGGGTGGCTGTCCCTCAAAGTGTTTCTCCCTGTGCCTCCTAGATTACACTCTTCCTGCTACTCCAGCCCTCTCAGCTCACCCCATCCCCTGAAGCCCCAGGTGAGTGGTTATGAAAGAGGTTTTCTGCGTAGTAGTCCCTTTAAGATGAATCCTGGGTCTGAGAAATCTGTCTCTTTCTCACAAAGAGTATCCTGCCTTGTTTCGCAGCTAAATTCTGTCCATACGCCTCTTCTAGGCTCTGGAACTGCAGGCTGGGGCTTTGTTCCTGAGGCCCAGGACCCTCTCCTCTTCGCTAAACTCACTTTCCACTACGTAAGTCCCTCCAGGCTGCCGCTTGCTCCCAGAAACTGGGCAGCCCTCTCAGCGTTTCCGCTTTTCCTACCAGTCTCAGTGTGGCTTCTTCAGTGATCTTTGGTTATAGATTCCTCTTGGTTTAACCCAAAGTTGCTTTTTCCAGATGATTATTCTTAAAATTAAGTTGTGATCTACTTTGGTTCTGGGAGGTGGGAGTCGGAATGTCCGCCTACTCCATTGTCTTCTTGCCGCTTCTTACAGGATCCTCCCATGCTATCTTAATTACTGCAGCTTTATAGAAAGTTTTGAAATCAGAAAATGAGAGTCTTCCAACTTTGTTCTTTTTCAGGATTGTTTGGGGTCCCTTAAGGTTCTGTATGAATTTTAGAATGGGTTTTCTATTTCCATAAAGCAATAGTTTGGGGATTTTGATAGGGATTGCATTGAATCTGTAGGTCATGCTGTCATATTTATAATACTAATTTTTCTAATCCATTAACACAGGATGTCATTCCATTTATTTAGGTATTTCATTTTTTTTCAAGACTATTTTGTAGTTTTCAGTAAGCAGGTCTTTCACTCTTTTGTTAAATTTATTTCTAAATAATTTACTCTTTTTCATGTGATTCTAAATGAATTTTTTTTTAATTTCCTCTTGGGCTTGTTTCTTGTCAGTGTATAAAATGTAACTGATTTTTGTGTGTTCATTTTTTATCTTGCAGCATTGCTGAATTTATTTATTAGCTCTAACAATAGTTTTGTGTGTGAAATCTTTAGGATTTCAACATATAACATCATATCTCATATGAAATGGGAGAATTTACCTTTTTTTAAATTTGAGTGCTTTTAATTTTTCTTGTCTAATTGCTCTGTCTAGAACTTTCAATATTTTGCTTACTAGAAGTGGTAAAACTTGGTAACCTAGTCTTGTTCATTCACTGCGGTTTTCAAATTTAGCTACTGAATTATTTTTATTTTATTAAATGTATTGGGGTAACACTGGTTAATAATATTATATGTTTCAAGTGTACAATTCATTAATATACCAGCTATATATTGCATTGTGTGTTTTCCACCCAAAGTCAAATCTTCTGTCACCATATATTTGACCCCTTTACCCTTTACTCCCTCCCTTCCACCCCTCTTTCCCTCTGGTAACTGCCATACTGTTGTGTGTGTCTGCGTGTTTTTCTTTGTTTGTTTATCTTATTTGTTCATTTGGTGCTTTCAGTTTTATGTCCCACATAAAAGTGAAATCCTGTGGTTCTTGGCTTTATCTGACTTATCTTGATTAGTATGATATGCTCAAGATACATCCATGCTATCACAGATAGCAGTATTTCATCTTTTCTTATGGCTGAGTAATCTTCCATTGCATATATGTGCCACATCTTTATCCAATCATTCACAGGACACAGCTTGTTTCCATGTTTTGGAATATATCCCTATATTCCTATTGTGAATATAGGGATACATATATCTTTTTTTTTGGTACATATATCTTTACAAATAAACATTATCAAAAATTTCAGGTAGATACCCAGATGAGGGATTGCCAGATAATGGTAGCTCTATTCTTAATTTTTCATGGAATCTTCATAACTCTTTTCCATAGTGGCTGCACCAATTTACATTGTGAGAGTTCCTTTTTTTCCACATCCTGTCCCAACACTTACTTCTTGTCTTCTTGACAATAACCATTCTAACAAGTTGAGGTGATACCTCGTTGTGGTTTTGATTTTCATTTTCCTTATAGTTAGTGAATTTAAGCATCTTTTCATGTCTGTTGGCCATTGGCATGTCTTCTCGGGAGAGTGCCTGTTCGGTAAAAACATGCAGGTTCCCTGTTGTCTGTGGCAGCCACCTCGGCCCCGCTCTGCATTTCATTCCCTGCCCTCGTGTGCCCCAAACCTCTTCGAGTCTTTCTTCCCCTTGTCACAGCTTTCTGCTTGGCTGCTTAATTTGATGAAGATGAGTCTGTGCCGACCTCTGCCCCCTCCCCACCTCCAACATATGTCTGGACAGTCTGGTTTACTTGTGCCCACCTTTGCCTAGCCATGGCTAAGAGTAGAGTGTGTATGTGGAAAAGGCACATGGCCCGTCTTTATGGTACTCACAGTTTAGGAGGAAGAAATAGTGACCAGTACTTCTGAGCCCTTTTCTTGTGCCAGTCACCTCCTGGTGCTTTCACACATGTCACTCAGTCTTGGGAGTGACCTCGCAGAGCAGGGTCTCTCTCTGGTATTTTGTGGATGAGGGAACCCAGACGGCAGGGGCTATAGGTGGCATGTGGCACTGAAATTTGAGCTCCCTGTACTGGGAGCCTTCTTTTAGAGGAGAGACAGGGTGACGGCCACTGCAGCCGGTGACTTGTGGTCTCCCTGTTCTGTCATAGAGGCTCTGCAACCCTGTGTACTGCAAGTACCAGTTTCATAAGACTCCAGTTCACCAAACGGAGGGGAAGCCTCATGGAAGCCACATCTCCTTCGAGGACATCAATGTCATCTTCCTTGGGGCCATGCACCCCAGTGACCTGAGAGAGTACCTGGAGGGCCCTCCCATGGTGGTAGAAGTTCATGACCGGGACCGAAAGTCAGAGGAGTATTCCCAGAAGCCCACCCTGTTTGGGGAGGACCCTCTGGATTCGTACCTTAACTTCCAGGCCCTCATCTCTCCCAAAGAAACAGAGGACAACCCCTTTGAACCCCAAAACAAGATGTGGGACCCTTATGGAGTGGCCCGAGTAAGTTTTGCTGACCTCCTTCTCGGCCACAGGTACTTGAACTTGGCTGTTTCCATCCACAACTGTGAGTCCAAGCCCATACACCATGGCCATGGCAGCAGGAGCAGGAAGGTTGTAGGGTTTAGGGTCCCTACAGATGTCCTCCTTCACACCCCAATGCCCATGGGCAACTACCTAGAGGCCAACTCCGTGCTCAAGCTGCGAGTGGACATCACAGTGCCACTGCGGGCCGCAGGAGAAGCCCCCAATCCAGGCCTCATGGGCAGCCAGTTTGGCCGCATCATTTTTGTATTTGAATCCTGGAAGTTCTCCCTCCTATATAACTTGCTGCAGGACATCACCATGATCAATGCCAAGGCCCTCGAGCTGGAGTCCTACTCTATTGAAAACATCCAGCAGATCCTGTCAACCTTTAAGATACGGGTAAAGATCCAGGACAGGCAGGACCTGGATGTGCTCACGGGCTTTCACCTGCTGGATGGGAGGATCCACATCCTCGTTCTGGAAGGCTTGGCTGACCACGGCTTGAAGCAGCTATGGGAAAGCCACCAAAGCCGGTAAGTGGCATCTGGATGCTGAGGGAGTGGAGAGATTTGTCAAAACCAAACCAAGGTTCCTGGTCCTCCTCTGCGAGAGGGACATGTTCAATCATTTTCTCTTGGGGTGTATTATAATTGGATTTTATAACAAGAAGAACTGATTGCCTTTCACTGAATGGATATATAGAAGAGAAGTTGGTTGAGGAAAATGGGTCCGGCCTTCAGGGTTCTGAGGGGCCTACTTGGCTAACAAGGAGCAGAATGTTTTGTATGGTCCTGGTCCAAGGTTATGGGGTCAGTAAACTGAATCGCAAAAAATAAATGCGCTTTATGGCCCTGCAGTAGACACCACAAAGAAATAGATTTCAACTTCCTCAGGTAAGATATAGCTCATTGCTTTGAATCTAGTGGGGCTGCCTAGGCTACAGAAAATTCCTCTTCCCTGAAGGCCTGCAGGAGCCACTGATGGCCACTTAGTGGGGACATTTAGAGGCATCTGGCTTGCATCAAGTGGCCCCTCATAGTCTTTCCATTCTTTAGTTTTGATAACATAATAATTCTCTTTTCCTTTCATGATTTTCAAGTGTCCTAGTTTGGGTAAACAGGACTGCCCTCATTCAGTCTGCAGGTCCCCTGTTTGTTCTCAGAGTTCAGATATGACAGGACCGGGATATTGATAACAGCAGAAAGTCTTGAGGTTGAGACTATCCACCCAACAAGGGAGTGCAGCCCTGTGGTGGCCTGTTTAGATGTGCTGACGGGCCTAGAGACATTGGGGAAAAACTGGCTTCATGGCCGGTTGTCTACCCAAGAGAATCGAAAACATATGTCCACACAAAAACATGCACATGAATATTTATAACAGCATTATTTATAGTAATCAAAAACTGAAACCAACCTATACGTTCATCAACCAATGAACAACATGTGATATATCCATACAATGGAGTAATATCCAGCCATACAGAGGAATGAAGGCCCTAGCCAGGTAGCCATTGGTTAAAGCATCATCCCAGTGCACTGAGGTTGCAGGTTTGATCCCTTGTCAGGGCACATATGAGAGGCAACACTTGAGTGCAAAACCTAATGAAACAACTAAGTGAAACAATGAGTTGATGCTTCTCTCTCTCTCTCTCTCTCAAATCAATGGAAAATTTTTTTTAGAAAAAGGAATAGAGTACTGATACACATACTTCAACATGTATGAACCTTGAAAACATTATGCTGAGTAAAGGAAGCAAGGTATAAAAGGTCAAATATTATATGATTCCATTCATTGGAAATGTCAGGAATAGTCAAATCCATAGAGTGGTTACCAAGATCTCAGGGGATGCATGAGGGAGATGTGGGGAGTGAATGTTAAGAGTACAGTTTGGGGGGTATGATGAAAATATTCTAGAATTAGACAGTGTTATGGCACCACACTTAACTATATAGTTTAAAAGGGTGACCTTTATGATAAAAAGAATTTGGTTTTGCTGAGAGGTCAGGCCTTTGCCCCTGTCTTCTGGAAGGTAATTTATGTTATACCTTTTAAGAGTATGTTTGTTTAGGTTGGGAGCTGACCACACTGGATCTTAGAGTGGGAGCAGCCTCCCCCAATCATTATAAGTGCAAGTTGGCTGTGCTCGGAAGAGCAACAACGGGATTTGGGGTGGGGAGCCTTAGATCACACAGTGTCAGTTGACCTAGAAACAGATTGCCACATGGGCCATCAATAAATCAATCAGTGATCCTTCTGTAATGAAGCCCCAATAAAAAATTTGGATACCAAAGCTTGGAGAGGTACTCCATGCGTATCGTCTCTAATCAACAGCATAAGGGCAACACATCCAGACTACCTGAGGAAAGGCCAATGGAAGCTTTGTATTTGAAACCACCTTGAACCCTGCTCTATGTAATTCTTCCTTTGGCTGATGCATTCTTTCCCTGTAACAAGGTATGTGAGCAAAACAGCTTCCCATGTTTTTTTCTAAGAAATTGATAAACCTGAGGGTGCTTTTAGGAACCCATGAAACTTGCTGCTGTTATCAGAAGTCAGGGCAGTTTGGGGGATGGTGCCTTCAACCTTTGCAGTTTGGCTAACTTGGGTCATGCAGTGTATGAATTATGTCTCAATGAAAAGTTTTTTTTTCCAATGGCAGAAATAACAGAATATTTTCACTGATCCCAGTTCAGTTAAGCTAGAAATAAAAAAGAAATCATAAACAAGAAAAAAATTCAAATGCTTAAAAATTAGCAAATACTTCCAAATAACCCAGGGGTCAAAAGAGAGACTGTAATAGAAATTAGACATTTTTTTTTTTCCATTTTTCTGAAGCTGGAAACAGGGAGAGACAGTCAGACAGACTCCCGCATGCGCCCGACCGGTATCCACCCGGCACGCCCACCAGGGGCGGTGCTCTGCCCCCCAGGGGGCGATGCTCTGCCCATCCTGGGCGTCGCCATATTGCGACCATAGCCACTCTAGCGCCTGAGGCAGAGGCCACAGAGCCATGCCCAGCGCCCGGGCCATCTTTGCTCCAATGGAGCCTTGGCTGCGGGAGGGGAAGAGAGAGACAGAGAGGAAAGCGCGGCGGAGGGGTGGAGAAGCAAATGGGCGCTTCTCCTATGTGCCCTGGCCGGGAATCGAACCCGGGTCCTCCACACACTTGGCCGACGCTCTACCGCTGAGCCAACCGGCCAGGGCGAAATTAGACATTTTTTAACTGAACAATAATGAAAATAGTATATCTAAATTTATGGGATGGTGTTAAAGCATTATTTAGAGAAAACTTTGTAGTCTTAAATGCTTATATTCAAAAAGAAGAAAGGCTGAAAATTACTGAGATGTTGCAGATATTAAAATGTTTTTAATTATGTTGATCAGTTTAAAAATTTATTAGAAAGTTACCAAAAATATTTTCAAATTAGACAGCTCCATGAGGTTTCTCATTACAAAAATTAATGTATTAATCTATCAAATTTCTAAATACCATCTACATACAAAGGAAGGAAACAATTTTAAAGTATCATAAAATGACATTGATAGGAATAAATATTACAGAAAGGAGCAAAAGACCTCTGCATGAATATTATATAACTTTTAGACACATTAAAAGAAAACCAAAGTAAGTGAAGACAGTCACCATGTTTACAATTTAGAACACTCAATATTATAAAGGTGTCAATTATCCCCAACTGGATCCATGGAATCAATGCAATTCCAATTTAAAAATACTAACTTCTTTTTTAAAGTGTGGAACTTGAAAAGCTGACTTTAAAATATACACCAAAGCCTGATCAGGCAGTGGAACAGTGGAAAGAGTGTCAGCTTGGGATGATGAGGAGCCAGGTTCGAAACCTCGAGGTCACCAGTTTGAACGTGGGCTCACCAGCTTGAGCGCAAGATCACTGGCTTGAGCGTGGGGTCATAGACATGGCCCTATGGTTGCTGGCTTGAACCCAAAGGTCGCTGGCTTGAAGTTCAAGGTCACTGGCTTGAGCAAAGGGTCACTCACTTGCTGGAGCCCCCCAGTCAAGGCACATATGAGAAAACAATTGATGAACAATTAAGGTGCCTCAATGAAGAATTGGTGCTTCTCAACTCTCTCCCTTCCTGTCTGTCCTTGCCTGTCCCTCTCTCTCTGTCCCCCTTTCTATCTCTTGCTAAATAAATAAGTTATACATCAGAATGCAGACATCTAAAAAAAAAAACACTCCTGAATAAGCACAAGATGGGAGAACTTGCACCACTAGATTTCAAGTCTGATTATAAAACTATAGTAACTAAGACTGTGTAGTATCAGATCAGGCGCATAAAAACAGATCTATGGAATATAACAGAAAATACAAAAATATACACAATGCAAATGGTCACTTGACATATGATGTGTGATATTGCAAAATAAGTGGTAAATGAATATACACTAAAACCACTAAATTGTACATATTTTTAATTTTTCATTTATTTATTATTAATTTATTTTTAACTACAGTTGACATTTAATATTATATTAATTTCAAGTGTGCAGCATAGTGTTTAGACATTTATATAATTTATGAGGTAACCTCCCCCCCGCTAATTAGAGGGTTCACCTGACATCATATACAGTATTGCAATATTGTCAACTGTGCTATACTTTACATCACCCTGACTATTTTGTAACAGCCAATTTGTGCTCACTTTTTTTTTCCAAGCATGAGGAGGAAAGATAGAGAGACAGACTCCCACATGTGCCCTGACCGGGATCTACCTGGCAACCCCCAGCTGGGGGCTGATACTCTGCCCATCTGGGGCCATGCTCCCAACTGAGGTATTTTTAGTGCCTGAGGTGGAGGCTCCATGGAGTTATCATCAGCACTTGGGACCTATGCACTCGAACCAGTCAAGCAATGACTGCAAGAGAGGGAGAGAGAGAAAAGAGAGAGAGAGAGAGAGAGAGAGAGAGAGCAGGGAGGAGGAGCAGGAAGCATCAGCTCCAATATGTGCCTTGAGCAGGCAAGCCCAGGGTCTTGAACCAGTGGCCTCAGCATTCCAGGTCGATATTTTATCCACTGCACCACCACAGATCTGGCAAGAAAGATTCCTTGAGTAAGACAAAAGTACAAAGAATACAGCAAAATGATGATATATTCAGCTATATTAAAATGAATAACTTCTGGCCCTGGCAGTTTTGCTCAGTAGAAAGAGCATCAGCCCAGCATATGGGTGTCCCAGGTTTGACTCCTGGTCAGGGGACACAGGAAAAGTAACCATCTGCTTCTCCAACCCTCCCTCTCCCCCTTTTCCGTTTTCCCTCCACCCTTCTCTCCTTTCCCCTTTCTCCTATTTCCCTCCCACCAGCTCAGTTGGTTCAAGCACTGGCCCCAGGTACTGAGGATAGCTCAGTTGGAGTACATCAGCTTCAGGCATTAAAAATAGCTTGGTTGATTCAAGCATAGGCCCTAGACAGGGGTTTCCAGGTGCATCCTAGTCAGGGCACATGCAGGAGTATATCTCACTATTTCCCCTCCTCAAAAAAATAAAATAAAGAGAGACAAGATGGCGATGGAGTAGGCAGATGTACCAACTTCCACCTCCCAGAACCAAAGTGGATTACAAACTAATTTTAAGAATCATCATCTGGAAAAACCAACTTTGGACTAAACTAAGAGGACTCTTCAACCAAAGAACACTGAAGAAGCCACACTGAGACTGGTAGGAAAAGCAGAAACGCAGAGAGGGCTACCCAGCTCCCCAGAGCAAACGGCAGCCGGGAGAGCTCACGTGGTGGGAAGTGACTTTAGCAGAGAGAGGAGGGTCCTGAGTCCCAGGAACAAAGCCCCAGCCTGCAGCCCCAAAGCCTAGAAGAGGCATATGGACAGTATTTAGCTGGAAACAAGTCAGGATACTGTTTGTGAGAAAGAGACTGATTTCTCAGACCCAGAATTCTTCTTAAAGGGACCGCACAAAACACCTCTCTCACAACCACTCACCCGGGGCTCCAGGAACAGGGAGAAAGGAGAGGACCAGAGTAGCAGGAAGAGAGTGTAATCTAGGAGGCACAGGGAGAAACATTTTGAGAGACAGCCTCCCTAACCTCTGGGACGAGTCACTCCCCAAATCTGAAGCAAATATTTCCTCTGGAAACAGCAATACCAGCAAAGGAAAGCAGGACACCAGCCAAACAAGCTCTCCTGCGGTACTTGGAGCGGAGTCGCTTAAAAGGAAGGAGTTTTCAGGACTACAGTAGTGAGTCTTAGGGTCTGAGCTGCAGCACCCCAACCCACACGGCTGAGGGCTCGCCAGAGGGCAGGTGGCGGCGGGACATGGAAGTGCGGTTCTGTCGGCAATGATGGAAGCTGGCTGGCCACCACTAAGGCCCAGGTGTAAGTTCAGTCTTGCCCGGCTGGGGAGGAGGGGACGTGAAAAACTTGTCAAGCCAAGCTGTGGGCCGCCTGTAATCCAGCCTGTGGGGGAAGGGAAGGAGCCCCAGAAGGGGTGGAGACCTGCCCTTGAGCAAGGGCACAGGAGCACAGCCTTGCCCCACCCATGAAACTGAGGCTTGTGGCCTGACTTGGGAGCCGGATCCTCCCATGAGGGTGGAGCCAAAAGCCCAGAACAGGCGGAGTCCCGCTAAGGAGCATGGGCACACAGTCCCACCAGGCCTGTGGAGCCAAGGCTTGCAGCCCTCCCACAAGCGGGCTTCTCCTGCAAGGGTAGGGCAAAAGCCCGGAATCAGGCAGAGACCTGCAGCTGAGCAAAGGTGCTCACCCCTGCCCTCAGGGCCGAGCATAATGCCACCCACGGGGGCAGGGCGAAAGTCAAAGCCTCCGGGGCTTGTACACCCGGGCACATGATCACAGCCACTCCCATGAAGGAGAGGCGTAGACCACAGCAACAGCCCCAGTGGGCAGGCACCAGCAATGCCCATACCCCAAATGACCTAGGCAGCAACAGCAGAGGGAGTGGTGGGCCTGCAGACAGACCAGACGTAGGGAACACAGAGGCCACACCCAGTGGACTCCAGTGGCCAAAACCTTCTTTTACACAGACAGAATAAGAAGGCAGAGAAATGCAACACAAATGAATCAAGAGAAATCCCCAGAAAAGGATCTGAACGAGTCAGATATAACCAAATTACCAGATGCAGAGTTTAAAATAACGATTGCTAGGATGCTCAAAGATATTAGAACAACAATAGATGGTCATTACAAACACCTAAATAAAGAGATAGCAAATATAAAAAAGGACATTGAAATAATAAAAAAGAATCAGTCAGAAATGACAAATACAATATCAGAAATCAAGAACACAATGGAAAGAATTAAAAGCAGGATGGATGAAGCTGAAAATCAAATCAGCGAGTTAGAGGACATGATAAATAATGGCACGGAAGCAGAGCAGAAAAAAGAAAAGAGACTCAAAAAGTCTAAGGAAACTCTAAGAGAGCTCTGTGACAACATGAAGAGAAATAACATCCGCATCATAGGGGTTCCTGAAGAAGAAGAGAAAGAACAAGGGATAGAGACTTTGTTTAATCATATCATAGCTGAAAACTTCCCTAAATTAATGCAGAAGAAACTCTCACAAGTTCAAGAAGCACAGAGAAATCCATTAAAGAGAAACACAAAGAAATCTACACCAAGACAAATCATGATTAAAATACCAAAGTTAAGTGATAAAGAGAAAATATTAAAAGCTGCTAGAGAAAAAAAGACTATCACCTACAAAGGAGCCTCCATAAGGATAACTTACAACTTCTCAAAAGAAACACTTGAGGCCAGAAGGGAATGGCAAGAAATATTCAAAGTAATGCAGAACAAGAGCCTACAACCAAGACTACTTTATCCAGCAAGGCTATCATTTAAAATGGAAGAAGAAATAAAAAGCTTTTCAGACAAAAAAAAAAAAAAAAAAAAAGCCTCACGGAATTCACTACAATGAAACCAAGGCTGCAAGAAATGCTAAGGGGCCTGTTGTAAACAGATCAAAGGAGAAAAGAATATAGCAAAAGAGGAATACAGTTTTAAAGAATAAAATGGCAATAATTACATATCAATAATAACCTTAAATGTAAATGGATTAAATGATCCTATCAAAAGACATAGGGTAGCTGCATGGATAAGAAAACAGGACCCATACATATGCTGTCTACAAGAGACACACGTTAAAACAAAACATGCACATAGACTGAAGACAAAAGGATAGAAAAAAATATTCCACGCAAATAGAAATTTAAAAAAAGTTGGGGTAGCAATACTTATATCAGATAAAATAGACTTTAAAACAAAGACTATAGTAAGAGATAAAGAAGGTCACTACATAATAATAAAGGGAGCAATCCAACAGGAAGATATAACCGTTATAAATATCTACGCACCTAACATAGGAGCACCTAAATATATAAAGCAGACTTTGATGGATTTAAAGGGTGAGATTAACAGCAATACTATAATAGTAGGGGATTTCAATACCCCACTAATATCACTAGATAGATCCTCAAGAAAGAAAATTAACAAAGAAACAGCAGACTTAAAGGACATACTAGATCAACTAGATTTAATAGATATCTTCAGAACCTTTCACCCTAAAGCAGCAGAATATATATTCTTTTCAAGGGCTCATGGTACATTCTCTAGGATAGACCACATGTTAGGGCACAAAAGCGGTCTCAACAAATTTAAGAAGATTGAAATCATATCAAGCACTTTCTCTGATCACAATGGCATGAAACTAGAAATCAACCACAACAGAAAAATTAAAAAATACTCAAACACTTGGAAACTAAATAGTATGTTATTAAATAACGAATGGGTTAACAATGAGATCAAAGAAAAAATTTAAAAATTCCTAGAAATGAACGATAACGAGTATACATCAACTCAAAATTTATGGGACACAGCAAAAGCAGTCCTGAGAGGGAAGTTCATAGCATTACAGGCATACCTTAAGAAGCTAGTAAAAGCTCAAATAAACAACTTGACCTTCCATCTAAAAGAACTATAAAAAAGAACAGCAAGTATAGCCCAGAGTTAGTAGAAGGAAGGAAATAATAAAGATCAGAGCAGAAATAAATGACAAAGAGGTTAAAGAAACAATACAGAGGATCAATGAAACCAGAAGCTGGTTCTTTGAAAAGGTAAACAAGATCGATGAACCTTTAACCAGACTCACCAAGGAAAAAAGAGAGAGGACTCAAATAAATAAAATTAGAAATTAGAATGGAGAAATAACAACTGACACACAGAAATACAAAATATTGTAAGGAAATATGAAGAACTATACACAAAAAATCTAGACAACCTAGATGAAGTGGACAAATTCCTTGAAACATATAATCTTCCAAAAATTAATCTGGAAGAATTAGAAAACCTAAACACACCGATTACAACAAATGAGATTGAAACAGTTATCAAAAAGCTCCCAAAAAAGAAAAGTCCTGGGCCTGATGGCTTCACAAGTGAATTCTACCAAATATTCAAAGAAGAACTAACTCCTATTTTTCTCAAGCTATTTCAAAAAATTCAAGAGGAAGGAAGACTTCCAAGCTCCTTTTATAAGGCAAATGTAATTCTGATTCCAAAACCAGGCAAAGACAACACAAAGAAAAAAAATGATACGCCAATATCCCTGATAAATTTAGATGCTAAAATCCTCAACAAAATATTAGCAAACCAGGTCCAGCAATATATAAAAAAAATCATACACCATGATCAAGTGGGATTTATTCTTGAGAGGCAAGGCTGGTACAGTATTTGCAAATCAATCAATGTGATTCATCACATAAACAAAAGGAAGGAGAAAACCACATGATAATTTCAATAGATGCAGAAAAAGCATTTGATAAAACCCAGCACCCATTCATGATCAAAACTCTCAGCAAAGTGGGAATACAGGGAACATACCTCAACATGATAAAGGCCATCTATAACAAACCCACAGCCAACATCATACTCAATGGGCAGAAATTAAAAGCAATCCCCTTAAGATCAGGAACAAGGCAGGGGTGCCCCCTTTCACTACTCTTATTCAACATAGTTCTGGAAGTCCTAGCCACAGCAATCAGACAAGAAAAAGAAATAAAAGGCATCCAAATTCGAAAAGAAGAAGTAAAACTATCATTATTTTCAGATGATATGATATTGTATATAGAAAACCCTAAAGTCTCAGTCAGAAAACTACCAGACCTGATAAATGAATTCAGCAAGGTGGCAGGATATAAAATTAATACTCAGAAATCAGAGGCATTTTTATACACTAACAATGAACTGTCAGAAAGAGAAATTAAGGAAGCAATCCCCTTCACCATTGCAACCAAAAAAATAAAATACCTAGGAATAAATTTAACCAGGGAGATTAAAGACTTGTACTCAAGAAATTATAAAACATTGATAAAAGAAATCAGGGAAGATACAAACAAGTGGAAGCATATACCGTGCTCATGGTTAGGAAGAATAAACATCATTAAAATGTCCATATTACCCAAAGCAATTTATAAATTCAATGCAATACCGATTAAAATACCAATGACTTACTTCGAAGATATAGAACACATATTCCAAAAATGTGTATGGAACCGAAAGAGAACATGAATAGCCTCAGCAATCTTGAAAAGAATAAAGTGGGAGTTATCACACTTCCGGATATCAAGTTATACTACAAGGCCATTGTACTCAAAACAGCCTGGTACCGGCATAAGAACAGGCATATAGATTAATGGAACAGAACTGAGAACCCAGAAATAAACCCACACTTTTATGGACAACTGATATTTGACAAAGGAGGTAAGAGCATACATTGAAGTAAAGACATCCTCTTCAACAAATGGTGTTGGGAAAATTGGACAGTTACCTGCAAGAAAATTAAACTAGACAACCAACTTACACCATTCACAAAAATAAACTCAAAATGGATAAAAGACTTCAATGTAAGGCATGAAACCATAAGCATCTTAGAAGAAAACATAGTCAGTAAGCTCTCTGACATCTCTCGCAGCAATATATTTGTCGATTTATGTCCACAGGCAAGTGAAATAAAAGACAGGATAAACAAGTGGGACTATATCAAACTAAAATGTTTCTGCACAGCTAAAGACAATAAGAACAGAATAAAATGACAAACTACACAATGGGAGAATATATTTGACAGTATGTCTGATAAGCGGTTAATATCCAAAATTTATAAAGAACTTGAAAAACTCAATACCAGGAAGACAAACAATCCAATCAAAAAACGGGCAAAAGAAATGAATAGACACTTCTCCAAAGAGGACATACAGATGGCCATAGGCATATGAAAAAATGCTCAACATCACTAATCAGTAGAGAAATGCAAATTAAAACCACAATGAGATATAACCTCACACCGGTCAGAATGGCGCTCATCAACAAAACAACACAGAATAAGTGCTGGTGAGGATGTGGAGAAAAGGGAACCCTCTTGCACTACTGGTGTGAATGCAGACTGGTGCAGCCACTGTGGAAAACAGTATGGAGATTCCTCAAGAAATTAAAAATCAGACTGCCTTTTGACCCAGCTATGCCACTTTTAGGAATATACCCCAAGAATACTATAGCACTGTTTGAAAAGAAGAAATGCACCCCCATGTTTATGGCAGCATTGTTCACAATAGCAAAGGTCTGGAAACAGCCCAAGTGTCCGTCAGTGGACAAGTGGATTAAAAATCTTTGGTACATATATACTATGGAATACTACTCAGCCATAAGAAATGATGACATCGGATCCTTTACAACAACATGGATGGAACTTGATAACATTATACTGAGCGAAATAAGTAAATCAGAAAAAAACTAAGAACTATATGATTTCATACATAGGTGGGACATAAAAATGAGACTCAGAGACATGGACAAGAGTGTGGGGGTTATGGGGAGGGGGGGAGGATAGGGAGGGGGTTGGGGGAGGAGAGAGGCACAAAGAAAACCAGTTAGAAGGTGACGGAAGACAATTGGACTTTGGGTGATGGGTATGCAGCATAATCAAATGTCAAAATAACCTAGAGATGTTTTCTCAGAACATATGTACCCTGATTTATCAATGTCACCCCATTAAAATTAATTTAAAAACATAAAATAAAAAAATAAAATAAAGTGAATTACTTCTGTTCATCCAAAGGCCCCATTAAAATTGTGAAAACACAAGCCACAAACAGAAAAAAAAATTGCAATGTGTGGAGCTAGTACGCTGAACACATAAAAAGAGGTAATAAAAATATACCAGTGAGTGGAGGCCCTGGCCAGTTTGACTCAATGGTAGAACATTGGCCCAGCATGTGGAAGTCCCAGATTTGATTCCTGGTCAGGGCATACAGGAGAAATGACCACCTGCTTCTCCATCCTTCCCCCTCCCCTTCTTTCTCTCTCTCTTTCCCTTCCACAGCCATGGCTCAATAGGTTCGAACAAGTTGTTTCTGGGCACTGAAGATGGCTTCATGGCCTTGCCTCAGGCACTAAAATAGCTCAGTTGCTGAGCAACAGAGCAATGTTCCCAGATGGGCAGAGCATCCCCTGGTAGAGGGCTTTTCAGGTGAGTCCCAGTCAGGATGCATGTAGGAGTCTGTCTCTCTGCCTCTCTGCCTTTCTGCCTCTCACTTAATAATAAATAAATAAATAAATACACACACACACACACACACACACACACACACACACACTCTCTCTCTCTCTCTCTCTCTCTCTCTCTCTCTCACACACACACACACACACACACACACCAGTGACCAGTGTAGCCTGACCTGTGTTGGTACAATGGATAAAGCATCGACCTGGAATGCTGAGTCACCGGTTATAAACTCTGGGCTTGCCTGGTCAAGACACATACAAGGAGCAACTACTACGACTTGATGCTTCCCGCTCCTTCCCCCCTACCCTCCTCACAAAAATTAGGGGATCAGAGAATGTGCAGATACTCCAGTACTTTCAGTCTTTTGTATAGTGCATTTTCACCAATGAAATAAAAGTTGGTTTTGCATCTCACTTGCATAATCAAACAACTTTCTTTGACTTGTTTGCTTTTGTTCTTGTTTAATATAATAAAAAAATCAAATGCTTCTTTTATCACTTGATATTCATTTTTAAATACCCCCTAATTTTTGTGAGCAATATATATATGTCACAGTGGAAGGATGGGCAAAAATTTTCAAACACATGTATCACAAAGAGGAAAGAAACTCCAAGAAAAACACACTGATCCACTGTCAGTATGTGCCGGTTACGTGTAGACTCACCAGGTTAAACAAAGTGTGGGAACAATGTGTGCCCAACACAGGAGCTGGCATAGCAGGGATGTGTATAGAGACTGCCAGGCCGGTAGAGCCAGCATGCAAAAGTGAGTGCCAGGGTAGAGGACAGGGAGGGGCAGTGGGACACAAATGACAGGAGGCTGGTTTCAGCATTTTCACTGCCAATCTCCCCTTTAAGATTTCAAACAAGCATTAAAAAAAAAAAAAAAAAAAAAAGGGAAAAAGAGAAAAAGCCCCATGAGCCGGGTAGAACAGTGTTCCGAGAGCCTGCAGAGCAGTGTTAAGGCCCGGTTCCATGGTCTTCTCTTGCAGAGTTACCAAATCAGAGCCCGGGAAATGCAAGGTGCTCTACAACTCGCAGCTGCTGTTTCAGCGCCGCCTCTACGCAGACCTGGAGACCATGCTGTACCACGTGCACCTCTGCAAGCCACTGTCACAGCTCATGAAGCACGTGACGCTCTACCTCCGTGACACCCTGATGCAGAATGCCTTCCAGGCCCTGACCAGGTACACACCTCAACCTGCTGCAGGGATGGGAGCTGCCGGCCTGCCTCACGGTGGGGACCATGGGCAGTGTAGTGGTCCTTTCAGGTGGTTACTAGTCTTTATGCCCAAAGTAGCTGAGTGGAGTGCAGATCCAGGGGTCCCTGAGCCTATGTCATTTCCACTGTTCCACATGCCTGTCCAAGAGAGTTTGAGAAACATATTGGTGAAATAAAGACCATTTATTCAAACACATGTCACGCGACTCTATCTGCTGCACTTGGAAAACACCCTAGAACAACCTGAGTGAGGAGAAACTGGATACAACCCATTTCCCAGTGCGAGATGGGGAACCACCAGATTCACCGGACCAGCAGCAGTTTCCCTCTCAATACAATGTGTATTCTTCTGTGTGCTTCTCCCCTGACCCTTGCTCCACCCTCCCTCCCTGTTTTCAGAAAACCATTCTCCAAAGATCTGGATATCTAACCACTTGCACCCCTTTGCCTGTGCTCTTCCTTCTGCTCCAACACCGGTGACCTCCCAGGCCCTCAGGGGTGGGCACTTCCCCGCCTTGGGAAGCTGTGTGCTCCTGCTGGGTTGCGGGGCTCCTGCTTACCCGAGAGCCCGCTGTTGTGTGTAGAATGGGCACTTCCCGGTGCCTGCTCTGGGAGGGGGAGCTGAGAGACGCTGGCCCTGTTAGAGTAGAATGACAATGAAGAGTGCAATGGGGGTGCCACATGAGCCCTGGGCGCTTTGTAGCCACAGGGCTCAGGCCAGGCTATACGCTAGGGAGGTGGCACAGTGTGGGCACAGGATGAGTGTGGCTTTGCCACAGGGAGCCTGTGCCCTGTGCCTCCCTGTTGTCAGTCATCAATGTGGTCCTACCCAAGCCACCCACCATGTCCTGGTGGAGCCCAAGGTCAGCTGCAAGGAGCAGATGGGCTTAATGTGGACAAAAGACTAGTGGTCCTAGAGCCAGTCAGGGGGCTGCCCTGAGAGCAGGAGGGGGCGGCACATCATGGGAGCGGCTAGACTGTCCCCTGCTGCATGCTGCACAAGCCCCTGACCTGCTCCTGCTCCAGCTGCAGGGGCCCTGGAAACTCTCTGGGCAGGATTACCTACCGAGGCCCTGGTCCCCGAAATCGTGCCCTGCTGGTTTTCACATCACACGTGCCCCACACAAGCCTGGGGAAGGCGTTAGGTCAACCTTCCCTGTGCTGCCAGCCAGGGAGGAGCACCCTGAATGCCACCTGTCAGCCTTTCTTGCCCACCGTGCAAAACAGGTACCAGTGAAACAACGAGACCTCCCATGTAAGAGGCACAGATGCAGTCCTCTTGTCACTCAGTTCCAGGTGACAATCCATTAATGTGCAGGAGCTCCACAGAGGGGGGGGGGACCTGGGTTCATGCAGGAAACCAAAGATCACCGTTACCCAAAATGCGCCTGGTCTGCGCAGGGAGTTGAGAGAAGTCCTTCACCTGTGCACTCGGAATTTACTTAGAGGTCAAAGAAAAAGGTCAAGAAGAGTGACTGCCCAAATAGCTCAGGGCCCTCGGGCCTGGGACCCATCTGCTCTCCCTCCTCCCAGCTGTCCAGCCCTGCTGGGTCCAAGTTGCTCCGGAGGAGGAAGGAGGGAAGGGAGGAGGATAGAGTCCATACCCACTGAGTCCCATTTTCTTTGGTCTCCTTCAGCTCCCCACTGCCTGAGCCTGAGCTGTCCCTGCAAAGAGGGGTGACAATGTTCCCCAGGCTGGGTGGGAGCCTCCCCATTTTCACCCGCAGCAGCACACCCACAGAGAGCCCGTTCCTGCCACTAAGATGACAAGGAAGAGTACATGGGCTGGGCGGCTCTCAGACACTTTCCTTCTCCTGGGAACTCACATTTACCAGCTGATTAACTCTCAGTCTTCATTTCCTCCTGTACAAGGGGGACGGTATGATCTGTCATACAAGGGAGCTGAGACTGAGCAGGGTGGCTCTTCTGTGTTCTAGGATCTACTGCATCTGCCATTACAGCACCAAGCTCAAGGAGGTGATCACAGAAGACCTGCTGCCTTCCTCTGCCATGATCAAAGACTTGAGCCAAGAGCTGGGATTACCCATTTCACAAGAGGAACTCACAAACATTAAACTCCTGGTTATTCCACCTCATCCCACTTTCAATTTTGAGGGCTCTCGATGCCCGTATCTCACCCTCACTTACGAAATCCTTGCCCACCAGAAGAAATACCTGCAGTGGTGGAAGTCTGTGCTGCAGAAGAAGAAAGGCCAGAAACACAGTCTGATCCAGGTGGGCACTCTCTCCTCTCTGCGGTTGAGAGGTCCCACGCCTTTGCCACACCTGGGTTGTCCAGTCACACCCCAGGAGCTAGAGGGCAGATGGCCAAACCTCGATGGGACATCTGCCTCTGGCCTGTATCTATCTCCTGCCCTGGGATCCCAGATGGGATGGGCAAAAAGTGCTGGGTGCAGGGCTGAAGCACACCAGAAGCACTCGCTCATGGCCCCGGCATGCCCTGTCAGTCTGAGAGGTAGAAAGGAATGCTCTTAGGTGTATTACCTTTACCTTGGCTCCAGACTTCATCTCTGCAGAAGAACTGCTGTGTGTGTGTGTGTGTGTGTGTGTGTGTGTGTGTGTGTGTGTGTGTGTGTGTGTGTGTAAGGTTTGTCTGTGGTGGTTCTTTATGAAAATCAAAAAAAGAGGCTGTTTCATTTCATTAGGGTTTAGGTTTTTAGGTTGTTGTTTTTTTAAAAGAATTAGTTCTTGAATTTATTGATCTGCTTTTTCTGTTTTTCTAACACATTAACTTTAGCTTTTTTTCCTGACATTTAAAAGTTATGTTTTCTCCAGCTTCTTAAGTGGACTTTCACTCATTTTTATTCTTTCTTGTTTAATAAGAAAAGTATGTATGCATTTTTCTCTGTATATATCCTGGGCCATATTCTGTAAGGTTTCTATTTTTGTATTTTTGCTTTTGTGTTTTTCTGAAGTGAGAAGCAGGGAGGCAGAGAGACAGACTCCCACATGCTCCCAACCAGGATCCACCCAGCACGCCCACCAGGGGGTGATGCTCTGCCCATCTGGGGCGTTGCTCCACTATAACCAGAGCCATTCTAGCACCTGAGGCAGAGGCCATGGAGCCATCCTCAGTGCCCGGGCCAACTTTGCTCCAATGGAGCTTTGGCTGCAGGAGGGGAAGAGAGAGAGACAAAGAGGAAGGAGAGGGGGTGGGATGGAGAAGCAGATGGGCACCTCTCCTGTGTTCCCTGGCTGGGAATCGAACCTGGAACTTCCACACTCCGGGCTGATGCTCTACCACTGAGCCAACCGGCCAGGGCCATATTCTGTAAAATTTTATATGTACTGTATATTCTGGTTGTTATTTGCCTTAAATTTCTTATAATTGCAAAGCAAGACCTAGGTACATGTCTATAAAAAATTCAAACAATATTTAGAGTATCAGCAGTCTTCCCTTACTCCCACATCCTACTTTCTCAATGTAGTTGTAATATATAATAGTCATATACTTCTTATGGATTATACAGTTTTGTTAAATGTGATATAACAATGGATTATGACAATTTTAAAATAATATGGTTGTACATAATTTTATAATGTACTTGTAAAATTTTTTAATATCTCCATTTCTCTTTTATTTTGTTGAAATCACTTGAAAATATTGTCCCAGAATTTTAGAAAATTATGTTTCTATTGTCTCAGTCATTTCTACTTTAAAATGGCTTTAAATACAGATGAGCTAATTCAGAGGCTTGAGTCAGTGATTTGGAAAACAAAGTAGCAGAAAACACCCAATAGAAACAGCAAAGAGAAAAAAAAGAGAATTTTTTAAAATGAGTAAATTGAACAGACCTTTGGGACAACATTTGATCATAGAGGACAAGAAGGAGAAGAGAGTGAGCAAGGGAATGAGAACCTATTTGAAGAAATAATGACTGAATATTTCCCTAACCTGGAAAAAAAAATAGACCAACAAGTGCAGAAAGTACAGCGTCCCAAACAAGATGAACCCAGAGAGGCCCACACCAAGACACATCATAAGTAAAATTAAAAAGGTTAAAGACAGGCCCTGGCCGGTTGGCTCAGTGGTAGAGCGTCGGCCTGGCATGCGGGAGTCCTGGGTTCGATTCCCGGCCAGGGCACACAGGAGAAGCGCCCATCTGCTTCTCCACCCCTCCCCCTCTCCTTCCTCTCTGTCTCTCTTCCCCTCCCGCAGCCAAGGCTCCATTGGAGCAAAAATGGCCCGGGCGCTGAGGATGGCTCTGTGGCCTCTGCCTCAGGCGCTAGAATGGCTCTGGTCGCAACAGAACAATGCCCCAGATGGGCAGAGCATTGCCCCCTGGTGGGCGTGCTGGGTGGATCACGGCCGGGCACATGCGGGAGTCTGTCTGACTGCCTCCTCGTTTCCAACTTCAGAAAAATACCAAATAAATAAATAAATAAATAAATAAAGGTTAAAGACAAGG
The DNA here is from genome assembly GCF_036850995.1 of Saccopteryx leptura. Classification (NCBI taxonomy): domain Eukaryota; kingdom Metazoa; phylum Chordata; class Mammalia; order Chiroptera; family Emballonuridae; genus Saccopteryx; species Saccopteryx leptura. Next base: position 249,532,636 of record NC_089503.1, on the reverse strand, counting down.
AGAGGATATTAAAAGCAGCAAGAGAAACAGTCACCTACTAAGGTGCTCCCATAAGACTGTCAGCTAATCACTCGAGGGCAGTGATGGGCAATCTTTTGAGCTTGGTGTGTCAAAATTCACCAAAAAACTGAGCATAACTGGGGTGGCACGTCACTTTGAGAAAAAAAACCACAATTTCGCGATATTTATAGTTTAACAAAAATGTTTTAACCTACAGACCTCCAGCATAGAGTGTCTACACTACAGCAAATGTTTTATCCTCGGCTACTGCACCTGGCCATGCAGGAGCCGAGGATGAAACATCCTTCTCAGCATGTGGCCCCATCAAAAATGGCTACGCATGTCAGCGCTGACACGTGTGTCATAGGTTCACCATCACAGTTCTAGGGGTACAGGATGGTTCAACATACACAAATAGATCATGTAATATAACACATTAGCAAAATAAAGAATAAAAACCAAATGATCGTATCAATAGATGCAGAAAAAAAAGCATTTGATAAGACAAAACATCTATTTATGATCAAAACACTCAATAAAATGGGTATAGAAGGAAAGTATCTCAACATAATAAAAGCCAACTAATTTTTGGGTCCCAGCCAGCTTTCTCTGCAACCTACTGTTTTCCCTTTTATGTCTTTCCTCATTGCTGTTTTTACTCACAAGGGAAGACAACAGAGCATCTTGAGGCTATGGAGAGGAGAGGGCAACACTCCCCTATACACACGGCGATGGTCAAGGATGGCAGCCCTTGCTGCTTTAGTTCGTAGCTCTCCTGTCAGGACCATGAAAGCCTCAAGTGTCACCCACTCCTGACCATCTGAGCCATCAACTCTTGCCAAGTGCTGTGTGTTCCAGTTCCCACAATCTTAGGCAACTGTCAAGTTTCTGGTCCACTGAATTCTACTGCAGATAGTCAGGGGCTGCACTAGATGGCCCTTTAGCCATCTCCACAGAGGGAGGTGGTAGCATCTTGAGCTGGAAGGAAGTTGGAAGGTTCTCGTGAAGCCCTGCCTCCTGCTGTTGACTGGGTCTCCCCAGGCCAGTCATGGGGTAACACAGTGTTGAAGCTCAGAACACCCTTAGATCTATCTTCCAATTTCTCTTTATATAGTTAAGAAACCAGGCACAGAGCAATGAAGGAACCTGCTCAAAGCCACATAGCAAGTTAACAGTACAGCTGGAATACTGTGTTCAAGAATCAATACCCACTCTAAAGCCATGGCCCAGAGCGGATTATGAACAGGTAGTTGGTGGTGAGGGGGACTCATGTGGATAATGACTGGTGTCTCTTTCTTCAGAAAAATATCACAGGAGCCCACCAGGTTAGCAAGAAGCCTCCAAAGTCTGTGGTGGAGGTGATTAGAAGTTCACCCCCTACCAAAGATGCCATCTATAACTATAGTATTCAGACCCTGAATTCCACAGAGCTTGCCAAGAAGGAGCTGTATCATGAGATGGCCAAGGTGAGCAGAAAGCTCAGAGTGGGAAACAGGCATATGCTGTACTCCAGACAAAATAATGGTAGTGAGCTAATCCCAAGAACCCCTTCCTCTCTGACCATCGGCCTGGCAGTCAGCGGGAGAGCGCCAGTGTGTGGAGGAGAGCCAACCAGCGGGGGGAGTAGGCAAGGGAGCAGGTGCTGGGAGAGGGTCCATCGCCATGCCAGGTGTGCGTCCTCCACACACACGGGTGAGCCGGGGGTCCTCAGCATGTGCTCAGATGTTTACAGCTGCAAACCGCTGCAGGGGCCTCGCCTCTAGAGAACATTTTGTTGCTGTTTCTGAAGAGCAGCCATCACCCTGAAGGAAGAGCCTGGCTTAGAATTTCAGCACACGGTGAATTTAGAAAAGGGCGTCTCCTACCAAAGGGGACAAAAATGTGAACCTTGCAGGGCGACGCACAGTTCAGTTCATCTGAACATCCCGTTTACATTGTCAGGAACTGTCACTATGCCCTCAGCTGTTTCTGACACCCTCTCAGAAACCTGAGGCTCAGTCAGCACCATTCCAGCCCCACCCACCCTGCCATCCACACGTTTGCCCCTCACATCCAGGTGCCCGGGAGAAGATTCACATATTCACAGAATTACCTCTCAGCCACGGTGGAGCCTCAGGATTCAAAGGAAGAGGAGAAAAAAGCCAAGGAAAAATCTCGCCAGGCCTGGCTCACAATCGATGGGTTCCAAGTGACAGGTCTCCATAAGAGCACGGAAAGCAGCCATCGCCTCAAGCTGCTGCCCACTGGCACCACCACAGAGCTGGCTGAGGTACAGGGAGGAGCAGGGTGTCAGGTGGGGTAGGAGGGAGACCGTGCTCCTAACGTATGGGTCCCGATTTAGGAGTGGAGAGAAAATGCACTGTTTGCTAACGTGCTGGAGCCCGTGCTGGACCGAGAGAGATGGAGCTGGGACCGGCGCCATCAGGACTTTGATTTGTACAAGAAGCCACCTCCTTTCTTCAGGCTGCCTGCTTGCCCATCACTGAACCCAGGAACAGGGAGCAGGTGAGACCTTTGCAGAGCTGAGCTTCCTGACACTGTCGACAGGAGCTCACGGCGGCTTTCTATCTTCAGTGTATCCGTTTTGCTCAAGACACTCATGAGAGGAAAGCAAGATCCGAATGGGTCCGGCACAGCAGCCTGAATGCTGGGCTGGGACACAGGAGTCCTGAACTCTATTCCAGCTGTACTGTTAACTTGCTATGTGGCTTTGAGCAGGTCCCTTCATTGCTCTGTGCCTGGTTTCTTAACTATACAAAGAGAAATTGGAAGATAGATCTAAGGGTGTTCTGAGCCTCAACACTGTGTTACCCCATGACCGGCCTGGGGAGACCCAGTCAACAGCAGGAGGCAGGGCTTCACGAGAACCTTCCAACTTCCTTCCAGCTCAAGATGCTGCCATCTCCCTCTGAGAGGACACCTAGGTCTTGGTACATCATCCTTCTGAGTCCTCTTTTCTTTCTTTCTTTCCATCCCTCCATTTGTAAAGAAAGACCTCAAAATCATTTATTGGTTGATAGAGAATTCAAACTTGTTGATTAACAGAGTCAGCATGTTTGTTCAGAGAAAAAGAGATGAGTTTTCTGGCAATGAGTTTGCCAGAGGACCCTTTCCCAGAAATCAAGATGGAATGAGCAGGATGGCTTTCCTTCTTGCCGCCCCCTCCCCATCCTCCTCAGGACAGCTGGAGACAGCTTCGTGAGCAGGAGGAGTGCTGGAAAGCTCCTGAAATCTCTGTTCCCTCACTTGGACCTTACTGCCTCCATTAAATAGGCTCCAGTTGCCTGACCAGGTGATGGCTCAATGGATGGAGCATTGACCTGAGACACTAAGGACCCAGGTTCAAAACCCTGAGGTCGCCAGCTTGAGCGTGGGCTCATCTGGCTTGAGTGCACGCTCACCAGCTTGAGCGTAGGGTCACCAGCTTGAGCATGGGATCATAGACATGACCCGATGGTTGCTGGCTTGAGCAAAGGAACACTGGCTCAGCTGGACCGCCCCCCCCCCCACCGGGGTCAAGGCAAGAATAAGAAAGCAATCAACAAATAACTAAGGTGCCGCAACTATGAGTTGATGCTTCTCATCTCTTTCCCTTCCTAACTGTCTGTCCCTTTCTGTCTGTCTCTTTCAAAAAAATAAAAATTAAAAATAGGCCCTGGTTGTGTGATGATGTCCTGCTACCTGTTGGTTTGTCCCAGGCTGAGTGACTGGTGTGGTCCAGCCCAGGAATGCTGGGCTTTGCCTCACTGGCCAGAGTGCCCTGGTGGACTCACCACAAGCCTTCTCAGCACAAGTTCCCCAGGCAGCTCACGTAGTCCAGGCACATTTGCTGAAAGCATGAAACAAGCACAGGTCGGGCCATCCGTCCCATGACACGCTTGGGGAAACTCAGAAAAGGTACGTGAAAAGGGAAGACTTGAACTGGTGACCTCAGCCTTTTAAACTCGACCGGAGGAAGCGAGAACCTGTTGCTGACGGGGAACTGACCTGCCACAAGGCTTAGAGAGAAGCCCTTCCCCGAGGGCCACCCACGCAGAGCAGGTCTGCCGAGCTCTCTCCACAGAGGAGCTCCTCCTGCCTCCCTCGCCACCCTGCACTGGGAGAGCGTGTGTACTCTCCACACTCTCCATTTTGTGCAAAATGCCTCCTTGCCAACATTTAAGAACTTGAATTTCATTGGAAAGTTATTTCAAAAGTTACAATATTTGTGAACTTTCACCTTTTGTAGATTAGCTACCAAAACCCTGGCAGATGTGCAGGCCAACCCCACTGAGCCAGCTCAGGGCCCCACACCCTGTCTCCTCTTTGCCTATTTCTCTCATTCCAGCAAAAAGCAACTCAAAAGACTTGGAGGAAAAGGCGTGAGCCTGGCTTCCTCCTTTCACCTCAAGGCAACATCTACAATGGGCTTTTTATTGATTTAGATTTTTGTAAGAGAGGAAGGAAGAGAGAGAAAAAGAGAAAGAGAGAGATGGATAGAGAAACATTGATTTGTTTCATTTATTTAGGCATTCATTGGTTGATTCTTGTATGTGCCCTGACGGGGGATAGAACCTGCAACTTAGGCATAGCAGGACAATGCTCTAACCAACTGAGCTACCCGGCCAGGGCCTACAATGGGCTTTTTTAGAGGGAGACCCAACCTACTCGGGAACCAGACCAAAACTTGAAACTTGCCAGGAACAATACATCCAGCAAGTAGCAGCAGAAGGGAGCGTGGAAAAAGGCAAAAGCTGTGAGTACTGTCTGAAGATACTTTCTCCCCTCGCTTCAGGAGTAGAGGGCAATCCTTGCAAAGAAAGCAGAGAGAAAAGTACAGATGGGAACAAGCATATGTTGTCACATACAAAGCAATGCGGTTCTCCACCCATCACTCGGGAGGAATCAAAGTCAGGGCCCTTCATCCTGTGGCCCTGCACTGGGCACCTGCTCCTCAGCTTTTAGGGCCTTCTTCTCGCTGGGTGAGGACGAAAGGGACTGGAAGCTGTCACCGAAGGGTGGTTCTCAGGGTCATGCTACCATCCATTAAAGAGTAAAAACGTGACTAGAGGGGTAAACACAAACTGTGCCGTTTTATATTGCCTTTGTTTGATGGTTCCTGGCATGTGTTTTAAGTGCATTTTGCTCCCACTTTGAATGAATGATATGTACACAGCTTTCAAGCTGTTTCTGTGGGGAAGTGTGGTCCAGTAGGAACGCTGTCCGTGCTGAAACAGGTCCCCGCAGCCTTGGGCCGTGGGAGTGGTGGCACAAGCCCCAGCTTCTGCTGTGAAGTCTCCTGAACTAGCAGCAGATACCCAAATCCCAGGTCTCAGCAAGTCCTCTCTCTCTCTCTCTCTCTCTCTCTCTCTCTCTCTCTCTCTCTCTCTGTCTCTACTCAGAATGTGGGGACATGTCAGGCAGCAGTGCCCACAGGTCAGAGCCTGGAAGAGGCTCCCTTAGGCCAGGAGAAAGCCCTTTGGTGAAAACTGAGAATAGTTGAACTTAGAATATCTTATGTTCTACAACTTCTGGAATAAGTGAGAATTGTCCAGCAATAGGCTGTGACCCAAGGTCTGATGGCAGCAGGGACCACTGTCCTTCTGCTTCAGAACATCTGGTGCAGGGTGGGCACAGATGTACGCTTGTTCTCTACAACCTTCTGGAACACCTTCTCCATCTGTTCATTTCGATCTGGGAGGGAAAAAGAGACCATGGGTGATTGTTTTGCATTGTGATTATAGAAATATGGCTGGAGCATCTGACTGATGGTGGCACAGTGGATAGAGCATCAGCCTGGGATGTTGAGGTCTCAGGTTCAAAACCATGAGGTCACCAGCTTGACTGCAGGCTCACCAGCTTGAGCATGGGATCAACAACATGATCCCATGGTCACTGGCTTGAGCAAGGGGTCACTGGCTCGGTCAGAGCCCACCAGCCAAGGCACATATGAGAAGCAATCAATGAACAACTAAGGTGCCACAACTATGAGTTGATGCTTCTCATCTCTCTTCCTTTCTCTCTTTCTCTTTCTCTCTCTCTCTTGCTAAAAAGAAAGAGAGAGAGAGAAAGAGAGAGAAAGAAGAAAGAAAGAAAGAAAGAAAGAGAGAGAGAAGAGAGAAAGAAAGAAAGAAAGAAAGAAAGAAAGAAAGAAAGAAAGAAAGAAAAAAGAAAGAGAAAGAGAGAGAGGGAGGGAGGGAGGAAAGAAAGAAAGAAAGAAAGAAAGAAAGAAAGAAAGAAAGAAAGAAAGAAAGAAAGAAAGAATAAAGAATAAAGAAATATAGTTAGAGCATTTTTGTCTAACAGTCAGCCTGTGGGCGGCCCCACTAACCCCTGAACCCCAGGAAGTGATTCTGAGTGTGTTGTAGATAGAAGCTTCAGTCTGAACCACAAAGGCTCACTGTTGATTCCTGAAACCTCCAGATCTGTGGGAGTAGGCATTCAGATGGTCAACAAAAGACCCCTTTGCGATTCAAGCCTGTTGCAGGAGAAGCCATTCCTCACTCTCCGCAGCACCCTGGCAGTCAGGTCAGCACCTGGGAGGGCACCTGGCCAGCATCCAGAGCCAGAGCCGCACAGAATTACGTGCCCCTCTCCAGAGGCGGATTAAGGTCAGTTGAGGCCCTGGGCGCAGAAGAAAATATTGGGGCCCTTACATTAGAAAAAAGTGTAAAACTGGGGTTTTGCAGGGCCCTTCAGAAGTCGGGGCCGAGGGCGCACCCGGTGCGCCTGCCGTTGAATCCGCCTCTGCCCCTCTCCACCATCTCTTGGCAGCAGTTTCGGTCTCTGCAGGGGACACATAACATGAGGCCTTAAGACCAGCAAGGACTGTGAGGGTCAGAAGGAGAATGTGAGCTGCACATTCTGAGTCATGGCCATATGGCTGTGGAAGAGGAAGAGCGTTCCGGACAAGCTGAGCAGCACGAGCACGTCTAGGGCAGCAGCCTGGGACATCTGCAGGAAGACAGTCGTTTCTGCTGCAGTGCAGGGGGGCGGGGGAGGCAGGGGGAGTGCCTCTTCCTTTGTGACCCTTCCCCAGAGAAAGGTCAGCAGGGCTGGGCAGGGCTCTGACAGAGCTCTCTCTCACTGCAGGCAGGTACTCCTGCCTCACGGAGAGAGCCAGGCAGGGTCCAGAAACAGCCCCCCATCAACAGTTACCCAGAATCAGACCTCTCCTCCCTCTCCCAAGCAACCATAGTCACATTTGTTTGGCTGAAATAAGGTGAAGATATTTTGGGAAGAAGCTTCCATAGAGAAGATATTGGCCATAAGAACCTGTCAGAAGCGAGGTCAGAGAGAGCCCTGGGATCTCTGGGCCATAGGGCGCCCCTTCCCTGGTGACTGACCTCTAAGCTTCAAGGAACTAACTCCTGGGCAGCTTGGCTGGAAACAAGAGGCCTGGCTCAGAAGTCACACAGTCTTAGGTTCTAATTCCAGCTCTGAGCCAAACTAGTGTAAGGTAATTTTCCCCACCGAGAAGGAAGGAAGGGGCTGGAGCCATGAAGTGTGGAATGGTAAAAGGCTTTGTTGAGTACAGAGCGCGCACACACACACACACACACACACACACACACACACACACACCAAGGAAAGATGGAGGCCAGGGAAGTCACAAGTGGTGATCCGTGTGGGAGATATTTAAAGGGTCCCTAGGGTGGTCTAGCTAATATGACGTGGTGAAATCTCACTGGCTGGCAGATGGTCGCTGTTTTCCAAAGGGCTCCAGGGAAGTTTCTTTTGGCGGCTTGGTTGTGGGCGGTCCTAGCCAAAGTTCGCAGGTCTGACCTTTCCTGTTATCCACCGACCTTACAACTAGCGCTGTCCCAAGGGCAAAGTATTCAACATCTCTGAGCCTCAGTCTCCTCTGTGAGAGGAACGTTATAATCCTTGTGGCCACAGGCTACTCTGGGTCAATGCACATACATACCAAACACTTAGGACTGCTCCACCCCCTCTGGCACGGTGAGGGGGACAGACAGGGTGAGGGCACTAGGTTTGGGACCCTGTCACTAACCCACCCTTTTCTGTCAGGCAGGAAGACAGAAGGGAGTGACCTCTGTCCTGAACAACCCGGACCCTCCGATCGAAGCTGGAGCGCTCACACAGGCCACGGCCACAGCTCAGCCAACCCGCCAGCCTCCTGGTCAGCGGCTGCTCAGACCCTGTGCTTCACCCTCTCTGAGATCACAGCTGGGTGACCAACCTCTGCCACCTGGGGCTGCTCCATGCCACCCAGTGACCATGCCCCTACCACTGGGCCTCATTAAAGTGCAGCAGGACAAAGTCAGTGGAAGGCTGCCTGTGTGCGGGCCGGGCAGGAGCAGGGCGGGCTGGGCGCGCCTCCTGGCCAGAGTTCGGGAGCCCTGCTTCCATGAAGCGGCTGTTCTAAGACAGCACAGCTGTCATGCCATCATGAGATGGATGTTGGTTGGCCACCAGTTTCAAGACCATCGACTCCTCCACAGTGGTCCAGAGTGAAGGCTGGTTACCTCGGCTCCACCTCGTACACAGTGCCGCCTCGGGCACATCTTCACCCATAGCCGAGCCTCATTCTATGCCTCAGGGAAAAGGGTCTGATATTGCCTTTCCCTGTGTGTTGTGGAAGATTGGCTCACAACTGTCTTGTGCCTCCTCCACTCCATCTAGATTTGGGCAAGGGTCAGGCATGACCAGGTCCCAGGAACTGGCAGAGGCCAATGCTCACCGCACCATCAGCAGCAGAGCCTCCCAGACCAGGTCCTGAGATCAGGGTTGCCCCAGCCTCTGCAGACGCCTTCCTTCACCGGGAGGGTGTTTGCCCAGCAGGGGCCCCCATCCACCTACCTGAGTGGTTCCTGGGACAGGCAGCCACAGCCAGCCCTGCCTCCCCACGCCACCCCACCCCCAGGGTGAGTAAGATATCTTTCTAGGCCTGGTCCCAAAGGTGGACATTTGTTAAAATGTCATCTCAGAGACCCCCAGGTTGGAGGGCCTGCCATCCCCGGGTCTTGCCAAAGCGGAGCAGCAACATCTCTATGTGCAGCCAAAGTGATATACGTTCCTGAGCTCACTGACACCATCCTGGAGGCCAGAGAGGACTCAGCACAGCACCTCTGCTCGTGGTGCCCATCCTGTCCCCCTGGCACAGGGCACAGCAGGGGCTCCAGGGCCCGGCCCTGCTACCATGCTGAGCTGTTCTCCACCATGACAGGGTGGAGACAGGGGACACCAGCTGTCCCTCAGACTGCCTGGTCTTCCCTTACACCTCAGGTCACATCCCTTCTGGGAAAAAGATATCCAATAAGCTACACCTGCTGGGCTCACTCAGCACAATGCTGGGTGCAAGGCTCCCAGATCCCTGTCCGCCCCGGGTCCATGGTTTGACCCAAGGAGTCCTGAAGCCTCCAGCCACCCGCCTCCGAAACAGTGGCCACATTGCCCCATTTAAGCTCACTGCAGAAAGCCCATGATCTCCTGACCTGAGGCCCTGCTGCTGCTTTCACTGTCCAGAAACATGGCCCCAGAGCTCTAGGGCACCCATTTCTTCTCCCTGACTATGCCAAGCCATGCCCCGACGTGCCCCCGCCCTGGCCTGGGCACGCTGACTCCTGGCTGCAGGCTGAGCCCTTTCAGCCCACCAGAGATCAGCCGGGCTCTGAGGAGCCGCCCATGTGCTCCCGCCACAGGGAGCTGAGTCACAGCGGCTTCCCGGTCATCCTCCCATTCAGCATTCTGCAAAATGTGCTCGGCAACAGGTGCTCGGGCTCCAGCAGTGATTTCTGATTGCTGCAGCCCCAGGATGAGGAGCAAGGGCAGCAAGAGAGGGAGAGGGAGAAGGAGAGGAGAGAGGGAGAGAGGGAGAGAGGGAGAGAGGGAGAGAGGGAGAGAGAGAGAGAGGGAGGGGAAGAAGAAACAGATTGGTCTTGCATTGGCCTTGGACCCTGCAATGGGCACCTCTCATCCTCCAAATTCTGAAAACACAGCTCCCTGCAGTGCGGGACATAGGAGCTGCCAGGGGAGTGACCACAGGAACAGGGCAGTGAGGGCTTCCCCGAGCAGCTGGCCCTCCCTTTCCCTCAGGTGAAACAAACAATCCAAACATCAGACATTATGATCCATCCTGGAGCCAAGTTGAGGGCTAGCTGGGAACCAGGGTGTCAGGCCATCTGCCCTGTTTTCCCTGGGGATGATCTGGCCCTGCCTTCCTGGGGGCTTTGAGTACACCTGCCTCTAGCCTTTTGCCAGTTCCGTGAAAGGCAGCTCAGCGCCACACCCAAGGCCAAAGCTCCAGAATCAGACAGACCTGCTCCTAAAGCATGCTGTGTGGCTTTGGACCAGTCACCTGGCTTCTCTGAGTCTCCACAGACCTCAGAGGGTAACTGAGAGCTGAGCATGCCACCACATATGACGTGTGAGAACAGTGCCTGATACTTAGTGATCACTCCATAAACATCGGCCATTATGATCCATCCTGGGGCCAGTGTTGAGGGCTAGCTGGAAACCAGGGCTCTGACTGGTACAGGATCCCTGCAGGGGTTGGCATCACCCTATGGGAGAGTCTAGGGGTCAGGAACAGCTAAGAAAGGGAGGGTCACTAGGAGCTAGTGACGGGGTTCCTTCTACTCAGTCATGCTGGTTCTGGTGAGCCCAGGCTAGCACCAAGGGCCTAAGAAGATAGGGATCCCCAGGATCATGGAAGCAGGAAGAAAATTCTGTCCCCTGACCACTACTATGGGCGGTTCCTTCATGCCCTCCCATTGCCCTGCATGTTCTGTACCAGGAGTTCGTACGTGCCCTTTGTCCCCACCTGACCTGCTCTGACAGCTCAGCCTGCATGGAGCCCTTGCCTGGTCCCTGGAGAAGAGAGAACTAGTCCCCTAGGCAGCAGGGAGATAGTGACAGGATAAAAGCAGAGCCCTTCACACCTGCCTGGCCACCCTCAGTTCACTGGGCCTTCCTGAAGCCTGAGCATAGCCCACAGTAAACACCCAAAAGGCCAACAGATTGGCTAGACTTAAGCCTGGCCATGCACTTGATTCTGGCCTCCTTCCCTTGTGCTGCCCTGTCATGGAAGAGGGTATTCTTCTTTCACCTCATGGGGGGTCCAGAACCCTCCCTCCCCTGGACTCTGTGACTCCCCAGGGCCACTGGTTCTGCCTCTGACTCCTAAGGGACCCCCAATCTGCTGGGTTCCAAGGGCTCTGGCTTTCACTGAGTGGTACAAACTCTAGGAGTTGGCTCCTGGTAGAACCAAAAGAACTTTTGCTCCCAATACCCAGTTGGCCAGGGACCATCTGCTCCAGAGATCAAGCCACATTCACCACTGAGCCAGAAGTTAATCAGTCCTAAGATAGGGACAGTGGGGGCTGCTCCCGGGTCTCCTGCAGAGTCAAAGTATGTAGACAAGAGCCTGACCAGGCGGTGGCGCAGTGGATAGAGCATTGGACTACGATGCCGAGGACCCAGGTTCGAGACCCTGGGGTCGCCAGCTTGAGCGTGGGCTCATCTGGTTTGAGCAAAAGCTCACCAGCTTGGACCCAAGGTCGCTGGCTCAAGCATGGGGTTACTCGGTCTGCTGAAGGCCCGCGGTCAAGGCACATATGAGAAAGCAATCAATGAACAACTAAGATGTCGCAATGCGCAAGAAAAACTATTGATTGATGCTTCTCATCTCTCCGTTCCTGTCTGTCTGTCCCTGTCTATCCCTCTCTCTAAAAGAAAAAAAAAAGTGTGTGGACAAGAAGTGCTGACTTGGAAGGATCTCTCTGGGCAGGGAGGGGCTGTGCAGGCCACATGGGTTTCTGAGCTTCTGAGGTGGGAGGTGGGGAGAAGGTGGTGGAGGTGAGGCTCGAAGCCTCAGAAGCCCAGGGGAGTGGCTTTGGGGAGCGGTGGGGACCTCAGAGAAAGAGACCACATATGGCCAGGGACCTGGCATGGGACCACTCTCCCCTTGCTCAGCCAGGGAACACAAACCTCAGAGAACATTGGCACACTCCTTCTTCTAAATAGTCTGAGAGAATGGTTCAGGTCTGAATTTCTGATTAAAAAAAAAAAAAAAAAGGGCCATCCACTAGCAGAGTGTATTCAGTTATTTCTCATATGTTCTATATTATACTACCTAATGTATTATACTAAACTCACTGACCCACACACAGTTTTTTTCATATGACCCATACATTTTGGAGGTCTTTTTTATAAAAGCACCTGGAAATATGCCTCGTTTTAAAAACTTGACTTCATATTACTTATTACATTCTGTGGATACATTATTAATTACTGTAACAATCCTGATGGACACCTTGTTTCCATGACAACAGTGGAATAGAAACAGAGGGATGGAAAGTGGGGCAGCAACATGCTGGTGAACATTCGTTAATGTGTCTGGTCTGCTTAAACCCAACACCAATTATTTCATGTGGGAGATTTTGGGCTTGGCTGACAACCAAGAATCTGTTCAAAAACATCAATCTGAAGAGGCAATGAAGAAAACCATGACCCACTTTTTGCTTGCCACACACCTTTCCTCATTCGACAAGTTAATAAGCAATCAGAAATGATCCATCCGCAGCAATGAGAGCTAATAAAGCCCTGGGCTGCCCCACATCCAGGATGTGGTCAGTCTTTCTTGGCCTTAGCCATTCTTTGCTCCCAACTGTTGTGTCAGAACAAACCTTGCTCGTGGATGTTTGTCTTCCTCAGCAGAGAAGAGTGTCACGGTGACTCGTGGGCTCCATGCAATGGTCTGGCACACTGCAGAGACGGAGAGACACTGGTGCTGTTTTCCAGTGTTTGGTAGCAGGCAAGAGCAAGCCCTGCTGACTTGTCTTCCCTGTAAGGGCAGCAGCCTAGTGGACTTGTGAGTATACATACAGGTTTACGGTCACATGTCTGCATACAAAATTCTCCTTTATTTCCATCCAACCCATCGTAGCCAATAGTCCAGGCTGGTAGAATACATCACTTCACCCTGAATTTATATGTCAAGTCATACTTATCACAATATCCCTGGGATAAATTCCTAGCAATAACTTTTTAATGAACAGATTAGTAAATTTGTACCATTAATTTGGATACTAAGTACCAAACATCTTCTTGAAAAAGCCTGCATTTAAGGTCCTTACCTGTTGGCTCAGCGGCAGAGCATTGACCTTGTGTGGAAGTTTCAGATTCATATTCCTGGTTAGGGCACACAGGAGAGGCAACCATCTGCTTCTCCACCACCACCCCTTCTATCTCTCTCTCTCTCTCTTCTCCTCCCACAGCCATGGCTCATATGGTTTGAGCAAAGTTGGCCCTGGGACACTGAGGATGGCTCCATGGCCTGCCTCAGGTGCTAAAATAACTGGGCTGCCAAGCAACAGAGCAGCAGTCCAGATGTGTAGGGGGCTTGCCGGGAGGATCCGGTCAGGGCGCATGTGGGAGTCTATCTCCACCTTCGGTCTCTCAATAAAAAAGAGAGAAAGAAAGAAAAAACCTGAATTTTATACAAATTTTATTCATGTAAACTTGTAATTTCATGACATTAAAAACCACATGAGTTTCCCTAAATTTCAACTTGTCAAGGGAATCAGCATTTCAAAGCCAGGCAGTGGAGTGAATTGTACCCTCTGGTTATATCACTACCACATGGTGGATACATTGAACTGGTTGAGCAGAAAAGGGACACAATCCTTTGTCCACGACCTAAAAACTACACATGGAAGCTCTTCAAATGAGCTATGATGACTCTTGGCTGTTTTAACATTTACTGTTATAATTTAAAATTGTTCTTAAAATACTGGGTAACAAAGTTATCCATGCACTTACTCATTCTAGTGCTGAAAAACACACCTAAAATCCAGTAACTTTGAAACATCACACTGTTCTAGGAGCACTTAAACTAGAGCATACTCAAGATGACACTAAGAAAACAAAATTTTCTTTAACCAGGATGGGTTCAAAATCATCATCAGGAAACAAAAACAGGGAAGTCCTGGTGACCTGGCTACAAGCTCCTTCCTGGGGACAATGCAGCACTGAGCAAGGACGTGTGTGTTTGCTCTCCAAGCATGCAACCCCCTTTTTAATATCTATTCATATGGGAATTATTAAATTACACAGCTGTTAAATGATGTAAGATCTTTTCTTTAATTTATTGGGGCGACACTGGTTAGCAAAATGATACAGGTTTCAGGTGCACAGTCCTACAAGACATCTACTGGACACCATACTGTGTGCTCACCCCCCTAAGTCAAGCAAGAAATGCAACAGAAATCCAGAGAGAGACACTGTGAGCTGAAGCCAGGTGCCAGTCAGTTCATGTTGGGCGGGGCAGCAACAGCTAGAAGAAGAAAATCTGCTTATTTCCCTTGTCAGACATTTAAAAGGATCCCTCAAGCCCTTAATTGCACATGACATGCAATTCTGGATTCTGGTCTAAGAATTCTCCCATGTGTCCCTTTGTGTCTGTGGTGATAGAAACCAAAATCAGGGAAGGCAACAGGACTCCTTTTCACAAGAAAGATACCGACGATGGCAATTTTACAAGTCATCTGTGACCACCACAGGGCACCATCCGTAAGCAGCTTAGTTGACTCTTCTTCCCCAAAAGAGAGTGAAATATTGAGTCCCAGGCTGCAGTCGGACAGATGCAGTGTCTCCTCTGTGAGAGGTTTCCAATGATTTCCCTCGTTCCTCCTATTTGGGAGAAATTAATATGGAGAAGAAGCTGAAAAGAAATGAACACCTCAGAAATCAACCAAAAAGTCTAGCATGCCTGGGGCTGACAAGCTAAGATTTCTAAGGTACAAAGCTGAATAAAGAGGTTCTGCCGTCTGACTCTACAGCTTCCCCCCCAACCCATCATAGATGGCCTTTTACTTATTGCATCTCTTTACAAACATTTGCAGTGTTTAGCGTGTTCCAGGTGGCATTCTAAGCACTTAATGCATGTGACCTCATGTAATTCTCATGAGGAGATGGGTACTGTTCTTCCCATTTTACAGATGAAGAAACTGAGGCACACAGACATTAAGTGGCTTGTGCAAGGCCACAGAGCTTGAAAGTGATATAGTTGGGGTTTGAACCCAGGCGCTTTGGTTCCATTTAAACACGACAATGATAAATCACTTAAATGATACAGATGATTATTAAAGATTATAAGATTGAATGTGTGCTTTTTAGAATGTATTGTTCAAAGTCAAAGGCATACAGTCATTGCCAAGTTCTTATATATAGTTGAATCTTGATCATTTGGAATTAATAAAGGTAATGTTGACATGGTTCAACATAAAGTACTTTTGTGTACATTATTTTTGTCCTCAATCAATCAGACATTTCAATGATGAGATGATGAAGCTCAGAGAGGTTAAGCTACTTGCCCAGTATCTACCAGCCAGAAACCCCCCAAAAAATCAAGATTCAAACTTAGATCTAGTAACCACAGAATCTATACTATGAATTCTACCATGTGATATGTTTTTGGTGACCATGTATGTTGGACACTTCATTTACACAGTTCAGATCAACATATCCTTTGACCATTGGTAATTTCAACCAAAGGGTGACCAGTGGCATATACCAGGAAAACAGGGTAATGTTAGGACACAGACAGTAGCCACATAGTAGAATTATCCTTGATGTGAAACTGCATGTTCTATGAACAGCTGGTCCCCAAAATTGTTCTTCTGAAGTAACAATAATTCTAGTGGCAACCAAGAAAAGTTGTCAACTTTAGGAGGAAAACAGACCTGTGTTAGAATTTTTCTAACTGGTTGAGTAGCTTTAAGCAAACCTTTGAGCTTTCCCAGTTACTGTTTCCTCATCCTTAAACAGGAAATTTAGACACTCATCAAATTAAGTCTATGGGCCAGGCATTGCTCTAGGCAAAAGGAAAATAATAGTAGTGCAAGCTGCCTGACCAGGAGGTGGTACAGTGAATAAAGTATTGGCCTGGGATGCTGAGGACCCAGGTTCAAAACTCCGAGGTGGCTGGCTTGAGCGCAGGCTCATCCAGCTTGAGCATCACTGGCTTGAACCTGGGATCATAAACATGATCCCATAGTTACTGGCTTGAGTCCAAAGGTTGCTGCCCTGTGCAAGGGGTCATTGGCTCAGCTGGACCACACCCTGGTCAAGGCACATATGAAAAAGCAATCAATGAACAACTAAGATGGCACAACTATGAGTTGTAAATTCTCATCTTTCTCCTTCCTGCCTGTCTGTGTCCCTCTCTCTATCTCACTTACAGAGGATGGAGACTGACGAAAAGCAATCAATTTGATGTCTTTAAGATAAATACCAAATAATGAGATATGTATGCAGAGAATTAAAATAGAATGTAATGACAGAGAGTGAGTGAGACTATCACAAAATGAGTGGTTAGGGAAAACTTCTCTGAGGAGGTGACATTTCAGCTGAAGTGTAAGCATTAATGAGACAAGCTGGCAGGATAAAAGGAAAAGGCTGGAGGAAACAGTTGGCACAAAGGCCCTGAGGCAGAGATGAGCCTGGCAAGTTCAGGGAACTGAAAAGGATCCAACACAGCTATGTAAGGGTGTTGAGCTAATTTTAAGTGATGATAAGAGGTTCAATTTGATTCTAAATATGATGTAAAGCCAGAGTGTTGAGTAGGGAAGTAAAATAATCTGATTTGCATATTTCATTGCCACTCTGACTACTATGTAGAGAATAAAAAAGGGAAGGAAAGGAGTAAGGGAAGGAAGAGAAGGAGAGAAAGGAAGAATAGCTTTTCAGGTTTGGGTCTCAAAAACCAGAAACTTCAGGTTCAGAAAGCGAGAACCCAATGCAATTTCCCTTTTCTTTCAGATCAGAGAACCAGGATGTTCATAGTAGTATGAGCTGTTGGGTTCAGACAAGTTCACAGTATTGCAGAGAAGCTGGTCTTACCAATCTGGTTTGGGTAGTAGAGCGAAAGACCTCAGTGCTTTCGCTTTCAACCCCTTTCAGCTTCTTACCAAACCATTTCTTGTATTCCATTCGCACCTGGAAGTTTGAGGAATAAAGAGGCTTGCGTTATATCCAGAGCTTGGTTCAGAAGAAAAAACCCTAAATTAATAGGAAACTAAAGATGTAAGTGCCAAGTCCTGCTTTCTACAGCTTTTTCGCTGGTTTTCTGTATAATCTTGGCCACGCTCATGTTGATTTATTTAAATTTGACATCTTCAGTTGAAGAAAAGGTGTTTACTAAATGTCAAGCACCATGAGGACTCTATATATGGCAATGAGGATGAAAGTGATGATGGTGATAAAGGTTATGATGGTTGTGATAATAATGATAATTAGGGTATGGATGAAAATAATGAGGGTGGTAAAGATGATGATGGTAGTGATAATGAAAGTGAATATGGTCATATAGTGATGATAATGATGATAAAGATGAAAATGGTGGGGATGATAATGGTAGCAAGGTAATGACGGTGGAGGTGATTATGCCACAGATGATGGTGATGGTGATGATGGTGGTGATAATAATGATGGTGGTGGTGATGTCTAATGCACTTATATACAATATATCATTTTATCCCTACATAAATCCAATCAGGAAGGGACTTCTTATACCCCACCCTATTACAGATGAAGAAATTAGACTTGTCTAAGGTCATATTCAAAATCCAGTTAGCAGTCAAAAATCTTGTCTTTCTTACTCCAGAGCCCTGAGACTAAGCCACCCATTGTGATTTCATGAATTGCCTTCCTTTGGCCTCCTTAACATGTTATAAAAGATAATCTGAATATTTAATACTCAACATTAATTTAGTAAAATAAGTTGTATTGTACTTCTTCTGTGTGTAAGGAGTACCAAGCATTAAGAAGGCACTAAGAAACAAAAGAGAAATTAATGAAGTGTTAAAATGTCTTTTTGTCACTTGTACCTTAATTGCCGGTAGCTTTTAGCAAAGGATAAAGACTAAGAAAATCATTCCTAATCTTATGTAAAGAGTAAAATTATAATATTGACCTTCACTGAGAACTTGGTATATGCCAGGGACTGTGCTAGGAGATTGATATTGAATTATCTGATTTAATTATCAACTCCTATAAGGTAGGTACTACTACATTTTCAGATGAGAAAATTGAGTCTCATGGAGAGAAGCAACATGGCCAAGGTCACACTGCAACCCACTCAGTGGAAAAACTTGGATTAAAGCTGAAGTCTCTCTGAGTTTATGGTAGCTTTTGCCAACAATTCCAGCATCCTCCATGTAGTGCATCCCCATACCAGGGATTACTCATCCTCTCTCTGGTGAATTCAGGTTTGGCCGTGTGACTTACTTTGGCCAATGAAAGAGATCTAAGCTATGCTTTGCCATGATCACCTTTTTGTTTGCCATGAAAACACCAGTGTTCAACAGAGGGGCTTCCTCTTCAGCCCACATCCCCAAATTAAGACAATGTAACTAGGTAGCATGAGCAAGAAATAAATCTTACTGCTGTAAAGCCACTGAAATGAGCGGAGGGGAGCTATTTGTTACTGTAGCATAATCTACCTTATCCTGACTGATAACATGCCCTACTATGAACTGTTTGTGTCTTCCATTCCCCAAATTCATATGTTAAAATCTATATGTTAAAACTCTAGCCCAGAAATGTGACTGTATTTACAGATCTGACCTTTATCAAATAACTAAGTTAAATCAGGTCATAGCGGTAGAGCCCTGATCCAATAGATTTAGTGTCCTTATAAAAAGAGGCATGAAAGCTCCCTCCCCCCCACTCTCTCTCCTACATGAGAACACAGCAAGAAGGTGGTCATATGCAAGCCAAAATAATTGGTCCCACCAGACCCTGACCATAATGGCACCCTGATCTCAGAATTCCAGCCTCCAGAATTCTGAGAAGATAAATTTCCATTGTCTAAGCCAGTGGTCCCCAACCCCCGGGCCGCAGACCAGTACCCATTCATGGGTCGTTTGGTACCGGTCCTCAGAGAAAGAATAAATAACTTACATTATTTCTGTTTTATTTATATTCAAGTCTGAACGATGTTTTATTTTTAAAAATGACCAGATTTCCTCTGTTACATCCGTCTAAGACTCACTCCTGATGCTTGTCTCGGTCACGTGATAGATTTAGCCATCCCACCCTAAAGGCTGGTCTGGGAAAATATTTTCTGACATTAAACCGGTCTGTGGCCCAAAAAAGGTTGGGGACCACTGGTATAAGCCACACAGCCTCTGTTATTTTGTTATGGCCACCTGAGTAGGTGAATCTCTTAAGAGATTCATTCAAATGATAAATGTTAGACTAAATGAAACCCAGCACACATGGCAAACTCAAGCAACAGCTAAACTTTCTTCTCCAAATCAAGGCAACCCCAACATATAAAAGGTAAGAGAAAGACAAGAAATTAATGACCATTCAATAAGGCTCAGAGACTATGTAATTAGCTTTACCTGGCGATTAAGGAGACAGTGTACCACAAAGAGTAAAACCCCCTGCAGGACATTGATGATGGTGAACATGTAGGTAATGACTGATCCGATTGTCTTCCCAACTTCATCAACCATAAAAAAACCAAGACCCCACGAGCAGCCCAGCATAAACAGCTGAGCGATGGCTTTAAAGGTCATGACTCTGAAAAGGGGAAAGAGAAATAATTACGACTATTTATTAGGGACTCACTGCTTGTTGGGCACTGTGCTCAATGCTTCACATGCATCACCTATTAAAACTTCATCAGTAAATCAGAAAAAGATAGAAACTCTATGATTTCACACATAGCTGGGATATAAAACTGAGACTCAAGGACATAAATAAAAGTGAAGTGGTTGCCAGGGGGAGGAGGAGGGAGTACAGGGGGACAAATATACGGTGATGGAAAATAATCTGACTTTGGGTGATGGGCACACAACACAATCAACTGTTCAGATGTTATAGAAATGTTTACCTAAGACCACTGCACTTTTATTGATCAATGATACCCCATTAGATTTCATTTCTAAATTTAAAAAAAAAGAAACTTCATAAAAACCTCAGGTGGTTAAGTGGCTTCCACAAAGGTACGTAGCTTGAGGATGAGGCAGAACCCATGTTTTCAATTATTGTCTCTGAGAATGACACTTTCTCCCACTCTTGGAAATTATTTTCCTGTGAAATTTCTTACCTAGACTTACTGGAAGATTTGTGGAAAGTGAATTCTAGAAATTTGAACTGAAAAATATGATGAAAATATTATGACTTCAGAACATAACACAGTGTTGGATTTCTTTAAACAAAAAGTATGTCCTTTTTTAAGATTTTATGTATTCATTTTAGAAAGGGGAATGAGAGAGAAAAAAGAGAGAGAGAGAAGGGGAAGGAGCAAGAAGCATCAACTGGTATATGTGCCTTGACCAGGTAAGTCCAGGGTTTTGAACCAGTGACCTCACCATTCCAGGTTGATGCTTTATCCACTGTGCCACCACAAGTCAGGCCAAAAATTGTGTCTTGAATGGAGTTGTTGATGGCCACAGTCTGGGTAAGCTAATGTGTGTGAATGTGTGTGCATATACATCTGTATGCATGTGTGTGTGTGTGTGTGTGTGTGTGTGTGTGTATGAGCATGTGTAGAGGTATGGTGAAACACCAAGAAGGGTGACACTCTGACTCTCCAGGATCAAAGAAACCAAGGCTGAGATGTTAGGTTGGTCTCATATGTACGTCAAGATCAAAGGCAGAGTCTGAAGTTGGACAGAAATTCCTCTAAGTTTTGTTCACATGACACACCAATGCAAGGTTCTTACCCATTCTTGGGTAAGATGAGAAATTTGTTCCTCTTATAAATGGAGTCATTAGTAGTACCCACCAGAGAGCTTGGAGTCGTGAGCACTCCATGAACTAATCATGTAAATGCCCAGAATCTATCAAGTTCCTTGTTAATATTACTTGTCTCATCCATATTTTTAATAATTTAGGCCAGCACCAATGAAAACTGAGTTTCTACATCCAGGGAGAACGGACTACAAAGTGGGTGGACTCTCAAGGACAAAAGGATAATGCTGATACTCTTGGCATTAATTTATATTAAGAGTGAGCTACACAGATGAGGTACCTGATGAATATTTATTGAATAAAGAGACAAGGGAATACATAAAATTACCTGAAAATCATACTTTTTACTTCTATCAGTTGTCTCTCATGTACTCTTTAGCTAATACTGGGAAATTTTATATCACATTTTTATGTGGGTTTTTCTCTTCAAGGCAGGGTTGTCCTATAGGAAAATCTCAATACCACTGACTCTGGTACCCTCTTACCTGGTGTCCTGAATGGTGGAAACTTCTTTATTTAGGGAGGAAAGTTTGCTTCTCAAAATCCACAGAATTTGGAAATAGAATACCAAGTTTATCTATGGAAACAGCAGGAAAAATTGACTTGAAATTTTCTTTTGAGGCCATGTCACACAACCCAACTAGAGGTAGACCTAAGAATCTTTTCCCAAAAGATACAGGCTTCAGAAGGATGGTATGGACATATGCTCTGGTCTAAACAGCACACAGTATATAACCAGGGACACTTGGTGCTTAATCGAGGTAATTTATCATTCAAACCAGGACACCTTGAAAGTAGAAAATGTGCTATTAATATCTATACCAGGCCCTGGCCAATTGGCTCAGTGGTAGAGTGTCGACCAGGTGTGTGAAAGTCTCAGGTTCAATTACCAGTCAGGGCACACAGGAGAAGTGACCACCTGCTTCTCCTCCCCTCCTCTCCCCCTTCTCTCTCTCTCCTCTTTTTCCCTCCCCTGCAGCCATGTCTCGATTAATTTGAGTGCACTGGCCCTAAGCATTGAGGAAGGCTCCCTGGAGCCTCCACTTCAGGTGCTAAAAATAGCTCGATTGTGAGCTTGGGCCCCAAATAGGCAGAGCATCAGCACTAGAGAGGGGCTGATGGGTGGATCCCAATCAGAGTGCATGCGGGAGACTTTCTATGTCCCTTCCTCTCACTTAATTTTTTTAAGTCTATACCCTGACAATGAATGTAAATGGAAAGTTCCTGGCCAACAGAAAAATATGTTACTCTATGCAGAGTAAATAATTATTAAATATTTGTTGAAGTAAATGAATGTAGAATGTTTAAAAGAATGCCTGGTAGAGGGTTATATTATATCAAAGCAACCAACAAACTAGGCAAAAGTCAGGAAAGACACATGCAGGCATTACTTCCAATAAGGGGTAGGAGATGTTGGTCACATTAGGCTATATTTTTTTTATCTTTATCTCATTTCCATTTTAACAGACAAGAAACACTCTCTATGCTAGCTAACCAAGGGCAGGCACATCAAAAGATAACCATCAATGGTCACCTACCAAAACTATGATGGCCACTGGCCCCATGAAGCTCCAGATGAACCCTCTATCAAGCTTGAGCCAACAGCTGTTGAGAGAAAGATAAGAATTTGTTGCTTATTTCTCAGAAGAAAAAGAATTTCAATCATACTCCCATGCCAAGATCTGCACAGTGCCAAGAGCTGTTTAGTTCAAACCTGGGTTTTAGTTGAAATCAGACATGGGTTTCATCTGATACAGGCCATATGCTCTGAGCCTCAGTTTCCCCAGGTGTAAAGTAAGGCTAAAATGTATTGAAAAAAACTGAATGGTTACTGTGGCTATCTACCAAGCCTTGAAGTCATACTGGGTCAATCCTGTGACTTTGTTTTTCTCCTTGAAGATTGTATAAACTATCCCAGGTCTTTTGTCTCTCCACATCAACATTAGAAATAGTTTGTCAATTTCCACAAAATAATTTTCTAGGATTTTGATTTTGAATGCATTGAAATTATAGATCAAGTTGGCAAAAACTAACTTTTTCACAATATGCCATCTTACTGTCTATGAACATGGACTATCTTTCCATTTATTTGAGCCTTCTTTGATTTCTTTCATCAGTGTATTCCTTGTATAGATTTTATAGGAAATATTGAATGAGATAATTTAATCTACAGCTTTTGGATACATTTCCTGGCAGAGTTAAGCCTCAATAAATGTAGGTACCCTAATAACAATCATTACTATAACAAGGAAGAGAGTAAAAATAATTGTCATTTCAGGAGTGTTACAGAATGAGAATCATATGGAGAGTAACCTTCTGGTGGTGATTACATCTTTATGCATGTGATAAAATTGCACAGAACTAAATACACACAAAAGAGTACAAGTAAAACCTGAGTAAGAATGAGATCAGTAGATTGCTTCAGTGTGAATGTTTTAGGTGTGGCCTGGAAACCTGTGGAGGTGTGGATATGTTTATTACCTTGATTGTGGGTGATGGTCTCAAGTGTATGCATATATCCAAACTCACCAACATATATACATTACACATGCACAATTTTCTGTATATCAATTACATCTCAATAAAGCTGTAAAAAAAAGACTATAAAAATAATTTAACTATAGCTATAAAAACTACCAAACTTATTCTGAAAGCAGACCTGGCAGTATAAAATTGGCAAAAATGACAAGCAATGGCCAAACACACAGTGAGCAGAAAAGCTCCCACTCTTAATTTTATCCCAAGGGTTGCAAACTATGGCCCTCAGGCCAAATCCAGTTCATCCTTTGTTTTTATAAATAAAGTTTTATTGAAATACAGCCACACCCATTCATTTACACATTATTTTCTATTACTTGGCTGCTTTTATACCAAAAGGGCAACACTGAATCATTGTCATAAAGACCACATGGCCTGCAAAAATAAAAACAGTTACCATCTGAACCTGCCCACTCCTGATCTACCCTACCATCTCCAGAACCATTTCAGCAGGACATAGGGATCAAGCTGGACACAGGACATTTTCTGGTTTTAAGACAGCCTCCTACATGTTGTTTTAGCACAAGCACATCTACTTTCTAACTCAAAACCCACTGACAAAATACTAACTTCTTCAACTAACCTTGCAGTGCTTTGCAAACTTCTTTAGTGAGACAGCAAAATATGGCTATTAAAAACACTGCCTTGAGAATTCTGACTGATTTTCTTTTAGATATGACCTTGAGAAACTAAGACACACAAGCAGATGTCCTGTGCATCACCTGGTAAACAGTGCCAACCTCACGGAGGAGGAGATGAGATTGTGTAGATAGAAAGCACTATTTCCAACATAGCACGAACCTTCCAGATTTCTTGCTATTGATGCTATTCTTTATATTGTGAAGATTAACCTCAATCCAGTCGACATACTCTTTCAGAACCCTACAGAATAAAGCCCACAGGTTCTTAATGTGGGATCATAGGTTTGTTCTCTTGCCCCTAAATTTCATGAAGCTGTATTAAAAATTTTGTGTGTGTGTACATTTTTGGAGGGAAATAGGTCCTGAATTTCATCAAAATTTTCAAAGGGATCCAACCTCAGAGATGCTGAGAACCACAGCTCTAGGGATTTCCTGGAGAAAATAGAATTCCGGCTTAAGGAAGGATTGGTATGAAGTATAATTCACAATTGGAAAATGAAATTTAAAGCAATGATTTTTTATTTCAGATCATGTATTGGCCACAGGTACCAATTTTACCATAAACACTCTCATCACACTTACTGAGTATATGTTCCATAATGTTTGGGTCCTATTATTGCAGACACAACCACAATCAGAGCTGGAATTCCATAGCCAAAAGGGTACATGAACCTCTTCTTGATTCTGCCTGTGTAGTTGGCCACCTTGAGGTTCCTGACAGTGAGGAAGAGGTGCAGCCCTTCAAGGAGCATCCAGGTGAAAGAAGCCAAATAGAGGTAATGCAGTGCCCCTGCAATGATGGAGCACAGCACCTGAAAGGGAGACAAGAGTTAGGAATGGGGCCAATGTTGTCTGTACCTGAGTATATCCTCAGCACTTATCATTTCCTGCATGCTGGCTAGAATTTCAGTTCCAACATCTGTGACATTTGGCCTGGGGTAACACATTTTCTGGGGACTCTGGCCATTGAAGTCCACTTGCCCATGCATGAAGCAGGCCAAAAGCACCAAGGAATGAATGCCATGGGAACAGCCCTCAAATCCATGGTAAATGAGTATTGGTATGTAAATGCCCCACTGCTCTTGGCCTTTGAAAAACTGTGATAGTTAATTTTATATGTCAGCTGGACTGGGCTAAGCAATGTCCAAATAGCTGGGGAAACATTCCTGAGTCTGTTTGTGGAGGTGTTTCTGGAAGATATTAGCAATTGAATCAGTAGATGAGTAATGAAGATTCCCTTCATGCATAAGGGTGGGTATCATTCAATCTACAAAAGGCCTGCATAGAGCAAAAAGGTTAAAGGAGGGCAAATCCACTTTTTCTTCTTGAGCTGAGAAACCATCTTCTTTACCCTTGTGGACATCAGCAGTTATGGTTCCAATAAAATGGGCCAAAAACAGATTATGGGCCAGAGTTGGCCTAAGAACTGTAGTTGGCCAACTTCTGCCCATTTTGAAATGTGAAGGGTGATGTCAAAGAAATGGCGCTGTGAGGAGCACTACCAAAATTTCAACAAGTTCTCAACCAGTGACAGAAAAATCTACCCTTGGAGCATCTAGAAGTCCCACACACTGAACACGAAGGTATGATCGAGTGAAAAATTGACTAAATATATAATCAACCCTGTAGGAAATAAGATGAAGAAAGGAATTCTCCACCGTCCTCAATAACCTGAGCAAAGGCTGCTTTCACTTGGAACTGAGATAGAGTGAGGGCTGAGGGTGTGAAGGGAGCTGGGCTGCAGCACAGATGTCCAAGCCGAGGAAAGAGTGTGCCTGCAGCAACTCAGCCCACTCAAGCTAACACCCGCACTGAACCCAGCAAAGACGGGCAAGCGGCAGCCACCATTCGACCCGATATCCTGGTCGACAAGCGCGGTAGTGTGTGAGAGGTTCCTCCTAGTGCCCGGGAGCAGGTGCTTGTGTTCCTGGACAGAGGGGCAGGGTCAGAGGCCTTTGCGTGGGCTGTGACCAGAGTCTTGGTGCGGTCCCTGCACCCTGAACAGTGGCGTGTGGGGAGTGCGTGAAAGCGAACTTCCCTACACCCAAACTTCTCCGGGTGGGCGGGGCACCTCACCCAGGATTCAGGCTAACATCCCGGGGAAAAAAAAATATGGAAGCAATGGGAGGGGGGGTGTGCGAGCAGCTTGCAGTCTGTCTGGAGAATATCTGCTGATCCAATCACTGAAATTAGCTTAACCCACAGTCTGCTCACCTCCCAACTGACCTACGCGGCTCTAACTGAGAAGATTTCTCTCAGTTCAGCAATCTACGGCAAGAGGCATGATATTTTTTAGTGCCTCTTGCTATGCACGTAGGGGCAGGGGCAACTTCCTGTCAGCCAATACAGGGTGAAAAACACACTCCCACAGAACAAACCTCAGAGAACAATGCAGTAGTTAAATAGGCTAGGCTGCAGGCTTTTTAACAAGGAAGAAGCCTGCAGAAAGTAATACCACGGAATGCTAGGGCAAATTTAACTAGATATACCTGGGGAACTGAACAGAAATCAACACGCCCCTCTACCTGATTAAGCTGGTGGCTCTGATTGGCAGAGCTTTCATACTCAGGGCTATACATTAAAAAGAGGGACTTAGGCCCTGGCCGGTTGGCTCAGTGGTAGAGTGTCTGCCTGACATGCAGGAGTCCTGGGTTTGATTCCTGGCCAGGGAACACAAGAGAAGCGCCCATCTGCTTCTCCACCCCTCTCCCTCTCCTTCCTCTCTGTATCTCTCTTCCCCTCCCACAGCCGAGGCTCCATTGGAGCAAAGATGGCCCAGGCACTGAAGATGGCTTTATGGCCTCTGCCTCAGGCACTAGATTGGCTCTGGTCGCAACAGAGCAATGCCCCAGATGGGCAGAGCATCACCCCCTGGTGGGCATGCCGGGTGGATCCCGGTTGGGCGCATACGGGAGTCTGTCTGACTACCTCCCCATTTCCAACTTCAGAAAAATACAAACAAAAAACAAAAACAACAAAAAAAGAAGGACGTGGCAGCTTTTAAGATATCCTGTTCTACAGGCAGCGATTACGGCATCTTCTTCCCAGCCAAAACAGGTTACATAGTGCAAAAAGCCTGGGGAGAGTGGTCCCACAGAATGCTGAGGCATACTGGACATGCCTGGAGGCTTATAGAAAGGCACCTTGAGACTCAAATTTTTTCTTTGTGGCATTTTGGGTGCTTTTTACTTCACTTTTTAACTCATTAGCATTCCCCCCAACCTCGGCTCTCCATTCTATCTAATGTTTGCTCCACTTAATACAATAATAATTTTTTTCTTTTTCCTGTTTTCCTCTTATCCCTCTCATTGTATCTCTCAGCCTACCATCACTTACAAGCAAATAATTTTATTCCTGTCCCAAATTTTTTCCTTTTTTGTATTTTGTGGGTCCCTACCTCCTTTTTTGCCTCTTTATCACTTCTCTCCAACTCAGGCCCTCCATTATAGGTAGTTTTTGTTCTATTTAGCACAATATAATTCACAGTTTATCATGATATCTTCTCAAGGAGGAGGGGAGAGAAGGAAAAAAAGAAATAATAAATTTTCTTTTTTCCCATTTTTTCTTTTTCTTTTTTTTTACTTTTTATTCTTTATTAATTCTCAATAATGCTATCAACAAAATCACCCTCAGAGGCTATTAAGGAAAAGGAAATTGAATATCATGGATACAAAAGACAGAGATGTAGCACAGATAGATGAGGAAAAATCTATGGGGAAAAACTTAATATATTGGAAAACTTGGAGCTAAATGACAGAGAATTTAAAATAGAAATCCTAAAAATACTCAGAGATATACAAGAAAACACAGAAAGGCAACTTAGGGAGCTCAAAAAAACAACTCAACAAACACAAATAATATATTACCAAGAAAATTGAAACTATAAAAACAAATCAAACAGAGATGAAAAACTCAATTCATGAACTGAAAAACGAGGTAACAAGCTTAGCTAATAGAACAGGCCAGATAGAAGGTAGGATTAGAGACATAGAAGACAAGCAACTTGAGGCACAACAGAGAGAAAAAGAGAGAGAGATGCAAAAATTTTAAAAAATGAGAAAGCCCTACAGGAATTGTCTGACTCCATCAAAAAGACTAATATAAGAATAATAGTTATATCAGAAAGAGAAGAGACAGAAAATGGAATGGAGAACATATTCAAAAAAATAATAGATGAGAACTTCCCAAGCCTGTGGAAAGAACTAAAGCCTCAAATTCAAGAAGGAAACAGAACACCGACTTTTCTTAACCCCGACAAACCTACTCTAAGGTACATCATAATGAAAATGGCACAAACCAATGACAAAGAAAAAATTCTCAAAGCAGCCAGAGAAAAGAATACAACATATAAAGGAAGGCCTATTAGATTATCATGGGATTTCTCAGCAGAAACTCTAGAAGCTAGAAGAGAGTGACCCCAATATATAAAGTTCTGAAAGAGAAGAACTTTCAGCCAAGAATATTATACCCATCAAAGATATCTTTCAAATACGAAGGAGAAATAAAAACATTCACAGATTCAGAAAAGATGGGGGAATTTATCATCAGAAAACCCTACTCCAGGAAATACTAACGGGGGTTTTCCAACTAGATACAAAGAACAAAACAAGACAAAACCACAAGTAAAAGCTCCACCAAAAGCACAATAAAACCAAATTTAAACTGTGACAACAACAACAAAAAAAGGTGGGGGGGAGGACAGAGATTAACAGTAGCAAAGGACGATTGAGTACAGAAGCACTCATAAGATAGTGTACTACAATGAACATGGAAGGTACCCTTTTCATTACTTAATGGTAACCACTCCTGAAAAAATCACCACAGAAGCACATGACTTAAAAAAGGTAGCAACAGAGAAAAGAAGTATGGAATACAACCAAACAAAAACAAGTGATAGAAAAACAAAAGAGAAGAATCAAATAAGATACAAAACTAAAAGAAAGCAATTTATATAATGGCAATAGGGAACCAACAAGTGTCAATAATTACACTAAATGTAAATGGATTAAACTCACCAATAAAAAGACACAGACTAGCAGAATGGATTAAAAAAGAAAATCCAAGTGTATGCTGCCTACAAGAAACACATCTAAGCAACAAGGATAAAAACAAATTCAAAGTGAAAGGCTGGAAAACCATACTCCAAGAAAATATCCCAAAAAACACAGGTATAGCAATACTCATATCTAATAATGCTGACTACAAGACACCAAAAGTAATCAGAGACAAAAATGGTCATTTCATAATGATTAGGGGGACACTGAATCAAGAAGACATAACAATTCTTAATATATATGCACCTAACCAAGGAGCACCAAAATATATAAGACAGCTACTTATTGACCTAAAAAACAAAAACTGACAAAAATACGATCATATTTGGAGACCTCAATATACCGCTGATGGCTCTAGATTGTTCATCCAAACAGAAAATCAATAAAGATATATTGGCCTTACACATATGGGAGTTGATGCTTCCTGCTCCTCCCCCCTACTCTCTCTCTGTCTCTCTTTCTTGTCTCTCTCTCTCTCTCTCTCTCTCTCCTTTCTAAAATGAATACATAAAATAAAATAAAAATTAAAAAAAAAAAGATATATTGGCCTTAAACAAAACACTAGAGCACCTGGATATGATAGACATCTACAGGACATTTCATCCCAAAGCGACAGAGTATACATTTTTCTCTAGTGTACATGGAACATTCTCAAGAATTGCCCATATGTCGGGCCACAAAAATAACATCGGCAAATTCAGAAAAATTGAAATTATACCAAGCATATTTTCTAATCATAAAGCCTTGAAAGTAGTATTCAACTGCAAAAAAGAGGAAAAAAACACCCACAAAAATGTGGAAACTAAACAACATACTTTAAAAAAATGAATGGGTCAAAGAAGAAATAAGCACAGAGATCAAAAGATATATACAGAGAAATAAAAATGACAACACGACATATCAGAATCTCTGGGATGCAGTAAAAGCAGTAATAAGAGAAAAGTTCATATCACTTCAGGCCTATATGAACAAACAAAACAGAGCCCAAGTAAACCATTTAACTTCACACCTTAAGGAACCAGAAAAAGAAGAACAAAGACAACCCAAAACCAACCAAGAAAGGAAATAATAAAAATCAGAGCAGAAATAAATGAAATAGAAAACAGAAAAACTATAGAAAAAATTAATAAAACAAGGAGCTGGTTCTTTGAAAAGATCAACAAAATTGACAAATCCTTGGCAAGACTCACCAAAGGAAAAAAAAAAAAAGGACTCATATAAACAAAATCCAAAATGAAAGAGAAATCATTACAGACATCATAGAGATACAAAGAATTATTGTAGAATACTACAAAAAACTGTATACCACAAAATTCAACAATCTAAAAGAAATGGATAAATTCCTAGAACAATACAACCTTCCTAGACTGAGTCATGAAGAAGGAGAAAGCCTAAACAGACCAATTAGCAGGGAGGAAATAGAAAAAACTATTAAAAACCTCCCTAAAAATAAAAGTCCAGGCCCAGACAGTTATACTAGTGAATTATGTCAAACATTCAAAGACTTGGTTCCTATTCTACTCAAAGTCTTCCAAAAAATTGAAGAAGAAGCAATACTTCCAAACACATTTTATGAGGCCAACATAACCCTCATACTGAAACCTGGCAAGGACAGCACAAAAAAAACAACAACAAAAAACTACAGGCCAATATCTCTAATGAATACAGATGCTAAAATACTAAACAAAATACTAGCAAATCGAATACAACAACATATTAAATAAATAATACATCATGATCAAGTGGGATTCATCCCAGAATCTCAAGGATGGTTCAACGTATGTAAAACAATTAATATAATACACCATATCAACAAAACAAAGAACAAAAACCACATGCTCTTATCACTAGATGCAGAAAAGGCATTCGAAAAAATACAAGACAACTTTATGTTTAACATCACTCGATAGATTCTCAAGAAAGAAAATTCTCAACAAAGAAACAACAGACTTAAAGGACATACTAGATCAACTTGATTTAATAGATATCTTTCACCCTAAAGCAGCAGAATATACATTCTTTTCAAGTGCTCATGGTACATTCTCTAGGATAAACCACATGTTAGGGCACAAAAGCGGTCTCAACAAATTTAAGAAGATTGAAATCATATCAAGCACTTTCTCTGAACACAATGGCATAAATTAGAAATCAACCACAACAGAAAAACTCAGAATTACTCAAACACTTAGAAACTAAATAGCATGTTATTAAATAATGAATGGGTTAACAATGAGATCAAGAAGAAATAAAAAATTCCTAGAAACAAATGATAACGAGCATACATCAACTCAAAATTTATGGGACACAGCAAAAGCAGTCCTGAGAGAGAAGTTCATAACATTACAGTCATACCTTAAGAAGCTAGAAAAAGCTCAAATAAAAAACTTGACCCTGCATCTAAAAGAACTAGAAAAAGAACAGCAAGTAAAGCCCAGAGCTAGTAAAAGGAAGGAAATAATAAAGATCAGAGCAGAAATAAATGACATAGAGGCTAAAGAAACAATACAGAGGATCAATGAAACCAGGAGCTGGTTCTTTGAAAAGGTAAACAAGATCAATGAACCTTTAACCAGACTCAACAAGGAAAAAGAGAGAAGACTCAAATAAATAAAATTAGAAATGAGAGTGGAGAAATAACAACTGACACCACAGAAATACAAAATATTGTAAGAAAATACTATGAAGAACTGTATGCCAAAAAACTAGACAACCTAGATGAAATAAACAAATTCCTTGAAACATAATC
The DNA here is from genome assembly GCF_036850995.1 of Saccopteryx leptura. Taxonomy (NCBI): domain Eukaryota; kingdom Metazoa; phylum Chordata; class Mammalia; order Chiroptera; family Emballonuridae; genus Saccopteryx; species Saccopteryx leptura. Next base: position 249,500,948 of record NC_089503.1, on the reverse strand, counting down.
TTCCAAAAATTAATCAGGAAGAAAACCTAAACAGACCAATTACAACAAATAAGATTGAAACAGTTATCAAAAAACTCCCAAAAAAGAAAAGTCCTGGGCCTGATGGCTTCACAAGTGAATTCTACCAAATATTCAAAGAAGAACTAACTCCTATCCTTCTAAAGCTATTTCAAAAAATTCAAGAGAAAGAAAGACTTCCAAGCTCCTTTTATGAGGTGAGTATACTTCTGATTCCAAAACCAGGCAAAGACAACACAAAGAAAGAAAATTATAGGCCAATATCCCTGATGAATTTACATGTTAAAATCCTCAACAAAATATTAGCAAACTGGATCTATAAATATATGAAAAAAATCATACACCATGATCAAGTGGGATTTATTCTGAGGAGGCAAAGCTGGTACAATATTCGCAAATCAATCAGTGTGATTCATCACATAAACAAAAGGAAGGAGAAAAACCACACGATAATTTCAATAAATGCAGAAAAAGCATTTGATAAAATCCAGCACCCATTCATGATCAAAACTCTCAGCAAAGTGGGAATACAGGGAACATACCTCAACATGATAAAGGCCATCTATGATGAACCCACAGCCAACATCATACTCAATGGGCAAAAATTAAAAGCAATTCCCTTAAGATGAGGAACAAGGCAGGGGTGCCCCCTTTCATCACTCTTATTCAACATAGTTCTGGACGTCCTAGCCACAGCAACCAGACAAGAAAAAGAAATAAAAGCCATCCAAATTGGAAAAGAAGAAGTAAAAATTTCATTATTTGCAGATGATATAACATTGTATATAGAAAACCCTAAAGTCTCAGTCAGAAAACTACCAGACCTGATAAATGAATTCAGCAAGGTGGCAGAATATAAAATTAATACTCAGAAATCAGAGGTGTTTTTATAAACTAACAATGAACTGTCAGAAAGAGAAATTAAGGAAGCAATCCGCTTCACCATTGCAACCAAAAAAATAAAGTACCTAGGAATATATTTAACCAGGGAGATTAAAGACTTGTACTCGGAAAATTATAAAACATTGATAAAAGAAATCAGGGAAGATACAAACAAGTGGAAGCATATACCGTGCTCATGGCTAGGAAGAATAAACATCATTAAAATGTCTATATTATCCAAAGCAATTTATAAATTCAATGCAATATCGATTAAAATACCAATGACTTACTTCTAAGATATAGAACACATATTCCAAAAATGTATATGGAACCAAAAGAGAACACAAATAGCCTCAGCAATCTTGAAAAGGAAGAATAAAGTGGGAGGTATCACACTTCCGGATATCAAGTTATACTACAAGGCCATTGTACTCAAAACAGGCTGGTACTGGCATAAGAACAGGCATATAGATCAATGGAACATAACTGAGAACCCAGAAATAAACCCACACTTTTATGGACAACTGATATTTGACAAAGGAGATAAGAGCATACATTGGAGTAAAGACAGCCTCTTTAACAAATGGTGTTGGGAAAATTGGACAGCTACCTGCAAAAAAATGAAACTAGACCACCAACTTACACCATTCAGAAAAATAAGCTCAAATGGATAAAAGACTTAAATGTAAGCCGTAAAACCATAAGCATCTTAGAAGAAAGCATAGGCAGTAAGCTCTCTGACATCTCTCACAGCAATTTATTTGCCGATTAATCTCCACAGGCAAGTGAAATAAAAGACAGGATAAACAAATGGGACTATATCAAACTAAAAAGCTTTTGCGCAGCTAAAGACAATAAGAATAGAATAAAAAGACAAACTACACAATGGGAGAATATATTTGACAATACGTCTGATAAGCGGTTAATAACCAAAATTTATAAAGGACTTGTAAAACTCAATTATAAGAAGACAAACAATCCAATCAAAAATGGGCAAAAGAGATGAATAGACACTTCTCCAAAGAGGACATACAGATGGCCATAGGCATATGAAAAAATGCCCAATATCACTAATCATTAGAGAAATGCAAATTAAAACCACAATGAGATATCATCTCAGACCAGTCAGAATGGCGCTCATCAACAAAACAACACAGAATAAGTTCTGGTGAGGATGTGGAGAAAAGGGAACCCTCCTGCACTGCTGGTGGGAATGCAGACTGGTGCAGCCACTGTGGAAAACAGTATGGAAATTCCTCAAAAAATTAAAAATCGAACTGCCTTTTTGACCCAGCTATCCCACTTTTAGGAATACCCCAAGAACACCATAGCACTGTTTGAAAAGAAGAAATGAACTCCCATGTTTATGGCAGCATTGTTCACAATAGCAAAGATCTGGAAACAGCCAAAGTTTCCATCAGTGGACAAGTGGATTAAAAAGCTTTGGTACATATATACTATGGAATACTACTGAGCCATAAGAAATGATGACCTCGGATCATTTACAATAACATGGATGGACCTTGATAACATTATACTGAGAAAAATAAGTAAATCAGAAAAAACTAAGAACTATAAAATTCCATACAGAGGTGGGACATAAAAATGAGACTCAGAGACATGGACAAGAGTATGGGGGTTACAGGGTGGGGGAAAGTGGGAGGGGGTTAAGGTAGGAGAGGGGCCCAAAGAAAACCAGTTAGAAGGTGATGGAAGACAATTGGACTTTGAGTAATGGGAATGCAGCATGATCAAATGTCAAAATAACCTAGAGATGTTTTCTCTGAACATATGTACCCTGATTTATCAATGTCACCCCATTAAAATTAATTTAAAAAAAAATAAATAAATGTTAAAAAAAATAAAATAAAATACCTAGGAATAAACATAACAAAGAATGTAAAGGACCTATATAATGAAAACTACAAAGCATGGTTAAGGGAAATTGAAAAAGATACAATGAAATAGAAAAATATTCCTTGTTCTTGGATAGGAAGAATAAATATAATATAAATGGCCATATTACCCAAAGCAATATACAAATTTAATGCAATTCCCATCAAAATTTCAATGACATTTTTTTAAAGAAATGGAACAAAAAAATCATCAAATTTATATGGAAGTATAAAAATCTCCGAATAGCCAAAGCAATCCTAAGGAAAATGAATGAAGCTGGAGGCATTACAATACCTGACTTCAAACTATATTATAGAGCCACGACAATCAAATCAGCATGGTAATGGCAGAAAAACAGACACTCAGACCAATGGAACAGAATAGAAAGTCCAGAAATAAAACCACATATACGTATATGGCCAAATAATTTTCAATAAAGGGGCCAACAACACACAATGGAGAAAAGAAAGCCTCTTCAACAAATGGTGCTGGGAAAACTGGAAAGCCACATGCAAAAGAATGAAACTCGACTACAGTTTGTCCCCTTGTACTAAAATTAATTCAAAATGGATCAAAGACCTAAATATAAGACCTGAAACAATAAAGTACATAGAAGAAAACGTAGGTACTAAACTCATGAACCTTGGTTTTAAAGAACATTTTATGACTTTTACTCCAAAGGCAAGAGAAGTGAAGGCAAAGATAAATGAATGGGACTACATCAGACTAAGAAGTTTTTGCTCAGCAAGAGAAACTGACAACAAAATAAACAGACAGCCAACTAAATGGGAAATGATATTTTCAAACAACAGCTCAGATAAGGGCCTAATATCCAAAATTTACAAAGAACTCATAAAACTCAACAACAAACAAACAAACAATCCAATAAAAAAATGGGAAGAGGACACGAACAGACACTTCTCCCAAGAAGAAATACAAATGACCAACAGATATATGAAAAGATGCTCATCTTCATTAGTTTTTAGAGAAATGCAAATCAAAACTACAATGAGATACCACCTCACAGCTGTTAGATTAGCTATTATCAACAAAACAGGTAATAGCAAATGTTGGAGAGGCTGTGGAGAAAAAGGAACCCTTATTCACTGTTGGTGGGAATGTACAGTAGTACAACCATTATGGAAGAAAGTATGGTGGTTCCTCAAAAACTAAAAATAGAACTACCTTATGACCCAGCAATCCCTCTACTGGGTATATACCCCCAAAACTCAGAGACATTGATACGTAAAGACACGTGTAGCCCCATGTTCATTGCAGCATTGTTCACAGTGGCCAAGACATGGAAACAACCAAAAAGTCCTTCAATAGATGACTGGATAAAGAAGATGTGGCACATACACACTATGGAATACTACTCAGCCATAAGAAATGATGACATCGGATCATTTACAACAAAATGGTTGGATCTTGATAACATTATATGGAGTGAAATAAGTAAATCAGAAAAAAACTAAGAACTGCATGATTCCATACATAGGTGGGACATAAAAATGAGACTAAGCAACATGGACAAGAGTGGGGTGGTTGGGGGGGGGAGAGGGAGGGAGAGGTGAAGGGGGAGGGGGAGGGGCACAAAGAAAACCAGATAGAAGGTGACGGAGGACAATCTGACTTTGGGTGATGGGTATGCAACATAATTGAATGACAAGATAACCTGGAGATGTTTTCTTTGAACATATGTACCCTGATTTATTGATGTCACCCCATTAAAATTAATAAAAATTTATTTAAAAAATAAATGTGAAAACTGAGTCCCAGAGAAGTTAAAATCTCTCCCAAGATCACACAGCTAGTGAAAAACAAAATGTATTTGAAACCCAAACTGTTTGCAGAGATTGTACTTACTGTTAACCATAGCACTTTACTGCCTTTTAGGGGGAAAACAACAATGTTTTCATAACCTTTTGATGGCAAGATCATAGTCTCTCAGGGTTAAAGAAACCTTGGAAAAGATCTGGCACCAATTCTTCCTGGATGTGATCATGATGATCATGACAAAAATAAAAACTAACATTGTTCTCTGAGTCATTAATCCAGACTTTTTCTACATTTTATCTTGCTAAGTCCTTTACCAGAGCCCTATGATGATGCTTGTTTTAGAGAAGAAGTTTAAAAAGGGGAAGTCACTTCAACAAAGTCCTACATAGCAAGTAGGATGAAGAGCTAATATTCAAGTGTAGATTGTGAGGCAAAGACACTGTCCACCAAAAATGAAAACCTCCCACCACCCTTCAATTAAATTTGTCTTCAAGAAATGACTTCCCAGCCAGAGACTACATTTCCCAGCGTGCTTTGCAGCTAGGTGTGACCATGCAACAGAGATCTAGCCAATGGCACATGGGAGGAAGTAATATGCACCACTTCCTGAGGTGGCCCATATAAACTTCACTCATGGGACTTTGCCATGCTCTTTTCTCTTTCCAGTTGACTAAAATGAAAAGGACCCCAGGATGACCTTGGAAGCTGGGTATGGGACATAGAAGAACCTCCATCAGCCTGAGGTTAGAGGGTAGACATGCTTCACACCTGTTTGCTCACCCCCTACTGATACATTCAGGTAAAGTAAACTAATGATGTGATAAGCCAGGACATTTTGGAGTTCATTTGTTACAACAGTCTGATTCTTAATGTCTCAATTGCTCAATGACCACTCAGAAAGTATGAGTCTTGTCACAATTATATAGGAGGAGAGCTGAAGAGGACTCTTGCATTTTCCCCCTGGTCTCTCCCCATTTTTCCTCAAGACAAGATGATAGATTTGATTATGATAACAAGGAAATTGGGTTAAATGACCTACCTCAGGCTCAGTTTGATCAATACCCGTGAGGAAGAGCAGGTGGGCCAGGAAGAGGCAGATGCAGAGCTGCAGGTGGAGGGAGGTGCTGGTGTTCTGGATTGGTTGGCACAAGAGGAAGGTGAGGGCTGCCAGGAGGAGGCACAGCAGAGACAGGCTCAGTCCTATGTAGGTGATTACAGCGAGGGCGGGATCTGCCTATAAGCCACCAAAGGAGGGACCCATTTTAGTTTGCAGCTCTGCAGTTGTGTTCCTGATGGAGTTAGATGGGCTTTCCAGGTCAGCCCCGCAAATGAGTGTCCAAACCCCTCTGAGACTTACTATTACCTCTTCAAAGTGGAGACATACATAAGAGCACAGGGCTGTTGAAAAACCAAAATCACTAGATGGAAGCTGTCCAATAACAATATGTGAGCCACGTGTGCAATTTAAATTTTCTAGTAACCAGCCTGACCTGTGGTGGCACAGTGGATGAAGCATCGACCTAGAATGCTGAGGTCACCAGTTTGAAACCCTGGGCTTGCCTGGCCAAGGCACATATGGGAGTTAATGCTTCCTGCTCCCCCCCCCTTATATCTCTCTCTCTCTCTCTCCCTCTTTCTATCTTCTCTCTAAAGTGAATAAATAAAGTCTTAAAACAAAAAAAATTTTCTAATAACCATACTTTTTAAAATATATAAAGAAACAAGTCAAATTAATTTGATGTTATTTAATGGTTCAAAATATCAGTTCAATGTGTTGAATATAGTTAATATAATACAGCAGAAATATAATCAGTTCAAACTATAATTAGTGTAAAATAATTATGAATGAGATATTTGATATTCTTTTTCCCACTCTTTGAAATCCAGTGTATATTTTACACTTACAGCACATCTCAATTCAGGTGCTCTATTTTTAATGGTGAAAGCAAAATGTCATCCTACCAAAAAATAAAGTTGAGTTTAACAAGAAAATATTTTACACTGCTTTTTTTAATATCTCAATTACAACTGACACTCAATATTATTTTATATTAGCTTCAGGTGCACATAATAGCTAGACCTTTTTTAACTTATAGAGTGATCCCTCAATAATTCTAGTATCCACCTGCTACCATACATAGTTATTACAATATGATTGACTATATTCCCTATGCTGTACTATACTATCTGGTAAATTGCTTGCCTCCATTTTATTTAATTATTTTTCTGGGGATTTCTGTCCTTTCACATTTCTTTGTCTTCCAATTTTGACTGCCTCTCTGTGTTTGTTTCTATGCATTAGGTAGATCTTCTACATCTCCCAGTCTTGGAAGGGTGGCCTTACATAGTAGGGGTCCTGTGGGGTCCAATGGTACAGTCTCTCTATTCTCCTGAGCTTCGTGCTCCAAGAGTGTCTCTTATGAGGGTTGTGTGTGCACTCTTGTTGTAGTTGAGCCTTGATTGTTGTTGGAATGTCAGTGGATGAACTGACTCTCAGGACCACTGGCTGTGAGGATTGGCCATGACCACAGCATATGAGCTGTTGTCTGGAGCTAATCCTATGGAATGCAGTTTTCCCCAGCAAGGTCAGGTGCCTGCCAAGACCACTTTTTGGGAGTGCCTTTTGTGGAGCTAATCGGGTGGTGCTCTGTTGTAGTCTGAAGCCGGCCACCAGGTGTGTTGGTTTTGAGGGACTCTGATGCAGGCCAGTTTCAGATGCACATTCAGCCCAGGCTTCCTGTTAGGAGCTACAAAATGATCCATGGTTGGTAGCTGCCTGTGCTGGGCTTGGGTAGACGTGGGAGAGATCATGCTGAGAATTTAGGCCAGCCTCAACCAGCACCAGACCTGGGGTGGGTCAGCAAAAGGCACAAACCATCTCAAGATCTGCCACCACCTGTTGGCTGCCTGTAATGCTCAGCCACCGAAGAGCCTCGAGTGGTACTTGTTGGGTGAGACTGGGTCCCAGGTAGTCACCAGGGTGGGGTAATTGGCATTCACCAAGCTAATGTAGATTCAGATTTGGATGTATGAGGTGGGCTCAACACAGACAAGCTGCCATCCTTCCAGCCCTTGCCCTGACACCACATAACTCAGTTTCTCCCTGTATGTCTCTGGTGGCCCCCAAGCCCCTCCCTTCACTAGAGCCCAAGGCAAGTGCCTGCAAGCGAGAGTTTGTGATAGGATCCTTTAAAAGGACACCTGGGTTTCAAGCAGCCTCTGTCTGACCCCCATGGAGAGAATCCCTGCTGATTTTCACAACCCGTTGTATTATGGGCTCCTCTTCTCAATACTGGTGCTCTGGGTTGGGGAGCCCAGCGTGAGGTTGAGACCCCTAACTCTTCAGTGGGGACATCTGCAGCTAAGATATCCTTATGTATTCTCGACAACCACACATAGGTTTGGGGCCAGCCCATTTCACATCTCTCTTCCTGCCAGTCTCGATGTGGCTTCTTCATTATAACCTTATTTATAGGATGTCTGTTCAGCCAGTCTTCAGATGGTTCTCTGGTTGGTTGCTCTGTAATTCAGTTGTAAGTTTGATGTGCTCATGGAATGAGCACAGCATCCATCTACTCCAGTATCTTGACTGGAACTCTACACTGCTTCTTAATTTAAATAAGTTAAATAAAATTAAAATTTTGTTCTTCAGTCACACTAGCCACATTTCATGTGCTCCAAAGCTACATGTATCTGGTGATCTTATTAGAAAACATAGCACTCAGAAGTAGTTTTGTAAACATTAGGCTTTGTCTGTCTATCCAGTGTCTAAAATAACATCTGACACATAGTTGGCACTCACATAGGAACTTGTTGAATGAATAAAATGAGGTCATGTGTTAATTATATAATAAAATAGTTGACATAATTAATAAATGGGAGCTAAAAACAAATAAGAGAAGAAGTTAGATGAATTTCTTTAAACCTCAGTTATCCTAGACATGGTTGGGAAATTCAGGAGGCTTTACTTTATCATTGGTGATAGTCAGTTGCCTCCTTCTGGTTTGACCAGGAAGGCTTAGCTGTAACTCTCCCTTGCAGAGGAACAGATGTTTTTGATCCCTGATTACCTTGGACTTTCCCACTAAAATGGCTGACAACCCAATTCCCAATGTCTAAGGGCTTCCTCTACTAACCTGAGATCACCCTGCCCATGCCCATGGAAGTATCAGAGAATTATGGTCCCCTGGATGTAGCTTCAACTAATGGCTGAAGAGAGGTGTGTATAAATACCCTCAGCTCTCTCAGTCAGAATAAACTACACTGACCTCCGGAGTTCTCCAGAGGGAAGTAGGCTCGTTATCCATACTGGTAGCTGGCTTGATAACGCTCTCTGCATGGCTTCTTTTTCCCATTTCACTCCCCTAGACCCCTACTGGTGCTTCCTGGAACTACTTCCCAAGTAAGCTACTTTTGCTTGATTCTACATCTTAAGAGTCTTTTTCTAAGACAAGGAACAGATGACCAACCAGCTTCCTTGACATATCCAGATCTCAGATTCACAGGAGACCATGAATCTTGGTACCTTAGGAATAAGAGCCATGAGGACAGCGAAGCTGGAGAGGTGGAAGCACTTGCATGTGGTATAAGAACCATTGCTCCTCACATGAGCACAGCCTTCCGTCGACCAGCTGCCTCCCTCCTCTGATTCTTCCCAGTACACACACAGATATTTTGTTCTCATACCACCAGGCTAGAAAGAGATTAGCATAAAAGTGACTCATTTTCTGATTTTACTGTTTCAACTTCATAGGTTGGTCAAGGATGCACTGAGTTGGGAACTGCATGGAAACCCCATTATTTGGAACACGTGTGGGGAAGATTTTTATACCACATCTGTGAGGGCTATATTCTCATTGATTCTGCCCTGGTATGGTCATGTCAGAGCCCTGGGAATTGACCCTTATGAACTTTACCCAGGCTGCTTGTCATTGATAGAACCAATGAGAGGAACTGGTGAGAAATGGTTGGATGAGAGTCAAAGAAGCTCAGGTGTTTCTCCCATACTTCTTTTTTGCTCCAGGCTATCTCTGTCTCCAGCTGGGCAATCTCTCCTCCATTCCTCCAGCCTCACTGGGCTCAATAATGCTCATCTTCCCCACCCCCATTGCCCTTTTAGGCTTAAATGTGATAGTAGCTTTCTTGGAGGTCTCAATATTTCTTGTTGGTTCTCTGAACCTGGACAGGACCCTGATAACACACACATTTAAGGTAACACATAGAGAACCAGCCTTGAGTTATGCTCACCTGAGTATGTTTCAAAGTCAGGAACACAGGTTTAGACAGAAACACTTTCTCCTTCACACCAATGGTACCACTCACAATACGAGAGTTCAGTTTCATGTCCAGTGCTCCTCTTCCATCACTGAAAAAGGATCCATTCAGAATATCCCCAAGAGACCAGTAAGTGATAAATGCAACTGCACTCTCTGAAAAACAAAAAAAAACCACACACACACAAAAAAAATTTTTTTAAATAAAAAATAAATAAAACCTAGAAATCACTTAACAGGGGAATCTGCAGTTTTGTGGATTGAAATAAAAATGTAACTCCCCACACCTTGGCCCAGTCACCAGAAATGAGACAACAGTGCCTAGAATCTGATGGACAAGAGAGTCCATTTTAGACACAGTACCTCTTGTAGTTCTTTTGAAAGTATCAATGCAGTCAATATCCATTGTGTTATTTCCAGCTTCCAGAACAATCTTCTCACTTGTCTCATTGCACCTCTTGGTTTCATAGACTGAAAACATTAAGAAAGTGAGTGCTGGCCCTGGCCAATTAGCTCAATCGGTTAAAAAACTTTGTCCCAAAACAACAAAGTTGCAGGTTCGATCCCTAGAAAGGCCACACATGGGAGACAACCGAGGAGTGCATAACTGAATGGAACAACAAATGCATCCCTTCCCCCTCCCCTCTATCTCCCTTCCTCTCTCTTTCTCTCTAAAAATCAATAAAAATTAAGCCCTGGCTGGATGCTCAGTTGCTTGGTGCATCGCCCTGGAGCTCAGAGGTTGCCGGATTCAGTTACCCATCAGAGCACATACAGGAGCTCAATGTTCCTCTCTCTCTCTCTCTCTCTCTCTCTCTCTCTACCTACCTCTCTCAAAAATAATTAATTAAAAAATAAAAGAAAAAAGCAAATGAGTCCTGCTTGGTTCACTTCTCAAGCCTAAGGAACTTGCTGGAGAAACCCCTCCTGTGACAGATTCCCTACTGGTGATTTTATTTTCTGCATGCAAGGTAGACCAGATGGCACTCCCTTCCACTTCTCTGGCTGGTGGGGATAAAATGTTTAAAATGGTCTGAGTAACACACAGTGACCACCCAACTCCGGGAGACAGAGGTGATAGCCATGCTCCCCAGAGCTGGAACCAGGGTAGACAAGCTCAACTCCTACCACAGAATATTTAAAGGGCAGAAATAATTAAATAATGTGTGTTGAAGCTGGAGAAGGGGAAACTTCATTTCTTAAGCAAAAGAAATTCCACTCCTAAAAGATTTCCAAGGAAATAGTCTGTGGAGCAAATCTTCTCCACCTGGGAAGAATCCCTCGAGTGAACTCTCTCCATGTCATAGAAACACAAAGTCTGACAAAAGATCTCTTCCTCATAAACTTTTGGTCACAAGGAGAATGCTCAGTGTCTCTTACCTACATCAAGCTCAGAATTTTCGTGCTTTCCTGGAGAAGCAAAACTCTCATTCCATATGCTTGATTCCGTGCTTTGAAGTAGTTGGGTAGCGGTTTTTGAAATGTACTCTTTGCTTCCATTGTTCTTTAGAATTGTCTTCCAAAGAAATAAAGCTATTTAGGTAGACTTGCATAAACTTCAGAAAGCAGGAATATTCGTAAGTGCAGTTGGGTACGCCCAGAAGACAATGACATTTATTAAGGTGCTGGTAGACTCTGTGCTATCAACCTGATATGACTTTTCTCATTTATCATACACAGCCATGTGAGAAGTGTACACTTAGCCTCATTGTTTTTACGAGGACACAAAGGCTTAAGAAATGAGCTACCTGGAACCTACAAAGAGCTTCTTACAGAAGAAGGTGGGGAGTGGAAAGTGGCAAGGGGAGGGAATGAGGCTCTGGATACTTGATGCAGGTCTCTGAGTGGCAACTGAGACATGTAAACCCTTTCCCCGGGTTTCTTAGTCTTCTCAATTGACATTTGAGATGAGATCATGGTTGTGGGATAATGGTTGTCCTGGGCATTATAAGATGTTTAGCAGCATCCCTGGCCTCCATCCAGTAGATGCTGGTAACACCGTAGTTGTGCCAAACAAAAATGGACAGGAGACAAAATAACTCCTGAGTGAGAACTGCTGTATCCTAAAAGGCATAGGGAACCATGGAAGTATTTGAGGAGAAATTTGCTATGTCCCAAACCTAGCTTCCCATTACTCACCCAAATGGTCTGTGATGACTGTGTCTCCTTATCAAGGTCCACTGGGAATGAAAAGTAACCATTTAATCAAAGATGAGAGGTAACACACCCTGGCTCACATACTTTCTCCATGCACCCCCAAGCTGGGTCCCTGATGCTTCCACATCTTATCCTAGTTTCTCTCTGAGAAGTCCTAAATGTCTTCCACAGTAGAATAAAAGACAAATAGGATGGGACTTCCAGCTCAATCATTCAGTCAATAGTATTTATTGAGCAACTTCTGAAAGCCAGGCACAATGCTAAACCTTATGGATAGAGGTTGATATAGAGGCAAAGGGAATTCCCTTTTAGAGTTTTCAGGCTGCTAAGAGTCAGTAAGCTGGTAATGACAAACATTTAAGTGATTACAAGGGTCCAAGATGTTAATAAATAGAACAAGATGACTTGGGAATATACAGAAGAGGTCCCAGAACATCAGGGGTGTAGAGAAGGCTTCCCAATGGAATGGATATTAAGTAAATTAATAATATAGAAACAGTAAGAATATCTGCCATTGTCTACAAAGCACAGTATGTGAAGTACCTTCATATACATTATCTCATTTAAGGAACTCAGAAGGTTCTAGAACAGAGTTATGTAGCATAGTAGCTAATATTATTAAAGCCTTCTAGGTGCCTAGCACTGCACTAATATCTTACATACCTAATAACCATAGGTCAAGTGCATTTGTTTCCCAGGGATGCTGTAACAAAGTACCACAGACTGAGTGGCTTAAACAATGGAAATTTAATCTCTCCCAGTTCTGGAAGTTAAAAGTCCAAAATCAAGGTGTCAGCAGAGCTGTGGTGCCTCTGAAGGTTTTAAAATATATCCTTCTTTGCTACATCTAGTGTCTGGTGGTCGCCAGCAACCTTGGCTGTCCTTTGGTTTATGGCAGCCTAACTCCAATCTGTGCTTCTCTCATTACACGTCCCATCCCTCTGTGTTGTGTCCTTGTGCCCAGATTTCCCTCTTCTTATAAGGATACCAGTCATATTGGATTTAGGGCACCCCCTAATCTGTATGACCTTGTCCTGATTTTATTATATCTGCAAAGACCCTATTTCCAACTAAGATGACATTCAGAGATGCCATTTTGGAAGCTTGGAAAAGAGATAAAAATTTATAAGGCAATGACAAAGAGGCGGTAAGTAATAATCTGGGTTTAAATAAGATCTCCTGGGAAAAGATTACAACAGTGGGTTGAAGGACAAGGGCCAGGACAGATCTCTGCTCTCTTACTCTGATCTGACATTGGTGGGACTCACAAAGTCTTCCCCTGCCCCTCTATGTTCATGGTGGAGAGTATTGGAGGTTCTTACCAAAACATTCTGAACGATTCCATTGAAAAAAACCAGCCACACGGTTCAAAAAAGGATATTTTAGGAAACAGCTGCAGTAGTAACTTCCGATTACATTTCTGCAATATGACTGCTGCCTGCACTTTGCCAGCCCAGTTTTACACTCATCAATATCTGTGAATCAAGAGAAAATATCATTTTTTATTCTCATAAAACTATACCATTTTCCCTTGCCCATGGGGTCTCTATTAACCAATGTCATTAATAACTTTACCCAGAACAACATCTATTCTCACATAAAATGACTCCATACTATAAAGATGATTGTTCTCCAGCCCTGGCCAGTTGGCTCAGTGGTACAGCATCAGCCTAGCATGTGGAAGTCCTGGGTTCAATTCCCGGCCAGGGCACACAGGAGAAGCGTCCATCTGCTTCTCCACCCTTCTCCCTCTCCTTTCTCTCTACTTCTCTCTTCCCTTCCCACAGCCAAGGCTCCATTGGAGCAAAGTTGGCCCAGGCGCTGAAGATGGCTCCATGGCCTCTGCCTCAGGTGCTGGAATGGCTCCAGTTGCAACGGAGCAATGCCTCAGATGTGCAGAGCATCACCCCCTAGTGGGCATTTGAGTGGATCCCAGTCAGGCACGTGCAGGAGTCTGTCTCTCTGCCTCCCTGCTTCTCACTTCAGAAAAGTTTTTAAAAAGATGATTGTTCTCCTCAATTTATAAATTCAATACAATCCCAACAAAAAATATCTACAAGTGTTTTATGGAGTGAGATGAGTTGCCACTCTCATTCAAGAATAACCAGAAAAACTATGAAGGAAAGTAGCCTTCCAAGACATCAAAACATACTACAAAGTTTTAGTAAAACAATGAGATACTGGAAAATGAAGAGATAAACTAGTGGAAGAGACTAAAGGTCTAGAAATAGACCTAAATATACATGGAACTTTAGAATCTGGTAACGGTGATATGTCAAATCACTGAACAATACTGGGAAGAGAGGTACTCTCTCACACATTGCTGGTAGGAATGCAAATTAGTACAGCCTCTCTGGAATTAAATTTGGAAAATCTGATCAAGCTACATAGGGATTTTCCTCTTGACTCAGCCATTGCACTTCTAGGACTGTACCCTAAAGACATACCTCCACACCCTGACCAGGCAGTGGCACAGTGGATAGAGCATCAGACTAGGACACAGAGGACCCAGGTACAAAACCCCAAGGTCTCTGGCTTGAGCGCAGGCTCACCAACTTGAGCACAGGGTCACTGGCTTGAGTGTGGGATCATAGACATGACCCCATGGTTGCTGGCTTGAGCCCAAGGTCGCTGACTTGAGCAAGGGGTTACTTGCTCTGCTGTAGCCCCCAGTCAAGGCACATATAAGAAAGCAATCAGTGAACAACTAAGGTGCCGCAATGAATAATTGATGCTTCTCATCTTTCTCCCTTCCTGTCCGTCTGTCCTTATCTGTCCCTCTCTTTGTCTCTCTCTTTCTCTGTCTCTGTTACACACAAAAAAAAGACACTCTTCCATAAATACTAAAAACAGCCTAAATAGAGGAAACAGCTTAAATGCCCATACTTTAGGAGAGGATTAAATAAACTATGGTTTATCCCAAAGTTATAAAAAAGAAAATGGGGAAGATCTCTATGAGTTGATTTGGAGTAATTTCTAGGATATATTTAAGCTACAAAAGCAAAATGCAAAAGGTTATGGTGTCCTATCAAATGGTCACGGAAGACGAGGGAAGATTGAGGATCTATTACAGATTAGACAAGACTGTGTTGTGGACCATAAATGGCAAAAAGCCTTTGTAGATTTGAGGCTTAGCAAAAGGCTAAATTCTCCCCCCCTCCACCTCCATATTGGCTATTATGCTGGTATTTGCACCCACTTCACTTGCTTTTTTAAGTTGCTGGAAGCAATTTACATGCCCTTCCTCTTACACTTTGTTTGTTCAGATGTTGGTTGATTTCACTTATGCATGGTAGGAGGATTCCTGTTTATGCCTTGGGAGAGTTTCTGGTTTTGCCTCAGATGTGTAACTTTGTATCAAGGACTTCCTTTATTTGCATATGGCTATATAATAAAGCAAACTGGGGCTATGGGGCACTCAGATATTGCCATCAGCATTGAAGAGGCCTCCAGATCCCATCCTTTTTTCTTAATAAGTCTGTTTTCTTAATTCTTCACTGTTCTCACTCAAGACCCAGAATTATGAGCTGGTCCGCGGCAATTAAGAATCATGACAATTACAGGCTGTGTGGGTTTCTGAAATAATTCTCAGGGCAGAAAAATAATGGCATTAGGGGAAGAACTAATGTCACTTGAAAAGTCTGTAATTTAGTTAATATCAATCCCTGGTTTTGATTGTTGTACTGTGGTCATGTCCTTGGTTAACTGTAGGGGACCTGGATGAAACTTAGGAGAGCTGGGTGAAGGAAATACGTAATTCACTGTACTGTTTTTTCCATTTTTATTTAGGTCTAAAACCATTTGAAAATAAAAAGTTTAAAAAATAGATAAGACCAGTTTTGTATGACCCCACGCATAGGAAGTCCCTAAGAAAAAATAAATGAACAAACAAAAAGTACATGGTGGAAACCAGGAGCTGGGAAAAGAGGGGGGCAGAGGGGGAGTGACTGTTTAAGGGGAACAGAGATTCAGTTTAGGAAGATGAGGAAGTTCAGTGGATGGATGATCGTGATGGTTGCAAAACCATGTGAATGTACTTAATGACACTGAAAGACACATCAAAACATGTTTAAAATAGTAAATATTATGCTGTGTCTATTTTGCCACAATAAAATAAAACAAATCCTAAGTAGTCTACCATGTATGCTTTGCCTTCTGAATTGACACTACAATTCCATCAGTAAGATGTTTAGTTCCACCAACCAGATATTCAGGAGTGCTCTTTTTCTTTGGTATTCAAATTGACCCTTAGAATTTGTAAAAGGAAAAAGGATTTGGGGCTGGAGATGGGAGTAGTGAGAAGTGACACTGGAAAACTAAGTTTGGGGCAGATTACAGTAGATAGTGAGTGCCAAGATACTGATTTATGTATTTGTTGTCTTGGCCAATGTGTTTTTATTGAGTATCTTCTATGTGACAACACTATTCTCTGTCAGACAGCAATGGACAACACAGAGATGATCCCTGCCTTTGTGAAGTTGTCAGACAAACAAACCAAAACACCAGTGCTTGAGATTTTAAGAGTCCAGGGTCCTGGAACTCTACCTTTCTCTAAGGAAAAAAAAAAGGATCATCAAGCCAGCATCAGAATGATAGTAGGAGGGCAGGGATTTCTCTAAGGGTTTTGGGGCTATTTTGCAATATTCTTGAATCTTTGCAGCACTAGCATCCCTATGTAATCCAAGGTTTGGGTCATAGAAAGATGCCCCTGCCCCTTTCCAAACTCCAAGATGAATGTAGATTGCATCCTACCTTCACATTTCTCATAAAATTCAGTGAAATGCCTCTTCCCAGACATGGACTGATAACCATATTTACAAACACAGTGGGTACTGTTGGAGCAGTTGGCGTTTTCAGGGCATGGAGGACAGAAAGCTGCAAGGAACACAAGATCCTTTCATTCATTTGCTTATTCACTTATTCAAGAAATATTCATTGAGCACCTATGATTACCAGACATTGTGGTCAAAAGAGTGTTCTCTTAGGAATAGCTCCACTGGCATCCTTTTTGCACCCATCCCATTATTGAACACACATGCTCCAAGTATCCAAACCATGTCCAACCTCTACCACCAGCACCACTTTTGCTTGACAGTATAATATCTCTAGCACTTGTGTTTCTTTACTTGGGGGCATTCTTGGGCCACCAGAGTCATCTTTGCTTACCACATGACAGGTAGTAATGCTTTCTCCCCCCAGGAGCATCTCAATTAATGACTGACAGGAGTCAGTGCATTAAAAAAAAACAAAACAGTTTTCTTATTATCAAAAAATAAACGGAATAAGATGTGACAAAACTGTACCCTTAATTCATTGCTGGTAGAAATGTAAAATGGTACAGCTCTTGTGCGAAACAGTATGGCAATTTCTAAAATGAAAATTAGAATTTCCATACGATCTAGCAATTCCATTCATGAGTATATAGCCAAAAGAATTGAAAGCAGAGTCTTGAAGAGATATTTGTATACTTACGTTCATAACAAGATTATTCATAGTAACCAAAAGATTGAAGTAACCCAAGTATCCATCAATGGATGAATAAAGAAACTAAGTGTGGCCCATTCACACAATACTGTATCATTAAGCCTAAAAAAAGAAATTCCAACACATTCTACAATATGGATAAACCTCAAAGATACTGTGATAACCAAAAAAGCTCACCACAAAAGGACAAATGCTATGGTTCCATTTATGTGATGTCCCTAGAGGAGTCAAATTCATAGAGACAGAAAGTAGAATGGAGCATGCCAAAGGCTAGAAGAGGGAAAATAAATAATTAATGTTGATTTGGGGAAAATAACTTTGAGGTGCATGCTTCTTACTATGTCCAACAGTCCCCATAGAATCAAGCTCCAGGAGTTCACATGTAACTCTCTGGATAATAGACCCTGTATTGGCTCCTTGCCTTCCCACCTGAATTCCTACTCCCAACTGGTGCCTCCTAAGATCACCTTCCAGATAAATTATTTTTTCTCAAGTCCTTATCTCAGGACATTGAGCAAAGGCAAACTATCACCCAAAATGACTTGCAACAGAAGCTTTTGGGAAAGAAAGGGCAGAGTCCAATGTCCACCAGCTGTGTGACCTTGAGCCAGGTACTTCTCTAGAGGGCCATTGGTCAAGTGAGTGTCAAAACCTTCTTTGCAGAAATGTCATGAAAATTGAATGAGATGGAGTGTGCAGTTTGCTTAGCATTGAGCCTGGTGCAATACAAGACCTAAATAAATGAGGGTGATAGTGGTGATGGTGGATAAGGAAGGAGTAGTCCTTGAAAGCTTCAAGGGTTAAGCAGAATGCATCAGGGATTAATATTCTCTCCCTTGAAAAGGACCCCTTTCCTCCTCTGGAGGCAGGTTAAAGACCCCAGTTTCCTTTCCTTGACTTTGACAATCGTAGACTCACCTCCAGAATTCTTTGCTTCTGATCCTGACAGAGCTAGCAAGGCAATGAGACCTGGAACAGAGAGAGAAGGGATAGTTCAGATTGCGGAGGCCATGGGGTTCTATTTGGCAGAGGCCTGGGTAAGTTAGAGGCTTCATCTCCCATTGTTCACTTTACTGTATGTTCTTCCAGCTAAACTATTAATATAAACACAAGGGTTGAAAGGATATTATATATCACTACAGTATGAGAGGTACATCTGATTGCAGTTATAAGAAGCTCTACACCCGATTCTAATGTGCATGTGTACATGTGTTGAACAAGCAATTTGTGAGCACCAACTGGGTATTTTAATTAAACTCAGTTCTGACACTGTCTACCCAAAGATAGCATCAGATTCCACAGGTTAAGGGCTGTAGACTGGAGGGTCCAATGATCTCCTCCTCAGGTTTAGTTAATTTGCTAGAGTGGCTCACAGAACTCAGTGAAACATTTTACTTACTAGATCGCTGGTTTATTGTAAAAAGATATAACTCAGGAAGAGCCAGATAGAAAAGATGCAGAGAGCCAGGTATGGGGGAGGGTACTGAGCTTCTGTGTCCTCTCTGGGCAACACGCTCACAGCACCTCCAGCTATTCGCCAGCCCAGAAGCTCTCCAAACCCTATCCTTTCGGGTTTTATGGAGGTTTCATTACATAGGCATGATTGATTAATTAATTGGTCATTGGTG
This sequence comes from Saccopteryx leptura, assembly GCF_036850995.1. Classification (NCBI taxonomy): domain Eukaryota; kingdom Metazoa; phylum Chordata; class Mammalia; order Chiroptera; family Emballonuridae; genus Saccopteryx; species Saccopteryx leptura. The sequence continues at coordinate 249,481,831 of NC_089503.1, read as the reverse complement.
ATTGAGCCACCTTCCAGCCCCTCCCTCATTCCTGGAAATCAGGGGGCGAAACTGAAAGTTCCACGGTCAAATGGCAGTGTAGGTAAACACGTTACTCATCTCCTCCCATGACCACATTAAAATTACAAGTAAACTACAGAACCACCATCATTGAGAACTACCTGAAATCTTACTGAACAGAAGTTCTACAACTAAGAATATAAGGGAGAAGCTACATCAATACTGGTCTGAGGGGTGGAGATACAAAGCAGGATCCCACAGCCATGTTTGGCAGTTAAAAATTGGGAGAGATATCTCAATTGCCAAGGTCCCCACTAAGGAGTGATAAGACCCAGCCCTTTACCAGGCTCCCCAGCCCAGGGTTTCAGTGCTGGAAAGAGAAGAAGTCCCCATAATTTCTGGCTGTGAAAACCAGTGGGAATCATGACTGAGTGAGACAGAGGCTGTGGAGACCCAGGCATTCCTCTTAAAGGGCCCACACAAGGATTCACTCAGACTCATTCACTCTGAGCTCCAGGGCTAGGCAGCAGCTGGAAAGGTCACAGGAACATGTGGAGAATAACTAAACTGTCTGGCTTTGAGGCAAGCACTGGAGAGGCAGCTCCCCCCAGACAGAAATGCTGGCAGAAGCCATTCATTGTTCCTTTGCTGAGCCCTTCCCTTGCAGATGCAGGTAGGCACCATATCTGAGTCTCCATCAAACTGGCTAACACTGTTTACCTGGCCCTGGTGATTCCCTGAGACCCTGCCACATCCAATTTTCAGACCCACCCAAGCCACTTACAGTGATTTTTCCAAATAAACAACCTGTCTTGGCTCAGGCTGTACACTTTTTACTAAAATCTGTCAAAGTTTCACAAACCCCAAACAAGCAGCATCTGGATTTGGCACACCCCATACCTCTTGCTAAGCAGCCTCTACCCAACACTAGTGGCAACTGGACTTGGTTTGTAGGTTGGCTTCTCCTGGGTACCTCCAAGCCCAGCACAAGTGGCAGCCATCTAAAGATCACTATAGCTCATATCATGTAGCTCCAGGCAAGTCACAGGTAGCAGCTGACCTTGACCTGCATCTCCCAAGAAGCTCCAGAGCCAGTACATCCAGTGTATAGCTTTAGATTATGGTGCAGCACCAGCCAACCATCTCTACAAGCCACACACACAAGGTGCTGACTCAGCGAGCACCAGATCTCCACTGAAATGAGTTCTGTTCCTTGGGGTGAGCCCCTACACAGCAGTTCTTGTATTGTAGATGGTTGGTCCCAGCACCAATTGGCCTGGGAGCCAATCCCTTCTATTGACATGCCAACAGCAATCAAGGCTCAGCTATAAGAGGGTGCACACAACCCCCACAAGGGATGCACCTGGAGCCCCATAGCTTTGGTGACTAGGGAGGTTATGCCAGTAGACCCCTACAGAACACCTCTACATAAGGACACTCTATAAATCCCAGGGGACAGAGCAGTACTACCTGATACATACAAGACATAGGGAAGCAACCAAAATGAGGAGACAAAAAATCATGTCCCAAATGAAAGAACAGGACTAAACAAAATGGTAATAAGCAATCTACCAGATGCAGAATTCAAAACACTGCTTGTAAGGATGCTCAAGGTACTCAATGAGAACTTAAAGTGATAGGAAACATAAAATATAGATTAAAATATATTAAAAGAACCAGTCAGAAATGAAGACTACTATAACTGAAATGAAGAATACATTAGAGGGAATCAACAGCAGATTAGATGAAGCAGAGGATCAAATCAGCAATTTAGAAGACAAGGTAAGAGAAAACAATCAGAACAGCAAAAAGGAAAAATAATTTTAAAAATAAGGATAGTTTAAGGGGCCTTGGAATCAACAGGAAGCATACTAGTGTTTGCATCACGAACGTGCTGGAGGAGAAGAGAGAAAACAAGAAATTGAAAACATGTTTAAAGAAATAATGACAGAAAACTTCCCCAACTTGGTGGAGGAAGTAGACATGTAAATCCAGGGAGCACAGAACATTCCAAACAAGATGAACCCAAAAGTTCAACACCAAGATATGTCACAATTAAAATGGCAAAGGTTAAAGACAAAGAGAGAATCCTAAAGACAGTAAGAGAAAAGCAGTTAGTTACCTTCAAGAGAACTCTTATAATACTGTCAGCTATTTTCTCAACAAAAACTTCACAAGCCAGAAAGGACTGTCATGAAATACTCAAAGTGATGAAAAGCAAGGACCTACAACCAAGACTAATATACCCAACAAGGCCATCATTTAGAATCAAAGGAGAGATAAAGAGCATCCCAGACCAAAAAAAGTAAAAGGAATTTATCATCACCAAATCAGTATTACAAAAAATGTTAAAGGGGCCCTGGCTAGTTGGCTTAGTGATAGAGCATCGGCCTGGCATGTGAATGTCCTGGATTTGATTCCCAGTCAGGGCACACAGGAGAAGCGCCCATCAGCTTCTCCACCCTTCTCCCTCTTCTTTCTCTCTGTCTCTCTCTCTTCCCCTTCTGCAGCCGAGGCTCCACTGGAGCAAAAGTTGGCCCTGGGCACTGAAGAGGGCTCCATGACCTCCTCTTCAGGTGCTAGAATGGCTCTGGTTGCAACAGAGCAATGCCCCAGATGGGAGGAGCATCGCGTTCGGGCGCATATGAGAGTCTGTCTCTCTGCCTCCCCGTTTCTCATTTCAGAAACACACACAAACACACACACACACACACACACACACACACACACACACACACAGTGTTAAAGAGAAGTCTTTAAGAAGAAGAAAAAAAAGATTAAAAAATATGAATAATAAAATAGCAATAAAAACATATCCACCAACAATTTATTTAAACACAAATGGATTAGCTCTGGCCAGTTGGCTCAGCGGTGGAGTGTCAGCCTGGCATGCAGGAGTCCCGAGTTCAATTCCCAGCCAGGGCACACAGGAGAAGTGCCCATCTGCTTCTTCACCCCCCCCTCTCCTTCCTCTCTGTCTCTCTCTTCCCCTCCCACAGCCAAGGCTCCATTGGAGCAAAGATGGCCCGGGCGCTGAGGATGGCTCTGTGGCCTCTGCCTCAGGTGCTAGAATGGCTCTGGATGCAACAGAGCAACACCCCAGAGGCGCAGAGCATCGCCCCCTGGTGGGCATGCCAGGTGGATCCCGGTCGGGCGCATGCGGGAGTCTGACTGCCTCCCCATTTCCAGCTTTGGAAAAATGAAAAAAAATAATAATAATAAAATAAACACAAATGGATTAAATGCTTTAACCAAAAAACATAGGGTGATTGAATGGATAAGAAAACAGGACCCTTACATGTGCTGTCTACAAGAGACTTTTTTTACATCAGAAGATACACACAGACTGAAAGTAAAGAAATGGAAAAAAAGATATTTCATGAAAATGGAAACAACAACAAAAAAATCTGGTGTAGCATTACCTGTACCATACAATATAGACTTTAAAACTAAGGCTATCACAAGAAACAAAGGAAAACCCAGCAATTCCACTTCTGGGTATTTATCCAAAGAAATCCAAAACACTAAATTAAAAAGATATATGTATATCTATGTTCACTGCGGCATTATTTACAGTAGCCGAGTTATGGAAACAAGGTGACTACCCATCAGTAGATGAATGGATAAAGAAGCGGTGCATATATACAATGGAATATGTTACAAAAATAAAAAAGAATCTTGCCATCTACAATAACATGGATAGACCTAGAGTACATTATGCTGAGTGAAATAAGTCAGACAAAAAAAAGAAAAATGCCATATGATTTTACTTATATGTGAAATCTAAAAAACAAAATAAACAAACAAAATAGAAACAAACAGATAGATGCAGAGGACAGTTTAATGGTGGCTAGATAAGAGGAGGGTGGGGGGCTGGGTGAAAACGGTGAAGGGATCAAGAATTACGCCTAGCCTGTGGTGACACAGTGCACAGAGCACCGACCTGGAACCCTGAGGTTGTGGGTTCGAAATCCTGGGCTTGCCTGGTCAAGGCACATATGACAAGCAACAATGAACAGCTAGAGTGAAGCAACCACTTCTTGTTCCTACCTCCACCCCCACCCCCATAAAATCTTTAAAAAAAATTTTTTTTAAAGAAGTACAAATTGGAACTTACAAAATACTCATTGGGATGTAAAGTATAGCTTAAAGACTATATAGTCAATAATATTGTAATAACTATGTATGGTGTCAGGCTGGCACTAGATTTATTGGGGGTGATCGCTTTGTAAGTTATACAAGTGTACTATCACTGTGCTGTACACCTGAAACTAACATTATATTTTATGTCAACTGTAATTGAAAAATAAGAAATTATTTTAAAAAAAAAGACACGGAGAGTTCCACTAGCCCCCTTCTTCAGTGAGCTCTAAAGGTCAGTTCATTACCACAACAAAAGGCAACATTATGGCCTCGTCGGAGGGAATTCCAAGAGTTTAGAAGCTTTGTGCCAGAAACCAGGACGAAGACCAAATGTATATTTCTTATTATAAATCACAATATCACAAGCTGTGTGTACCAATTTCTGAAAATCCAGCAGCTCATAAAACCTCCTGTCCAAGTCTAGCACCAAAAGGCCAAGTTTGCAACAGTCTAGCATGACCAGTCCAGATCTCTAACCCCCCACTGTTTGATAGAAATATAATACAAGCCACATAGTTCCTTTTAAATTTTCTAGTAAACTCATTTTTAATTTCTCATCCCCTTACCCCCTTCCCCTTTGGCAACCATGAGCTTCTTCTCTGTATCTTTGGGTGCATTTCTATTTTGTTTCATTCATTTATTTGTTTTGTTTTTTATAGATTCTACATATAATTGAGATCATACAGTATTTGTCTTTCTCTGTCTAATTTATTTCACTTATTGTAATACCCTCTAGGTCCACCTATTTTAAAAAGGCAAAAAAACCCAGGTAAAATTAATTTCAATAATATATTTTATTTAACCCACTATAGCCAAGATGTTATCATTCATTATAGCACATAATGAATATAAAATGAATTATTCATAAAGTATTTTCTGGTTTTTGCTACATATATTAAGTCTTTGAAATCCAGTATGCATTTTGACTGGCATTTCGAGCGCTCAGTAAGTTCACATGACTGGTGGCTATGATATGGACAGCACAGGTCTAACCTCTTAGTAACCAGCACATTCTCTGGAATAAGGGGAGAGTGAAATAGCACAGACCATTAGAATCCCAGGAGTCGGTCCTGGCTGGTTGGCTCAGTGGTAGAGCATCAACCCAGCGTGTAGATGTTCCAGGTTCAATCCCCAGTCAGGGCACACAGAGAAATGCCCATCTGCTTCTCCACCCCTCCCCTTCTCAGTTCTCTCTCTATCTCTGCCCCTCCTGCAGCCATGGCTTGATTGGAGCGAGTTGACCCTGGGCACTGAAGATGGCTCCATGGCCCCCTGCCTTAAGCACTAGGAAGAGCTCTGTTGCTGAGCTCCAGATGTGCAGAACATCACCCCCCAGTGGGCTTGCTGGGTGATTCCTGGTAGGAGTACATAAGGGAGTCTGTCTTTGCCTCCCCTCCTCTTACTAAATTAAAAAAAAAAATCTCTGGAGTTTAAGACTCTGGAAAATTTGGAACAGATAAGGATGTTTTCAGGATGATATGTTGTGAGGATGACCTAAAAATGTCTACAATATGGCTAGACAGAGCTTCATATTGAAGTTGGAGAAAAACTCAGACATGCAGACAACTTGGCCATAAATTTCCAAATATTACTCCCTCCTGGTAGGTGGGCTGGATAACCAGGCACTGGCAAAAGGATTTTCCCTTATCCTTTTTACTGCAAGGGGGTTGAGTTAAAAAAACTTTCCTAAATTCTGGAGGCATCTGCTGTCATAGCCAACATAAGGCCTCAAAGTGAAAACCTTAAATACAATAAAATCCTAAGGGCCCTGGCCAGTTAGTTGGCTTAGTGGTAGAGCATCAGCCCAACATGTGGAAGTCCTAGGTTCGATTCCCTGTCAGAGCACATGAGAGAGGTAACTATCTGCTTCTCCAACCCTCTTCCTCCTCCTCCTCCTTCTTTTCTCTCTCTCCCTCCCTCTCTCTCTCCCCCCCCCCCGCCTCCCCTTCCCTCCTCCAGCCATGGCTTGAATGGTTCAAGCAATTTGGCCCCAGGCGCTAAGGATGGCTCCATGGCTTTACCTTACCTCAGGTGTTGAAATAGTTCCATTAGAGCAACAGAGTAAGCATCACTCTCTAGTGGGCTTGCCAGATGGATCCTGGTCAAGGTGCATGCAGGAGTCTATCTCTCTGCCTCCCTGCCTCCCCACTTCTCACTTAATAAATAATAATAATAATCCTATGGAATTGTATTTATATCCTATGGAAAAGGGAGGAGCAAGGAACTGGCCCATTAGGATTATCACAAAACAAGACAAATCCCCTGGTCAAGATGAGGTCAACACCTGCTCTTCTGACCTCCTCTGCTCTATATCATGAGTCCTGGCAAAAACACCATATTTAAGGATTACGGATTCCCACTATGAGGCTGAATCATATAGCACGGCCACTTGTGAAAATCAAAAAACTCTCAAACATCAGTTTCCCTGTGAATGTTTTATTTTCACACAAAATAAATAAATATTACTTAATTCTTAGTGAGCAAACTGTAGCCCTAGGGCCTATTCCAGACCACTCTATTTTTGTGCTGAGTGGTTTTTGTGGTTTTTAAATGTTTTGTATTTTTTTTTGAAAAGTCAAGAAAAAGCATATTTCACAGCACATGAAATTCCAATTTCTGTGTCTACAAATTAGGTTCTCTTGGAATGTGGTGATGCCGGTCAGTTCACATAAAGTCTGTGACTGTTTTTGCAAACAGAGTTGAAGAGTTAAGACAAAGACCAAATGGCCCACAAAGCTGAGAATAGTAATTATTTGTCCTTGGCAGAAAAAAATTGTTCACAAGATGACGTCAGAGTAATGGCGGAGTAGGAAGCGATACCGATAAATCTCCCCCAAACCTCAACAAGATCTTCAACCAGAAACAGAAAAACCTATCCTTGGAGCCTCCAGATGTTTCACAATACACCCAAAGGTATGATCGAGTGAGAAATTGGCTAAATATATAACCAAACCCCGAAGGAAATAGGGAGTAAGAAATGCTCCGCCTTCCTCACTAACCTAAACAGGGCGATTTTCACTGGAAACTGAGAATATAGAAACTAAGGCGGGCAAAGGGGGTGAATAGATCCAGGCCGCGGCACAAACGGCCGAACCAGGCTGTGGCACGGAGATCTAAGCCAAGGAAAAACTGTACCTGTGAAAACCTGGGCAATACAGCTAACACTCGCGCCAAACCCAGAAAAGAAAGACAAGCGGCGCAGCCATTTTACCTGATCCCCTGGTAGGCGCATAGTGGGCGAGAGATTCCTTCCAAAGCCCCCGGAGGGTGCGCCCGTGTTACTCCACAGAGAGGCAGAGTCAGAGGCCTTTGTGTGGGCCGAAAGCCTCCGGGCTGCCCCAGTGCCCTGGGAGAGCCGCACACGGGGAGGAAGCGAGAGCTAATTCCAACACTGGAACTTTTCAGTGCGGGCGGGAGGTTTCACTCAGAGGGCGAGAATCCGGCCTCACATCCTGGTCTGCGCGCACGGAGAGTGGGAAGGAGACTCCTCCCAGCACCTCCGGAGTGGGAGCCCGTGTTGTACCACGGAGGGGCAGAGTTGGGGGCCTTTGTGTGGGCCGAGGGCGGAGTCACGGGCCGCCCCAGCGCCTTGAAAGAGCGGCACACGGGGACGAGCGAGAGCCAATTCCAACATTGAAACTTTTCAGTGCGGGCGGGGGGTTTCACTCAGAGGGCGAGACTTCCGGTCTAACATCCTGGTCTGCGCGCGCAGACCCGCCCATGTTACCGGACAGAGTGACAGAGCCAGAGGTCTTTGAGTAGGCGAAAGCCCCGGCCGATTATGCCAGCAGCTCTGACTGACTGAGCCTTACCCAGAGCCCTGTGCTGAGTGGAAATAAGAGTGGGGAGTTGCCCGCTCTTTGAGCCTCTTACTATCCAGGCAGAGGCAGCAGCAACCCCATAGCTGGATTCTCAGGCTGCTGGTTGAGGAAGGAAAGACTAGGAGAGAGGCTCCTGGAACACGGACTCTCTCACTGTCGGAGCCTATAAACGCTAATGAGCCTCGACTGCCAACGAGACTGAAGCACAATACATGACATCGCCATAGAGACTTATCAACTGCAAACCTCTACCTGAGCGTGCCAAAGGGGCAGAACCCGGGGTACAGAGTTGCCGACCAGGAAGAGGGAGAGAAAAGAAAAAGCAAGAAGATAACCTCTCAAAATCAGAATAATCCGCAGACTTTATAACCTATCCCATTTTATTATATTTGTTCGTTTGTTTCTCTTATCTTCATCCTTGATTTTTTTTTCTTTTTTCTTTTTTTTTTTTCCTCCTCCAATTTGGTCGTTTAACTCCCTACCGGTCTTACTCTCTCCTCTCCTTGAACTACACTACCCATAAGTGTTACGTCTCCCATTATCTTTTCTTTCCTCTTCCTTTCTCTCTATAAGGGATGCACTCCAAAATCCTTAACTCTCTCTCTCTCTCTCTCTCTCTCTCCTCTTTTTCTTTTTTCTTCTTTTAGTGGTTCCCTCTTTTTTTCCTCTCTCTCTCTTCTTTTCTCCCTCTATATTAGTTTCTTCCTTTTTCCTTTACATCTCCTCTCATTCAAACCTTAATAACAAACAAATTATTTTATCTGGGACTCAAACGTATGTTTGTGGCATTTTGGGGGGTTTTTACTTCACCTTTTTAACTCACTAGCAGTGCTCCCATCCCTGGCTCTCCATTTTATCAAGCTCTTGTTCCACTAAATACAATAGTAATTTTTTAATTTGTCCCCCCATTTTCCTGTTTCCCTCTTACTCCTCTCATCATAACTCTTAGTCAACCAACACCTAAACGCAAATCATTTTATTCTTGATCCAAATTTTTTCATTATTTGCTTTTTGTGGGTCCATATCCCCACCCCCCCTTTTTTTTTTTCTTGCCCCTTTATTACTTTTCCCCAATTCAGGCCCTCCATTACAGGTATTGTTTGTTCTATTAAATACAATATAATTCACAGTTCACCACAAGATTTTCTCAAGAAAGGAGAGGAGAGGAGAGAAAAAAAGGAGGGGGGGAATAATTTCCTTTTTTAAAATTTTTATTTTATTTTATTTTTCTTTATTTCATTATTAATTTTAAAAAAAAAAAAAACTTTTTTCAATTTTTTATTTTTTTAACTTTTTATTTTTTATTAAATCTCATTAATACTATCAACAAAACCACCCTCAGATGCCATTAAGGAAGAGAAAATCGAATATCATGGATACAAAAGAAAGAGAGGTAACACAGATAGAAGAGGAAAAATCTACGGAGAAAAAATTTAATATATTGGAAACCTTGGAGTTAAATGACAGAGAATTCAAGATAGAAATCCTAAAAATACTCAGAGATATACAAGAAAACACAGAAAGGCAATTTAGGGAGCTCAGAAAACAACTCAATGAACACAAAGAATATATGTCCAAGGAAATTGAAACTATAAAAACAAATCAAACAGAAATGAAAAACTCAATTCAAGAGCTGAAAAACGAGGTAACAAGCTTGGCTAATAGAACAGGCTAGATAGAAGAGAGGATTAGTGAAATAGAAGACAAGCAACTTGAGGCACAACAGAGAGAAGAAGAAAGAGACTCAAAAATTTAAAAAAATGAGATAGCCCTACAAGAATTATCTGACTCCATCAGAAAGAATAACATAAGAATAATAGGTATATCAGAGGGAGAAGAGAGAGAAAATGGAATGGAGAACATACTCAAACAAATAATAGATGAGAACTTCCCAAGCCTGTGGAAAGAACTAAAGCCTCAAATTCATGAAGCAAACAGAACTCTGAGTTTTCTTAACCCCAACAAACCTACTCCAAGGCACATCATAATGATATTGGCACAAACCAATGGCAAAGAAAAAATTCTCAAGGCAGCCAGGGAAAAGAAGAATACAACATATAAAGGAGGGCCCATTAGATTATCATCAGATTTCTCAGCAGAAACTCTACAAGCTAGAAGAGAGTGGACCCCAATATTTAAAGTCCTGAAAGAGAGGAACTTTCAGCCACGAATACTATACCCATCAAAGCTATCCTTCAAATATGAAGGAGAAATAAAAACATTCACAGATACAGAAAAGATGAGGGAATTTATCATCAGAAAACCCCCTCTCCAGGAATTACTAAAGGGGGTTCTCCAATCAGATACAAAGAACAAAAAAAAATAAAGCCACAAGTAAAAGCTCCAAGAAGAACACAATAAAACCAAATTTAAACTGTGACAACAACAAAAAGAAAGGGGGGAGAGGATGGAGATTAACAGTAGCAAAGGACGATGGAGTGCAAAAGTACTCACAAAATAGTGCACTACAATAAACAGGGTAGGAACCCTTTTCATTACCTAAAGGTAACCACCATTGAAAAAACCACCACAGAAGCACATGAGATAAAAAAGATAGCATCAGTGGAAAGATGTATGGAATACAACCAAATAAAAACAAAAGATAAAAAAACAAAAGACAAGGATCAAACAAGACACAAAACTAACAGAAAGCAATCTATAAAATGGCAATAGGGAACTCACAAGTGTCAATAATTTCACTAAATATAAACGAATTAAACTCACCAATAAAAAGACACAGAGTAGCAGAATGGATTAAAAAAGAAAATCCAACTGTATGCTGCCTACAGGAAACTCATCTAAGTAACAAGGATAAAAACAAACTCAAAGTGAAAGGCTGGAAAACAATACTCCAAGCAAATAACATCCAAAAAAAAGCAGGCGTAGCAATACTCATATCTGATAATGCTGACTACAAGACAACAAAAGTACTCAGAGACAAAAATGGCCATTTCATAATGGCTAAGGGGACACTGAATCAAGAAGACATAACAATTCTTAATATATATGCACCAAACCAAGGAGCACCAAAATATATAAGACAGCTACTTATTGACCTTAAAACAAAAACTGACAAAAATACAATCATACTTGGAGACCTCAATACACCGCTGATGGCTCTAGATCGGTCATCCAAACAGAGAATCAACAAAGATATAGTGGTTTAAACAAAACACTAGAGCACCTGGATATAATAGACATCTACAGGACATTTCATCCCAAAGTGACTGAGTATACATTTTTCTCCAGTGTACATGGATCATTCTCAAGAATTGACCATATGTTGGGCCACAAAAACAACATCAGCAAATTCAGAAAAATCGAAGTTGTACCAAGCATATTTTCTGATCATAAAACCTTGAAACTAGAATTCAACTGCAAAAAGGAGGAAAAAAATCCCACAAAAATGTGGAAACTAAACAACATACTTTTAAAAAATGAATAGGTCAAAGAAGAAATAAGTGCAGAGATCAAAAGATATATACAGACTAATGAAAATGACAATACGACATAGCAGAATCTATGGGATGCAGCAAAAGCAGTGATAAGAGGGAAGTTCATATCACTTCAGGCATATATGAACAAACAAGAGAGAGCCCAAGTGAACCACTTAACTTCCCACCTTAAGGAACTAGAAAAAGAAGAACAAAAACAACCCAAAACTAGCCGAAGAAAGGAGATAATAAAAATCAGAGCAGAAATAAATGAAATAGAGAACAGTAAAACTATAGAAAAAATTAATAGAACAAAGAGCTGGTTCTTTGAAAAGATCAATAAAATTGACAAACCCTTGGCAAAACTTACCAAGGAAAAAAGAGAAAGAATCCATATAAACAAAATCCAAAATGAAAGAGGAGAAATCACCACGGACACCGTAGATATACAAAGAATTATTGTAGAATACTATGAAAAACTTTATGCCACTAAATTCAACAATCTAGAAGAAATGGATAAATTCCTAGAACAATACAACCTTCCTAGACTGAATCAAGAAGAAGCAGAAAGCCTAAACAGACCTATTAGTAGAGAAGAAATAGAAAAAACCATTAAAAACCTCCCCAAAAATAAAAGTCCAGGACCTGACGGCTATACCAGCGAATTTTATCAAACATTCAAAGAAGACTTGGTTCCTATTCTACTGAAAGTCTTCCAAAAAATTGAAGAAGAAGCAATACTTCCAAACACATTTTATGAGGCCAACATAACCCTCATACCAAAACCAGGCAAGGATGGCACAAAAAAAGAAAACTACAGACCAATATCTCTAATGAATACAGATGCTAAAATACTAAACAAAATACTAGCAAATCGAATACAACAACATATTAAAAAAATAATACATCACGATCAAGTGGGATTCATCCCAGAATCTCAAGGATGGTTCAACATACATAAAACGGTTAACATAATACACCATATCAACAAAACAAAGAACAAACACCACATGATCTTATCAATAGATGCAGAAAAGGCTTTCGATAAAATACAACACAATTTTATGTTTAAGACTCTCAACAAAATGGGTATAGAAGGAAAATATCTCAACATGATAAAGGCCATATATGATAAACCATCAGCTAACATCATATTAAATGGCACTAAACTGAAGGCTTTCCCCCTTAAATCAGGAACAAGACAGGGTTGTCCACTCTCTCCACTGTTATTTAATGTGGTACTAGAGGTTCTAGCCAGAGCAATCAGACAAGACAAAAAATAAAAGGCATCCATATCGGAAAAGAAGAAGTAAAGGTATCACTTTTTGCAGATGATATGATCCTATACATCAAAAACCCCAAAGAATCCACAAAAAGACTACTAGAAACAATAAGCCAATACAGTAAGGTCGCAGGATACAAAATTAACATACAGAAGTCAACAGCCTTTCTATATGCCAACAATGAAACAACTGAGAACGAACTCAAAAGAATAATCCCCTTCACAATTGCAACAAAAAAAATAAAATACTTAGGAATAAACATAACAAAGAATGTAAAGGACTTATATAATGAAAACTATAAACCATTGTTAAGAGAAATTGAGAAAGATATAATGAGATGGAAGAATATTCCTTGTTCTTGGTTAGGAATAATAAATATAATCAAGATGGCTATATTACCCAAAGCAATATACAAATTTAATGCAATTCCCATCAAAATTCCAATGACATTTTTTAAAGAAATAGAGCAAAAAATCATCAGATTTATATGGAACTATAAAAAACCCCGAATAGCCAAAGCAATCCTAAAGAAAAAGAATGAAGCTGGGGGCATTACAATACCTGACTTCAAACTCTATTATAGGGCCACGACAATCAAAACAGCATGGTATTGGCAGAAAAATAGACACTCAGACCAATGGAACAGAATAGAAAGTCCAGAAATAAAACCACATATATATAGTCAAATAATTTTTGATAAAGGGGCCAAGAATATACAATGGAGAAAAGAAAGCCTCTTCAATAAATGGTGCTGGGAAAACTGGAAAGCCACATGCAAAAGAATGAAACTGGACTACAGTTTGTCCCCCTGTACAAAAATTAACTCAAAATGGATCAAAGATCTAAACATAAGACCTGAAACAATAAAGTACATAGAAGAAGACATAGGTACTAAACTCATGGACCTGAGTTTTAAAGAGCATTTTATGAATTTGACTCCAATGACAAGAGAAGTGAAGGCAAAAATTAATGAATGGGACTACATCAGACTAAGAAGTTTTTGCTCAGCAAGAGAAACTGATAACAAAATAAACAGAAAGCCAACTAAATGGGAAATGATATTTTCAAACAACAGCTCAGATAAGGGCCTAATATCCAAAATATACAAAGAACTCATAAAACTCAACAACAAACAAACAAACAATACAATAAAAAAATGGGAAGAGGACATGAACAGACACTTCTCCAAGGACGAAGTACAAATGGCCAACAGATATATGAAAAGATGCTCATCTTCTTTAGTTATTAGAGAAATGCAAATCAAAACTGCAATGAGATACCACCTCACACCTGTTAGATTAGCTATTATTAACAAGACAGGTAATAGCAAATGTTGGAGAGGCTATGGAGAAAAAGGAACCCTCATCCACTGTTGGTGGGAATGTAAAGTAGTACAACCATTATGGAAGAAAGTATGGTGGTTCCTCAAAAAACTGAAAATAGAACTACCTTATGACCCAGCAATCCCTCTACTGGGTATATACTCCCAAAACTCAGAGACATTGATACGTAAAGACACATGTAGCCCCATGTTCATTGCAGCATTGTTCACAGTGGCCAGGACATGGAAACAACCAAAAAGCCCGTCAATAGATGACTGGATAAAGAAGATGTGGCACATATACACTATGGAATACTACTCAGCCATAAGAAATGATGACATCGGATCATTTACAGCAAAATGGTGGGATCTTGATAACATTATACGAAGTGAAATAAGTAAATCAGAAAAAACCAGGAACTGCATTATTCCATACGTAGGTGGGACATAAAAGTGAAACTAAGAGACATTGATAAGAGTGTGGTGGTTACGGGGGCAGGGGGGAAAGGGAGAGGGAAAGGGGGAGGGGGAGGGGCACAAAGAAAACTAGATAGAAGGTGACAGAGGACAATCTGACTTTGGGTGATGGGTATGCAACATAATTGAAAGACAAGATAACCTGGAATTGTTGATCTTTGAATATATGTAACCTGATTTATTGATGTCGCTCCATTAAAAAAATAAAATTATAAAAAAAAAAAAAAGAAAAAAAAGAAAAATTAAAAAAAAAAAAAAATTGTTCACTCCTGACATAGTGTATTGGACTTCACAGGCTCACTTAGATCTTCTTTCAAAACTTCTAGCTTGTGGCCCTGGCCGGTTGGCTCAGTGGTAGAGCATCGGCCTGGCGTGCAGAAGTCCCGGGTTCGATTCCCAGCCTGGGCACACAGGAGAAGCGCCCATCTGCTTCTCCACCCCTCCCCCTCTCCTTCCTCTCTGTCTCTCTCTTCCCCTCCCGCAGCCAAGGCTCCACTGGAGCAAAGATGGCCCGGGCGCTGGGGATGGCTCCTTGGCCTCTGCCCCAGGTGCTAGAGTGGCTCTGGTCGCAACAGAGCAACGTCCCGGATGGGCAGAGCATCGCCCCCTGGTGGGCGTGCCGGGCGCATGCGGGAGTCTGTCTGACTGTCTCTCCCCGTTTCTGGCTTCAGAAAAATACAGGAAAAAAAAAAAAAAAAAACAAACTTCTAGCTTGTATTTGACTCATCCAATGGTATCTTTTTTTATTACCCTAAAGACCTTAAAGCCCAGAGCTGAAGAGTGGGTAGGTCCAGTCTGACCAGGTGGTGGAACAGTGGTGGATAGAACATTGACCTGGGACGCTGAGGACCCAGGTTCGAAACCCTCAGGTTGCTGGCTTGAGCACGGATTCACCAGCTTGAGCACAGGGTCATCAGCTTGAGTGGGGGATCATAGACATAAACTCATGGCTGCTGCTTGAGACCAAAGGCCACTGGCTTGAAGCCTAAGGTCGCTGGCTTGAGTCCAAGGTCACTGGCTCAGCTGGAGCTCCCAAGTCAAGACACTGTATGAGAAAGCAATCAATGAACAACTAAAGTGATGCAACTACAAGTTGATGCTTCTCATCTTTCTCCCTTCCTGTCTTTCTGTCCCTGTCTCTCTGTCTCTGTCTCTGTCTCTCTCTCTCTCTAAAAAAAAAAAAAAAAAAGATAGAGAGAGAAAAGAAAAGAAAAAGAGTAGAAGGTCCAGGTCATTGTAACATACTAAGCTAAGGCACCCCAAGCATGGACCCTCTTGGTGGTCATCAGTGTAGCAGATGCTTAAATGTTCCCTTATCCTACCCCAGAGGGGTTTCTATGCACGCAGATAACTCATTGTCTTTCTCTGTAAAAGGACATTTTTCTTCAGCCTGGGAGGGCAAGCCAGAAATGTTTGGGAGTTTCATTCGGCATGGCCATCAAACAGTGAGATGAGGACTGCAGGATAAATAGCTCCGACTCCGTGCCCTTCAAAGGCACATTACATAAAGACTCCTGAAAGGTCCCCAGCAGGATTGAGTAACAGTTACTGCAGCAGTAACCCCTCCCTAAAATGCTCTTCATTCGTTCGTTCTCCTCTCTTCCCTCTGACACTCCCCACTCCCTCCCGGTGCCTCTTGGATCTGTTTACCCAAGTCTTTGTCTCAGTTCTGCTTCAGGAGAACAACCGAGAGACTCAGAAGTCTCTAATAGGACAGGCACTCGCAGGCATCTCTGCAGAAAGTGCCAAATTTGGGGAAGCAACCAAAGCTAAGACACAGGGTCATGGGGAGAGCAGTGAGGAATTCCTTGTCCCACTTACCTGAGAGCAGGGGCAGGCCCCTGCTTCCCATTGCTCTGAGATGCCAGAAAAGGTCTAAGATGCTCTCCAGCAGGGCGTGGCAAGCGTTCCTGGAATGAATGAGCACCATGGAAATCAATCTCTGGTGGTCACAGAGTTTAGAAGCCACATGATTGATGTTCACCAAAACCCTTTAATTTCTACCCATCTCTTGACTCAACAATTCCATATCTAGAAAATTGCTTTCAGGACAGGCTCCTACATGGATGATCAGAGCAGAGTAGCTTATAGAGAACATGCTTACAACCCAACTCATAAAGAACACAAGATACACCCAATGGAATAGGCTGCTAGAATTTTAAATCCTAGTCTGTTGCAATCAACATGATCCAGACTGAGAAGCTACACAGTATAAACTATCCAGTTTCTTCATTTAAAAAAAAAAAAAAAATATATATATATATATATAAAGTAAAAAAACACATAGAGCTCCTAGATTAAAAGAGACAGAAACATATAAACAAATTGCAGATCCTAACTGGATCCCAAAATCAAAAAAATAAATTTTTAAAAGGTTATAAGGCTGGAGATATGATGACATTTAAGAATGATTGTGCATTTTTCATAAATATAATTCCTTCTTACTTTCCTCACCTGTGAATTCAGGTGGCTTCTCCAAAGAAAGCTATAGGTATGATTTTTTAAAAAAAGGGCTATGTTTAAAGACTATTGCTCTTTGGAGACATGTACTAAATAATGTGATACATAGAATTTATGTCAAGCTAACTGGGGAAGTTAGTGGTTTGGGGAGTAAGTGGAAGTAAAGATGAAACAAAATTGGTCATTGTTAGAGTGGGTGAAGGATCTGTGGAGTACATAATGTTATTTTCACTAAATTAGTATATGTTTAAAAAATTCCTTACTAAAAGGGACAGGAAAAATTGTCTTCAAGGTGTACCATTAAGTAGATAGATGCCAAAGGGCAGAAATCTGTATGTATGCTAACATTTGTGTAATAGGGGAGGGGAGATAATAAGGAAAATGTTAGCATATTGTACACAGTTAAAACTATGTGTCAATATATTTATAATATATTTATATATCAGGGAAATGATCTCTGTTTTACACCAATGTTATCTATTCTCTCTACAGTTGTATATGTGTGAGTGCACTTTGGCACACACAGTCATACAGGCCTATGCACAAACATGTAAGTGCATCAAATGCATGTATATGTGCATAATGAGTTTGTATTGGCAAAAAAATGTTCCTACAAGTTGCCTAAGAAATTCATAACACTCGTTGCCTTTGAAAATTAAGTGGCAGCCTGACCAGGCAGTGGCACAAATAGATAGAGCATGGGACTGGGATGCAGAGGACCCAAGTTCAAAACCCCAAATCTCCAGCTTGAGTACGGGCTCATCTGGCTTGAGCATAGGCTCACCAGCTTGAGCTCAGGGTCGCTGGCTTGAGCCCAAGGTCACTGGCTTGAGAAAGGGGTCTGCTCTGGCCGGTTGGCTCAGTGGTAGAGCGTCAGCCTGGTGTGCAGGAGTCCCGGGTTCGATTCCCGGCCAGGGCACACAGGAGAAGCGCCCATCTGCTTCTCCACCCCTACCCCTCTCCTTCCTCTCTGTCTCTCTCTTCCCCTCCCACAGCCAAGGCTCCATTGGAGCAAAGATGGCCCGGGCGCTGAGGATGGCTCTGTGGCCTCTGCCTCAGGCACTAGAATGGCTCTGGATGCAACAGAGCAATGCCCCAGAGGGGCAGAGCATCGCCCCCTGGTGGGCATGCCAGGTGGATCCTGGCTGGGCGCATGCAGGAGTCTGTCTGACTGCCTCCCTGTTTCAAGCTTCAGAAAAATGCAAAAAAAAAAAAAAGAGAGAGAAAGGGGTCACTTGCTCTGCTGGAGCCCCCAGGTCAAGGCACATATGAGAAAGCAATTAATGAATAACTAAAGAGCCACAACAAATAATTGCTGCTTCTCATCTCTCTCCCTTCCTGTCTGTGTGTTCCTATCTGTCCCTCTCTCTGACCTCTCTGTCTCTGTCAAAGAAAATGAGGAAAGAAAGAAAGGAAGAGAGAGAGAGAGAGGAAAGGGAGGGAGGGAAGGAAAGAGAGAGGAAGGAAGGAAGGAAGGAAGGAAGGAAGGAAGGAAGGAAGGAAGGAAGGAAGGGAGGGAGGGAGGGAGGAAGGAAGGAAGGAAGGAAGGAAGGAAGGAAGGAAGGAAGGAAGGGCTGGGGAAACCAGACTCCAGGAACAAGGAGACAGTTCACATTTTGCCCTTTCAAAATGTGGAGTTTGAACCAAGTGAAGGTATTTCATATTGAAAAAATAAGTCACTTCCCCACCACCACCATAACCTAACATTTGTTGAAACTGAAGACTTGTATATGAACTTTTACTTACTCTTAATTTTCTATACTGCTCACAAAAATTAGGGGATGTTTCAAAACAAATATGAATCTATAAAATATCCCCTAATTTTTGTGAGCAGTGTACATTGGAATAGCTGCATTCTATCCATTCTAATTATTCTAGAAGAGAGAATAATGGAGTACTAGACATCTCTATGAAAGAGCCTTTCAAGACACAATGTAGCAGAGTTTGCCATATGAGCATCATTTTTAAATGTAAAAAGTGCTGTTATCAAGTTCATGTCCATAGGCAGTTGAGGGTTAGGATAAAAGTTCCAGTGCACATTAGCAAAGACGCTATGCTCTGTAAATCTGTTAAGCCATCCAAAAGTGATGTTAAAGGCACCATGGGGAAAATATAGCAAAAGTGCTAAATGGTTTCATAAAATGTCAGCAGAAAGAAAGGCAACATTTAAATATGTGTAATGCAAAAAATTCAATATTATAAATAAAATTATGTTGGAGGAGGCTATTTAAAATAACACGGAAAGGCCCTGGCCAGTTGGCTCAGTGGTGGAGTGTCGGCCTGGCGTGCGGGGGACCCGGGTTCGATTCCCGGCCAGGGCACACAGGAGAGGCGTCCATCTGCTTCTCCACCCCCACCCCCCCTCTTTCCTCTCTGTCTCTCTCTTCCCCTCCCGAAGCCGAGGCTCCATTGGAGCAAAGATGGCCGGGTGCTGGGGATGGCTCCTTGGCCTCTGCCCCAGGCACTAGAGTGGCTCTGGTCTCGGCAGAGCGATCCCCTCCGCCCCGGGAGGGGCAGAGCATCGCCCCTGGTGGGCGTGCCGGGTGGATCCCGGTCGGGTGCATGCGGGAGTCTGTCTGACTGTCTCTCCCCGTTTCCAGCTTCAGAAAAATACAAAAAATACAAAAAATAAAAAATAACATGGAAAGCAATTGTGATATAGGAGATACATTGTGATATTAGGAGAACAGCAGGAAATAGAGCAAAATATAGAATATCACATTTAAACAAATAATAAGTGTTAATAAGATAATGGCATTGTGAATGATTTTACATTTCTTTTGTTTAACTGTAATTATAAATTTTACACATTACTTTAACAATAAAAAAAATAATATCCTACCCACCTACTGTTGGGCTCTTGGACTGCTTCCAAGAGCTATTGTAAATAACATGCCAGAGAACATAAGGGTGCATATAATCTTTCAAATTAGTGTTTTGGGTTTCTTCAGATAAATTCCCAGTAGAATCACTGGGTCATAAGGTAGTTCCATTTTTCATTTTTTGAGGTAATGCCATACTGCTTTCCACAATAGCTGGGTACAAAGGAGGGGATAAGGGGGATGAATGGTGATGGACGAAGGCTTGACTAGCAATATGAAGGGTGGTGAACATGCAGTATGGTGTACAGAGACATGTTGTAGAATTGAACTGAGCACCTGAAACCTGTATAACTATGTTAAACAGTGTCACTCCAATAAAATCAATTTTTTTAAAAAAGAAAACAATAAAATCATGGAATATTTTAATAGGAGAGGAAACAAAATGGCTTAAAATATGGTTTCTCTTAGCAGCTCTATCTCTTCTTCATATTCCTGTGGTGGCATAACCCTTTGCTTTGTCATTGAGTCTGGACTCCTTCAGGGCCTCCCCATGGATCAGTTCTCTCTTGCAGGTGCTGGCAGTGCCCGAGACAACCTGAGTTTGAATTGTAAAGACGCAATCACTAGATCAGTGATTCTGAAGTAGTGACTTTGCCTCTGAGTCTGTTGTCTCAACTGTAAAATGGAGCTAAGAAAAAGCATATACTTCATAGTACTGTCATGTTGGTTCAGTGAGATGACCGTTCACAGTATGTGGCACCTGCCTGGCACATGGCAAATGCTGAGTAAAGTGAGCATGATGAGGACAGGACACAGTGATGGCAGTGGTGGTGGTTGTAGTGGAGGAGATACTGATAACAGCGATGAAGGTGATGGCAGGGGGAGGGTGGACACGATGGCGATGGTGGTAGTGAAGGTGGAGGTGGTGGCTGTGGGCAACAAAGGGGCTCTGTAACAAATCCAACCAGAACCTCACAGGTTGATCTGGTCATAAAGTCTTAACTGGGCAGGTCATGGTGGGTAGTCACACCTCAGGTATATATAAAGGTTATCTTTGCCATAAACAAGCATTGTTCTTGTGCATCTAGGTTAACACACCCTTAAAGTGCCTCTTTCTCAGACCCCTAGGAGGTGTAACCACCCTCAAGAGAACTCATAATTTTGTTAACTATCCTATAATCCAATCATGGAGATTTCCCTGTCTTTCTTTCTCCCATATTCATATAATCTTCCTTATGCTTACATCCCTCCTTAATTCCAAATGTATAAAAGAAACTGCCAGCTGTCATTCTGGGAAAGACATTTCTCAGTCTTCTGATATATTGCTTCCAGGCATGTTCTCTGTTTGTCCCGCATAAACTCATAAAAATTCTACATGGGTTTGGACGTTCTTATGTTGGCATGGTAATGATGATGACAATGGTATTGGTGAATGAAAATGGTGTACATGGTAGTAGCGACAGTTGAAGGACTGGTTTTGGTGATGACAGTGATGGTGATGGTGGTGGTTGTGACCATGGTAGTCTAAGAGATCACTCACATTCTTTCCATGACTCCAATTATAACCGTGACTTTGCATGTTAAGGACTGATCCATTACTCAGTGGTGAGGAGAATTAACAAGGGTCCTGTGAAGCTCCCACGGGAACTAAGCAGTGGTCTGAGAAGGCCCATCCCAGAAAAATCTCTTATTCCTGATGGCCCTAAACAGGCTCATCACTCATTATGCACATGTAACCCAACATGCAAATCAAATTTTGCTGCGACTACTTCTCTCAACTCTTTCATCATAACTTCCTAAAAACATGAAGTTCTATGACAGGCCAAGAGTTGCCTAAGGGCGTTGATGCTGTCATCTCATTGAAAGCTCACAGCCATTCTATGACGTACATCTTCTCACAACTTCACTTCTCAGATGAAAAAATTGAGACTCAGAGAGATGCTATTATTTGTGTCACTTACTCAAGAGTGTTGCTGCTAAAAAAGCTCAACTAAGACTTGAACAAAGTTGGGCTGAGTGCAAAGCCATTGTTTAACCTCCACATCAAGACCTTAAACCCCAATGCCTCCTAGGAGCTGAACATGGAATGTAAATAAGGCCATTTGGGGAAGTAATGGGGACTGTGCAGAGCAGTAAACCATGAGTTTTACCTAAAGACATTCAAATACACTTTTTCCCTAAATGCAAAACCAGTAGACAGACTGTCTGACTGAATATTAAATTTTGCTCAGTCTTCAAGGAGTTATACTTGGTCTCACTTCCAACATGGTTTCCCTTCTCTCAACATTGGTTTCCCTTTTTGGTTCATTTTTCTCTCTCCTTCCAGAAACCTACTCTAAAATACACTGTGGAAATTACCAGCATAAAGAAACCTTATTTGGGCTCTTGCCAGTTGAATCGGTAGTAGTGTCAACCTGGTGTGTGGAAGTCCTGGGTTCGATTCCCAGTTAGGGAACACAGGAGAAG
The DNA here is from genome assembly GCF_036850995.1 of Saccopteryx leptura. Classification (NCBI taxonomy): domain Eukaryota; kingdom Metazoa; phylum Chordata; class Mammalia; order Chiroptera; family Emballonuridae; genus Saccopteryx; species Saccopteryx leptura. Next base: position 249,459,604 of record NC_089503.1, on the reverse strand, counting down.
TGACCATCTGCTTCTTCTTCCCTCCCTTTCTCCCTTCTCTCTCTTGCACTCTTTTTCTCCTGTAGCCGTGGCTTAATTGATTTGAGCACACTGGCTCCAGGTGCTAAGGATGGCTCTGTGGAGCCTCTGCCTCAGGCACTAAATATAGCTCAGTTGCGAGCATGGTCCCAGACGAGGGTCACCAGGTGGATCTCAGTCAGGGCACAAGCAGGACTCTGTCCATCTCCCTTCCTCTCACTTAAATTAAAAAAAAAAAAAAAATAATAATAATAATACCCTATCTGGATAAGGACAATTCTTTTGAGATCTCATTTGCCACAAGTTTAAATAAAGTATTTTTTTAATTTTATTTAGAAAATTAAATTTAATGTGGGAACATTGATCAATAAGAATACATAGGTTTCTGGTAAACATTTCAATAGCATTTGAACTATTGATTATGTTGTGTGCCCATCACCCAAAGTCAAATCATTTTCAGTCACTGCATATTTGTCCCTCTTTACTCCAGGGGAGACAATGTTTTCCAGAACCTCTGAGACCTCTAGTAATGCTGACTTAGGTTTGCTTGTTTGTTTGTTTTGTAAGCTACTCTACTGAGGTATATTGACATGTTAAAAGCTGTACATGTTTAATGTACACACCTTGATGAGTTTGGAGAAAAGTACACCCTGTGAAACTGTCATTACCATCAAGGCCATAATCATATCCACCATCTATCTATTCAAGTGTGCCCCCCTGTCCCCTTCATGATGTATGTGTGCATGTATATGTGCATAGCAAAAACACATAACATAAGATCCACCCTCTTAGTAAATTTTAAGTACACAATACAGTATTGTTAGTTATGGGCACTATTCTGTATAAGTAGATCTAGAACCCTGGTCGACAAACTGCAGTTCTTTGGCCCCTTGAGTGTGGCTCTTCCACAAAATACCACATGTGGGAGCTACCTCAGTAAGGAATGTACCTACCTATATGGTTTAATTTTTAAAATTTTGGCTCTCAAAAGAAATTTTAATCATTGTACTGCTGATATTTGGCTCTGTTGACTAGTGAGTTTGCCGACCACTGATCTAGAACTTACTCATCTCCTAACATTGAAAAATTATACTCTTTAGCCATCTTCTCCCATATTTCCCTCTCCCCAGCCCCTGGCACCCACCATTCTACCCTCTGCTTTTGTGTGACTACTGTAGCTTCCACTTGTATGCAAGATCATACAGTATTTGTCTTTCTGTGTCTGGCTGATTTCACGTACATGTCAAGGCTGATCTGCAGAGAATTTTGGCCATGACGCACTGTAGGAAATACATTTTGCACCAGAGAGATAGAAGGAGAAAAAAAGAGAACTGTGCCAAGTTTCACAAATCAGTATTAACTATACTCAATCTCCAATATTTTATAACTATAGTCCTTTTGTTTCTTTTAAAATGCTGGTGGGTTTTAAAACCCACTAACTCAGTTTCATGACCCAATCCTTCACCACTGGGTCACAAGCAGCTGGTTGAAATAAACACCAACCTGTAGAGACTTTGGCTACAAATAAAAGAGATGAGCCTTTCCCTGTGAGCCCGGCACTGACTGTGCTGGTATGTTTATGGGGTTGAGGTGTGCAGTGGGTGAAAAAGAGTGGTAATTACACCTCAAGAAACTCACTCATACTTTTAGATCTTGTTTTCTCATTTTTAGTAACACCTGTTTCAGACTGTCTTGCACCTTTCTTATTTAGTTTCTCTTAAGCTCTTTAATACATAATTCATCATCTTTTTGGAGCATATTAAAAGCATTTCAGGCACCTTACCACTTAATGCCCACTCCTCACCCAAGCAGAGATGGGCAAATAGACGTGAGACAGATGCCCGCAAAGCAGCTTTCAAGAAATAAAGCCACAGGACATGTAATGAGGTCTCCTTGAATATTTTTCCAGTGCCAGGACATTTTTTTTAGACCCAAGATCACATATGAAACAGTATTATTTTTTTCCTACAGAAAGACACTGACCCAGTTCCTACTTACCCACACGGCGCAAACCCCTCGCCTCTCACCCAGCCAGGCAGCGTCTCAGAGCAGAGAGAAAAAGGAAGTACATGGCTTATTATCTTTAGCACCAGTTTCTCAAAGGGTCTTGTGGGTGGAGCAGGTTGGGGTGTTGTTGGGAGAGTTTGCGAAATGCAAGGGCCATTACATAGTACATTACTGAGGTATTAAAGTGCCTTAGAAAATGAACTTGGAAATGGTGATGGTGTCCAATGGGGGAATCAGGCAATGGACAGAGTGGAAATGTGCCAACTTCCACAGACACCAACATGAATTCAGCTTTGAGGATGCTCCTTAAGTTGTGAACTTAGTGAGACACTTGAAGGCCAGAGTATGGGAGAGAGTCAGTGTATCTACATACTACCCAATTTCCTTTTGTCCCATTCTCCCTCAGTTTACCGCTTTGGGAAAGTGGTAGGCTTATACTCTCGGTCTTTGAGATAGGGTCACCCAACATAATCATACTTAACTACTTGGCTGATAAAATTCTTGACTGGTCTCATTAGCACAATGTCCTGAAATTTTTTCTCATTCACATAGAAGAATCTTAAGATGGGAAAACATGATAAATATCCTCTACTTTGACAGGTCCAAATAAACACCTAATGATTTACTCCTTGTCTTGGTTTTATTACATTTATGAAATATTGCCTTACTATCTCTAAACATGAATATCTTCCTTTTTCAGTTTCCCATTTCTTTTATTTTCTTATTTTATTTTATTTTTTAGAGAGAGGCAGAGAAAGAGAAAGAGACAAGAACATTGAGCTTTTCCTATATGTGCCCTGACTGGGGATCGAACCATCAACCACTGTTCCTTGGGGACAATGCTTCAGCCAACCCAGCTATCCAGCCAGGGATTAATTTTTTTATGTATTAATTTTTTTAGAGAGACAGAGAGAGGAAAAGAGAGAGAGAGGAGGAGGAAGGGAAGCATTCATTTGTTGTTCCACTTAGCTGTACATTCATTAGTTGTTTCCCATGTGTGCCCTGACCAGGGATCAAACCTGTAACCTTGTCATTTCGGGAAGACGCTCTAACTGACTAAGCTAACTGATCAGGGCCCCCATTTCTTTTTATAAATTAGAACTGATGCAATAAAATATTTAAATTATCACCTAGATATAGTTGTCTAGGTGAGCTGGCCCTCAGCCCCTCCATGTCAGACTCAAAATGTTAGCTGCATGTGATACTCAACATGTTTCTTTTGCAGGGCAAAGGAAAAGGGTTTGAGCCTGTCCTTGTCAGCTGAGCTTAAGTGAAAACTGAATGTTAAACCGAAGTGCCCAATAGTTCCTGACATTCTGAGCATTCCATGCCCTTATTGCCTAATTCTGCCTGTGACATAATTTGCACAAACAGATGCCAGAATGTCCCTTCTTTGTGTGCAGTCCTCCCATGCTGACTCTAAACTTGGCCACATGGTTGGCTTTGGTAAAGAAACAACTAACAGGATGCAAGCAGAGATTTGAAAAGTGCATGCACATGGGGCTTGCCTTTCCCTCCTCCACTTGAAACCCTGAGATCACTCTGTGAATGAGCCTGAGCTAACCTTCTGGAGGAAGACCAGCCACGTGGAAGAGAAACAGTCTCACTAGTCAATAATCCAGAACTCTGGCTGCCAATCTGCTCGCCTCCACAATGTAGGAGTGAGGCCAGGCTAGATCATCCAACCCCCATTGACCTACCGACTGACCAGAAATGCTTGAAAGAACCCATCAGAGACCAGAAGAAATATCTAGCCAACCCACAAAACCATGATCAAAATAATACAACCATTGTTTTAAGAAAAAGAAATTTGGTGTTGATTTGTTACATGGCCAAGGCTTATTAACATACTTCACAAAGTTGATAACTGGAACTTTAAGCAAGCATAATCAGTTAGGAGGTTTCTACAGGAGGAGCTAGGGCTTCTGGAAGTTTTTACAACATAACTGAGAGATCCCTGTGGGAAGAACTTTGTGTTTATAATAAAGCTCTAGGGTTCTAGCTTCCCATTCCTTCACTTTATTTTCCCTTCTAGACACCGTGGCACTCGGGCCATGCCACACCTGGCTTGCAACCCTTTCTTTTTCCTGAATAAATCCTCTTTGGTGATGAAACCTAGCTGATATTATTTTTCAGTTGACAAAGTAAACTGGAAGGAGCACTTTTACACATATGTTTCAGGCATGGTACCACATGACTTCAGCTCCCATTCACAGCTGACTGGAATAGGAGGTGGCCCAGCAGAGAAGTCTGGTCTCTCTATTGGATGTTGACTGACCAATCTATCTGGCTTCTGGCTCTCTTAGAGAGTTTGAATTCTAAGCCACAAAGAGGGATACATACAAATAGTGGAGCCGTCAGGCAAAGGACTCTGTGGCTGACCTTCCTCTCCACTTCCGACTGCAGGTACTCACCTTCCCTTGGTAGAGCAGGAGGCCATCACCATCAAAGAATTCTGGTCAGGCTCACAAACCCAGGGCCAAAATACTCAGTCTGAGGACCAGAAGTGTGGCCACCTCTCAAACACTATCAAGCACGTAACAATTCACTTTGGGCCATTGTGCGAGAAACGGCTCCCCATCCTCCTCTACGCTGCTCTGAACTGGAAGGTTATCCTGTATGGACTGCCTCTCCCAGACCCTCCTGTGCTCAGTCTTCAGCTAGGTTTGACCAACAGTAGCTGTGAACGGAGAGAAGAAACCTGGAGGAAAGAGAAAGGTGGGGATATTTCTCTTCCCAGGTGATTGGAGTCTTCCGTCACAGGCTAAGGCCCTTTCTGAGTTTCTATTACTGCTCCCTCTCTCTACCCCCCCCTTTAAGCCAAGAACTGATGAGTTCCCCCACCCACCATTGCTACTTCCAGGGTGCCCACCATCCTTTGTCAGTTCTCTCCGCCCCGCTGTGAGATTGTGATTTGTAATAAGAAATATATGACTGGTCTTGTTCTGTTTCTAGCACAGAGCTCCTAAAACTCTTGGAATTTCCTGAGTGATAAGTGCAATGGGAGCATCTTCTGTTAGAATATTTGGTCTTGTCTTCAGTTCCTAATATCACTTCAGAGCCATAAAGGTGAAATTGGTATCTGATAATTCATAGTAAGTCCCTTCCCACCACAACTGAGTATGTGTTAATGAGGTGACCTTTGGGAATTATCTAAAGATGGGGGCTGGTTGCCAGGGGAACCAACCAGGAATAGAATAAAGGGTGGGAACTGTCAGTATCCCCCCATTTCCCCAAAGATGCAAGGGACTAGAGGTTGAATCAATTATCAGCACCCAGTGATTTAGTCAATCATGCCTGTATAATGATGCCGCCATAAAAAAAACCCAACAGAATAGGGTTCAGAAAATTTCTGGGTTCTGAACACGTGGAGATTGGGGGAGAGTGGTGACCAGATAGTACATGGAAGCTCCTTTGCCAGATCCTTTGTACCTGGCCCTACACATCTCTCCCATCTGGCTGTTTCTGGGTTATATCTTTTCATAATAAACTGGCTATCTAATAAGTAATACATTTCTCTGAGTTCTGTGAGCTACTCTAGCAAATTAACAAAACTCAGGAGGAAGGCTCATGGGAACCTCTGAGCTGCAGTCAGAATATCAGAAGCACATATGACAACCTGGACCTGTGATTGGCATTTGAATTGGGGGGAGGGGAGCAGTCTTGTGGGACTGAGCCCTTAACCTGTGGGATCTGACATTGTCTCCAGGTCAATGGTATCAGACCTGAGGTGAATTATAGGACATCTAGCTGGTGTTGGAGAATTGCTTGCTGGTATGGAAACATCCCACACACACACATTGGAATTGGGTTCAAACACTTTTAACTGCCTGCACCTATATAAATAGTGTCTACTTAATCCTTTATCTGGGCCGGCTGCTTTTTGCCAAGTAGACAACTCATACACACACCTAGCACTATAACCAGCTCTACCCATCCTAACAAGAAGACAACACTTTTTAATAACTGACAGAAGAGGAAGACACATTTCAAAAGAAAGAAGGAAACATCATCTTCCACCAAACTGTGGGACCCCAACACAAACGTCAATGCCACTTCCTTCTTTGCCAGTCATCTAACAATTGTTTCTCAACAAACTAACTTCCCATTTCTTGAATTGGTGGTATTCCACAGGAGGAGTGGCTGAAAATATGGCAAAGTTGTTCCACCCTGTGAGAAGAGGCCACAAGAATCAGTAGAGCCCAGTATTTGTGCCCTATCAAAATGGCAACCTGGACTTGATGCCAAAAGGTCCAGGTGAGCAGCTCATAACAATGTTCTTTCCCATTCACTGGTTCACTGGAAATCCCCTAGAATCTTGCCCCTAGAATACACATTCGCTTTGTTTATTATTTTATTTGTTGATTTTAGAGAGAGAGAAAGGGAGAAAGAGAGAAGCATCAACTTGTTTTTCCACCTATCTATGCATTCACTGGTGGATTCCTGTATCTGTCCTGATCTTCACCGGGAATCAAACCCACAACCCTGGAATACCAGGATGATGTTCTAACCAACTGTGCAACCTGGCCAACGCCATAGTCACTTTTGTTTCAAACAAACCTTTCATGCCAACTATCCTTGGTACTTGAGGTGGTTTAAAACATAGCCCACTGAATGTAAATTAGTGCAGTCAGTCTGGAAAACAGTATGGAGGTTTCTCAGAAAGTTAAGAATGGAACTTCCACATGACCCAGTAATTCCTCTCTGGGGTATTTACCCCCCAATTTCTTAAACATTTATATGTACCCCTATGTTCACTGCAGCATTACCCACTGTTTCCAAGACATGGAAACAACCTAAGTGTCCACTGATGGATGGATGGATAAAGAAGATGTGATGTGTATGTATAATGAAATACTACTCATTTATAAGAAGATAAAATACATCCATGAATTGCAATACAGCCTGCCATTTGCAACAACATGGTGAATCTTGAGAGTATCATGCTAAGTGAAATAAGTCAGATGGAAAAGGACTAGAATCATATGATTTCACTCATATGTGGAATGTTAAAGGAAAAGTAACCAACAAGCAAAAGCAAATTTATAGATACAGACAACAGAATGGTGGTTACCAGATGGGGAAGAGGGTGGGGGAGGACAAAGGGTGTAAAAGGATTGAATATGTGGAAATGGAAAGAAACTAAACTTCGGATAGGAAGTAGACAATACAGTACACAGGTGTCAAATTATAACCTTGTACACCTGAAAATTATACAATGTCATTAACCAATGTTACCCCAATAAATTTAATTTAAAGTAAATAAAATATGGCTCCACAAAGCTGAATGTTTTGACTATTCCAGAAGCCACTGAATTGTATACTTTAACATGGTTAAAATGGTTACTTGTATGTTATAGGACTTCTCTTAATAAAAAATATTTTAATATAATAAATAAATACTGATCTCCTACAGGCTTAAATAGAGATCCTGGTTGACCTGTTTGGATTGGGGCAAAAGCCTATTTGTTCCTTACCCATGGATTTTGCTAGATGCCGTTTTTCATAAAAGCCATACAACATAGGCTTAGGATTTATCTCTATGGTAATCATGCAGTTATCACAACACTCAAGCTGCTGGTGGGGAGAGTAGGATGCACTGTAATTCACGCAAAAAAAAAAATATGTATATTAACCCAAAGTTTTCATAACTGAAGCTTTATAAATTTTCTTTTCATTTTATGTAGAAATAAAATTAGAGAGTTGGCTGAAGATGCTTAGGAATTATATGCAATGCTATTGAGAAAACATCAGAATGGACAAGGAGTAAGAAATCATAGTTGTTAAGACTTGGAGCACCAGATCATGGAGCAGATCAAGGGTCAGATAGCCCCCGCGACCCACAGGAAAGGAACTAAGAGAACAAATATGCTGACCTCACTCTCTTCCCTTTCTCTGCTATGCTGTTGGAATTTCCCATTGGCCAAAATCCTTAGAAACCAGAAGCCAAGGAAGTCCACAGTCATACTCAGAGATGTCAGCATTCAAGCCAGTCACCAAATGGATTTGGAGGGGTCTACGGAAGATATCCAACCCACTTAGATATTCATTTCCTTGTTTATTGACTCTGCCCCACCATTAGAATGTAATTTCCTACTAGAAACAATAAACCAATACAGTAAGGTCGCAGGATACAAAATTAACATACAAAAGTCCATAGCCTTTCTATATGCCAACAATGAAATATTAGAAAACGAACTCAAAAAAATAATCCCCTTCACGATTGCAACAAAAAAAATAAAATACCTAGGAATAAACATAACAAAGAATGTAAAGGACCTATATAATGAAAACTACAAGGCATTATTAAGAGAAATAGAAAAAGACACAATGAGATGGAAAAATATTCCTTGTTCTTGGATAGGAAGAATAAATATAATTAAAATTGCCATATTACCCAAAGCAATATATAAATTTAATGCAATTCCCATCAAAATTCCTATGACATTTTTTAAAGAAATGGAACAAAAAATCATCAGATTTATATGGAACTATAAAAACCCCCGAATAGCCAAAGCAATCCTAAGGAAAAAGAATGAAGCTGGGGGCATTACAATACCTGACTTCAAACTATATTATAGGACCACGACAATCAAAACAGCATGGTATTGGCAGAAAAATAGACACTCAGACCAATGGAACAGAATAGAAAGCCCAGAAATAAAACCACATATACGTATATGGTCAAATAATCTTTGATAAAGGGGCCAACAACACACAATGGAGAAAAGAAAGCCTCTTTAACAAATGGTGTTGGGAAAACTGGAAAGCCACATGCAAAAGAATGAAACTCGACTACAGCCTGTCCCCATGTACTAAAATTAATTCAAAATGGATCAAAGACCTAAATATAAGACCTGAAACAATAAAGTACATAGAAGAAGACATAAGTACTAAACTCATGGACCTGGGTTTTAAAGAACATTTTATGAACTTGACTCCAATGGCAAGAGAAGTGAAGGCAAAGATAAATGAATGGGACTACATCAGAATAAAAAGTTTTTGCTCAGCAAGAGAAACTGATATAAAAATAAACAGACAGCCAACTAAATGGGAAATGTTATTTGCAAACAACAGCTCAGATAAGGGCCTAATATCCAAAATTTACAAAGAACTCATAAAACTCAATAACAAACAAACAATCCAATAAAAAAATGGGAAGAGGACATGAACAGACACTTCTCCCAGGAAGAAATACAAATGGCCAACAGATATATGAAAAGATGCTCAGCTTCATTAGTTATTAGAGAAATGCAAATCAAAACTACAATGAGATACCACCTCACCCCTGTTAGATTAGCTATTATCAACAAGACGGGTAATAGCAAATGTTGGAGAGGCTGCGGAGAAAAGGGAACTCTCATCCACTGTTGGTGGGACTGTAAAGTAGTACAACCATTATGGAGGAAAGTATGGTGGTTCCTCAAAAAACTGGAAATAGAACTACCTTATGACCTAGCAATCCCTCTACTGGGTATATACCCCAAAACCTCAGAAACATTGATACGTAAAGACACATGTAGCCCCATGTTCATTGCAGCACTGTTCACAGTGGCCAAGACATGGAAACAACCAAAAAGCCCTTCAACAGAAGACTGGATAAAGAAGATGTGGCACATATACACTATGGAATACTACTCAGCCATAAGAAATGATGACATCAGATCATTTACAGCAAAATGGTGGGATCTTGATAACATTATACGAAGTGAAATAAGTAAATCAGAAAAAAACAAGAACTATATGATTCCATACATTGGTGGAACATAAAAACAAGACTAAGAGACATGGACAAGAGTGTGGTGGTTACCAGGGGTGGGGGGAGGGAGGATGCAGGAGGGAGGGAGGGAGAGAGTTAGGGGGAGGGGGAGGGGCACAGAGAACTAGATAGAGGGTGACGGAAGACAATCTGACTCTGGGTGAGGGGTATGCAACATAATTTAATGACAAGATAACCTAGACATGTTTTCTTTGAATATATGTACCCTGATTTATTAATGTCATCCCATTAACATTAATAAAAATTTATTAAAAAAAAAAAAAAAGAATGTAAGTTCCGTGACAGGAAAGACAGTGTATGTCTTGTTTATTTTTAGTATCATAGATGCAGTTTCTAGAGAGTAGATACTTAATAAATATTTGTAGGATGAATAAATGATTTTGTGACCATTTCTTAT